>NC_000072.6:101065789-101404539 GCF_000001635.26 Mus musculus
TTTATCTTCCTAATGTCTAGAACATGCTATGGGATATGTTTTCTTATAAAGCGAAAGGAAAAAAATCACAACTGTTCACTGGGAACAGAAGAGAGAGAGCTCAATGTTTAGCTGTGTTCAGATCCAGCACTGGGCAGACCAGATAGGCAGATAGACTCTTTATGCAACTAGGTTACTTCCCTGGATCCTTGTGGGGCCAAGGAATCCTTGTCAAAAGGTTTAAAGCTTTGTCTCCAGATGGGCCACTGCTTTAGTGGTAGTGTCATCTTTCACACAGGCAGACTTGCCTCCTCTTCTCCCTCCTCTTATTTGAGATGAAGTCTTAGGTAGTGCAGGCTGACCTTAAACTCACTGTCTAGCCAAGGACGGCATTAGTTCCCAACCCTTTACCTCTACCTCTTGTGCTGAGTACTGAGAGTCTATGCACACACAACAGACCCAGGGCTCTGTTCTTGCTATGCATGCACTCCACCAACTAAACCAAGTCCCAACCTCAGTTTTTCCTCTTCTTTTGAACACACAGACTATTCATTGTCAAGTTTCTTTGTCCCATTGATAGCTGCCTCTACTCATTGTGAGCTGTGTCTTGGTTTGACCCCAAGACTTAACTTCAAGTATCAAAGCCATCTCATTACAATTTACCTTCAAAAGGGCATACATGGTTTAAAGGTCATTTAAAGCTCCCTTCTCATCTGAACCCAAATAGTTACCATATATACATATATGTGTGTATATGTATATATAATATATAATATATGAGATATATACAATATGAAGTATTTAAGATATATAATATATATGAGATATATATGATATATATACCTTCTTTTGGAGTTTTGGGAAGGGGGAGATTGATTCCAGACTCCTGTGGATTTCTAAATTCTTGAATACTCAAGTCCATCATAGCAAGGGATGAAGTGTTTATCATCTTTAGCCTATTCTCAGGTACTTAAGTCATGTGTAAAGAATGTATGATGTGTGTATTCTACAGAGATGTTTAATGCATGTGCTATGTGTTGCATTATTGAGAGGGCAGGAAAATATTAGTACATTTTCTGTATAGATAAAATCTTCCCTGAATATTTTTTCTCTGAAGTTGATGCAAAGATCACAGGACAGAAGGACAATTCTATAGGACAAAAATGAGTAGAGCCACAATCCTTATGGCTTGCATGTGTTTACTCTTCCATCCATCCAATGTGCACCAGAAACATGGTATGGATTGGCACCGAGGTTGGAACTGGGACATGCTAGCAAACTAGGCAATTAGCTTCCCAGTGCTATAAAGCTCAGGGTTTATTAGAAGAAGGAAAAAAATGGATAAATTATTAATAAGTAGCAAGGAACATTTAAAAGGCAATAAAATAATGTCACATAGTGGTAATCACCATGAAAGAGATAAATCTGATGGTGTAGAGGGGGCAGAGGTGGGGCAGACCTGTAGTGGATAACATGACTAGAGATTTTCCCGGGAGTCACCTCTTGAACTATGACTTAAAGAACATTTGAGCTTTGGAATGTGGACCACACAGAGGTCTGATGAGGGGCATTATAACGACAGAGCAAAGGCCCCGAGTGTGAAGCAGCTGGGTGTTGGTGGAGAAGCAAAGGAGGTAGGAGGGGAAAGTAGTAACAAGGAGAAATGAGCAGGTTGCCCCAAGTATTATGAATGGGTATGATTGTTGGCCAGTATGTTCTTTTTACCTCTCTGTGGGGGGCAATGACAATCCTCCTATATTTTGTCTGAGGAACAACTAAATGAACTAATTAATACTTGTAAAACACTGAGATCAATGTCTAGCATCCATCAAGTACCATAGAAGTATTTTCTAGATAGACATATTTTCCAGGATTAGATCAAGAGTCTGTGAGATGACATTTACTCTCAGTAACCATGGTCATTCTTTCACAGCCACATCACAATGTCAAGGGCATCGCATGGAAGTAAAATGGCTGAAATGCTGATCTAGTTCAATATCCTTGTCTCAGGGAAGAAATTGATCCTTCCTTGAAGATTTCATTTAAATTATTCATGAAGGGTAACATCTGAGACCGTGTTCTTGCAGTAGGACAGACACACACAGCTGCCGAAGCAAAATTCTGCTAGATGATGTCTTTCTGGACACCAACATCTGACCCTGATGACATTTGCATATGTAACTCATATATGAAAATATAGAAATAAACATTTAAAAACTTACATGTGTGTGCATGAACCTTCATGAGTGTATGTGCACCATGTACATGCAAGAGTCCATAGAGACCAGAAGAGGCCGTTGTATCCCCAGAAGCTAAGGTTAGAGGCAGTTGGGAGCCTCTATCTGGCTGTTAGGAAACCAACCCAGGTAGGACCTTTGCAAGTAAGAGCAGTAGAGAACCTAACTAACCACTGAGACATCTTTTTTAGCATCACAGTTTTAATTTTAAAATGCTGTTAAAAACATATGGTTGGCGGGGGGGGGGGGTGGCTGGAGAAATGGCTCAGTAGTTAAGAGCACTGACTGTTCTTCCAGGTGTTAAGGGCACTGAGTACTCTCCCAGAGGTCCTGAGTTCAAATCCCAGCAAACACATGGTGGCACACAACTATCTGTAATGAGATTTGATGCCCTCTTCTGGTGTGTCTGAAGACAGCTACAATGTACTCACATATATAAAGTAAATAAATCTTTAAAAAAATAGTTTTCAAAAATGCAGTTAACAGGATAATTCCTAACTACATTCTAAATATTTATGTTCATAGACGCAGATCAATATAGTCTTCATCCTGTGTCAAGGAAACTTCTCTGCAACAGAAACCATTACAGACACCACAATCAATCAAAATGCAGAGTTATGAGCCCAGCCCAAACAGATACATCTATAGAACAATTTCTGAGCTCAAGGCTCATACATCATTGCAAAAGGGGGGGGGGGCAAAAAGATTGTAAGAGCCAGGAGAACAGGGGAACTTTTAAGAATGTCAGAAGCTACACCCATAAAGTCTCACCAACATGGCTGCCCAAACACGAGTTGAACAAGGACAATAATAGACAGATTAGAGTGGATGGAGGGCTGAAGGCCTCACTTACACATACACTACAGTCAACTAAGAGATGCTGAGAGTGGGAGGAACGGTCTGCCCCTGGGAGAGCACACAAACTGGTTATTCAACAGCCAAATGATCAGCCCTAAAAACATTGAGTGACTTTTTACACTGAGCAGGTTGTACCATGTTCAGTAACAGAAATGTGTATATCTATGCTACAACAGTTAGTGAAATAAGAGGCCATGAATTTATTTGAATGAGAGAAAGGAAGAGTTATATGGAGGGGTTTGGAGGGAAGAAGAGGGGAGGAAGATGGTTTAACATATTATAATCTCAAAAAATAGAAACATAAGAATGTTGTGTTAAATACATTAGAGGTATAAAGATTTATACCTCAAACATACCATACAGAACAATTTCTGCACCCAAGGCTCATACATCATTGCAAAAGGGGGGCAAAAAGATTGTAAGAGCCAGGAGAACAGGGGAATTTTTAAGAATGTCAGAAGCTACACCCATAAAGTCTCACCAACATGGCTGCCCAAACACGAGTTGAACAAGGACAATAATAGACATCCACCATATGGGAACTGAACCATCACGGGGATGCTGTGAGCCATTATGTGGGTGCCGAGGCCAAACCCAGGTGTTCTGGAAGAGCAACCAGTACTCTAACCACTGGACCATCTCTCCAGCCCCATGGGTCAGTGGCTTTAAGAGCCATGAATATTGGTGCCATTGTAGAAAATCATATTCTTAAACTTGTTAATTTTCACTTGTAGCTTCCTTTTAATTTTGTGTATTGACCTCATGTTCGAGAATATTTTCTTTAGCATTAGGTATCCCTTCTTTAGTCTTGGTTTGGCATTTCATGGAGTTATAAATAGTTTGGGAATCTTTTTTCCTCCTTCTGTTCTTTTGTTTCATTGTTCCATGGAAACGGAGTCTCTGAAATATTTTATCTCAACTGCCAATTCCTAAAACATGGTCCAGAGCCCTATCAAACAGCAGCTGTATGCTTCCGCATTTCCTTGTTGCTTAGGAAGCAGGATGATCCTTTCATCCATGAAGAGAGAGACCCCTTGATCGGGAGCACAAGCCATTAGCCAGTACTCTGTGAGAGCCATTGGGGGTTCCACAATGTGGCTGATGAATTACGGAGGCAAGTTACTCCTTTAAATAAAGCCCGTCTGTGAGGACTGCAATCTGCTTCGTCTCTTATCTGTTTGCCTTCCTTCATAATTTGAGAGCTGCCCAGATGTGGCTGGGTAAATAACAGCAATGTGGATTTTAATCAGACACCTGTCCATCCCATCACAACTGTTAGGCTTCACGGGACTCCCACCGCATATGGGGCAGTGCTGGCAGCCACACACAGCCAAGCCACCCTTTAATGGCCGAAAGATGTGAGAAGTGGTCCACTGCATCCTGGATGCTGGACGCCTTCAGCTTCTCTGGATCAATTCGCAGTTTAGCCCATATCTGCATTGGCCGTGACAGGGAGTATGGCCGTGCAGTGCCGTTACAGGCTGATTGGAGGGCTCTCTTTCTACACCAGGGCCTGGTGCATAGAACATTAGGTCTAACCTGTGTGTTTAGTGATGCTGACTGCCAGAGCAAGTACTATTATTGCTACTCTTTGTGTGTGGTTGTGTGTGTGTGTGTTTACATGTGTTGTTCACCTTAATTTTTGAGATAAGATCCTCTCATTGAACCAGTTGGCCAAGATTAGCTGGTCACCAAGCCCAAGGGACTCTCTTGTCTGTTTCCCTAGCCTTGGGAATATGAGTGTGTACATAAAAACAAACAAATAAAACAAAACAATAACCACTGCCCCCCCCAAACAGTCAGAAGAATTATATTTTGTGATAGATCAACAATTATAGGGAATTCAAATTCAAATTTTGGTCTTTATAGGCATCATCTATTGCACCAAAGTGTGAGTTGTTTATTTCTGTACTGTGGAAGAATTCTTTCCTACCCAGCAGCTGAGTAGGCTCTTTGAGATGAAAACTCCCCTGTGTGCAGAAAGAGAGTGCACATAGGGTACTTGCTGCCTTGCTGCTGTTAGAAGGTCTGCCTCTTGGTCATGGTGCAGTTAACCTGTCAGGCAGTGGGTACGTTCACCACTAATCACAGTAGTGAGCAAGCCTTTTCATTTTCCAGTGCACGTGGGCATGCAGGTGTATGTGCACACATGTTCATGAGCATTTAAACCCACACAGGCATGCCTCTATGGAGGCCAGGAGACAACCCTGGGAATCTTCTTCAGGAATGCCCTCCACCTCGTTTGAGACACGGTCTTTGATTGGCTTGGAGCTTACCGATTAGGCTATGTTGACTGGCCATCAAGTCCTCCTGGAATGTACCACCATGGTTTTTGCATGAATTTTGGAAACTAAGCTCAGGTCTTGGTGCTTGCTGGTAGAGCCGTCTCCGTGGTCCACAGTAGTAAGCAGTTAGCTCAGCCTCATTGCATATCGGGATGTTTTATCCAACTCCAGCCCTTCAAGCCAGTCATGTCTCTGGTTCAAACCCTCATTAATATAGGATGAAACTGAGCAGCATGGGGTACCACCCTTCTAGGTTCTCTGGTTGCCTACATTTGACAGAAGGAGGACAAAGGGCATCAAATGGCACCTAGAGGCTGACTTGACCATCAGCTCCTGCACACTGTATTTTCCAAGAAGCAAGGATTTTGTGGACACACAAGGGACTGCCACAGTTCTGTGCAGACAACTTCCTGTGTCCTACAAGCGAGGGTGTTACCTTTAGTGTTTGAGAGTTCAGACTTGCCCCAGCTACTTTTTGGCCTGTAGCTAGCTTTCCTCTTCCTTCCCAGGAGGTCTGCCTCTCTGTGGGCCATCCAGCCATCCCTCTACCCATCTGAAGGTTGGGATGCTGTCTGTAATGATCTCATTTACATCAGGGAAGTTAGAAGATTTAGTTAAAAACTGAGGGGGGGCGAGGCATATTCCAGGCACCTCTTAAGCCGCGCTAAAGCAAGTCTTGGTAACACCCCTTCTTTCTCTGGAACCCGAGGTTTCAAATCCCAGCAGGCTCCAGTGCTTTCAAGTAAGATAAACAGAAGCTCATGTGGTGGCTGTGGGAATCGGGTTTTTTTGATGGTCTCACAAGGTGAGGGCCCCTCCTTTTCCTTTGAAGACATTGCTGTTTAGGAGCTGTGCTGAGTCCCTGCTAGAATAAATTGTCTGTTTCTCACAGCCACAGTGCTAATGCTATGGAGCCTAAGTAGGACATGTGCTGTAGAATCATGAGGCGGTCCTCAGTGCGTCCCTCTAGACGTCTCTCCATCTCCTGCTATCCAGCCCCCATCACCATCCATCTCAACTCAGTGTGCAGAAAGAACCCACTCTCCGAAACACCCTTGCTCCTTTCTTTTTGTGTGTGCAGTTGGCTCTTAGTTTTAAAATGCTAGCACCTTTGAAAAACACACATTGAAGAATTCTGCAGAGCAAAGAATCTGTATGAGGGAATTTTGCAGGGCTTGGGCTGGGAGGAACGTGAGGCAGTGTGCATTTTAACTAGAAGACAAAATATTTGAAAGGAAACTCAAAGGAGAGGTGGAGCAGGAAGCTGCGGTTGATGTCTGTCCACATGCACAGAGGCTGATGTGAGCAAAGACTGTTCCGAGGCAGAGACCGGGGATGGTTGGGGGAAGGCTCCCTGATATAAGTGGGATGTGGGATCTGCTCTGAAATGAGAAAAGATTTTACCAAAGAGCACTGGGGATGGATTAGCCCCAGGAAATGAGGTAAAGCATTCAAGAAGGAAGAAGAAAAATGTAAACCATGCTCAGATTTCTTTATGTTGCTGGTTAAAGCATGTGTCCAATATGGGCGAACCAGAGCACACAGGGCATATCTGGCAGCCGCTGGCCTTTCCAAATAAAGTTTGACTGGAACACCAGCACACTGCTTTCATGCTGTTTCTGGTTTTTGTTGTTGCGTTGTGACAAGGTCAGAGGTTATAAGTGGGACCAAATGACCCCATGGCTCCATATTTAGTCCCTTAGTGGGAGATCCTCTACCCACTGACATCGATAAAGATATAGGAGATGAAACTCAAGCAGCCAATAAGCGTATATTAAAAAAAAACAAACTGTTCCAGCCACCAGAGCAATGCAAATTAAAACTGCTTTAAGATTCTATCTCATCCCTGGCAGAATGACACTAACTAAGAAAGCATAAATAACAGGGCAGGGCAGACTCCTAAGGCAATCCTGGCGCCTGTGGCCAAGCCTGACGAGCAGAGATCCATCAGGCCTGGGGCAGGAAGGAGAGATGTTAGATTGTCCTCTAACCTCCATGTGTGCATTGTCATACACAGACATACACACGCACACACACACTGACACACACACACACAGATACATATACACACACTGACACAGACACACACAGACACACACACACTAACATACAGACACAAACACAGACACATACACACACACTGACATACACACACAGACACTCACACACACACACACACACACTGACACACACACACAGAGATACATATACACACACTGACACAGACACACACAGACACACACACACTAACATACAGACACAAACACAGACACATACACACACACTGACATACACACACAGACACTCACACACACACACACACTGACACACACACACAGAGATACATATACACACAGACACAGACACACATAGACACACACACACTAACATACAGACACAAACACAGACACATACACACACACTGACATACACACAGACACATACACACTAATACACACTGACACACTCACTGTATTTTTTTTTTAAAGAAAACAAAAAATGCTGAAGATCAGGGATGAAAGGGAAGTCTTGGGCACTGCTAGTGGGCGTGACAACTGGCCCAGCCACCATGGAAACCAGTGGGCGTGGCAACTGTCCAGCCTCCATGGATAACAGGGTGAAGACTCTTCAGAAAAACTAAAAGCGGACCTTATATGATCCAACTGCACCCAGTTAGTTACTGGAAGGGTTCTGAGTCACCCTGTCATAGAGACACTTGCATATGGATATTTATGGCAGTGTTCATCACAACAACTAGTTACACGACAGTCTAGGTGTCCGTCGGCAAATGAATGGATGTGAAAACAAGGAGCGTCTACATTGGGAGATTTCTCTATCCATAAAGGAAGGCAAAGTTCTATTGTTCACAGGAGAATGGCTGTGCCTGAAGATAGAGTCTTAAGTGGATTAAGTCAGTGCCAGAAAGACCAATACTGAGTGTTTTCTCTCGTTTGTGATCTGAGGTTTTATATAGATAGTCACAATTATACATGTGCAGATGGCAAGAAAGGAAGTGAAACTGTCTATGAGAGAAAGGGGGTTCACAAGAGGAGAGAGGAGAGAGAGAGAGAGAGAGAGAGAGAGAGAGAGAGAGAGAGAGAGAAGGAAAGGAATGGGTGATGGTGGGGTGTGTGGTGGTTTGGATGACGTGGCCCCTGTGGGTTCACACATTTGAACTCTTGGACCCTGGTTGGTAGCACTGTTTGTGGGGCAGGGGTTGAAAGCTTACTGGAGAAAGTACATTGTTGCTGAAAGCTTTGAGAGTCTGTAGCCTCACCCCGCTTCCAGTTTGCCCCTCTTTCATGTCTTCAGCTGAAGTTTCCCTGATGTGTCCCCTTGCCACTTATCGACTTCCCCCTGGCCCCATAAGCCAAAATAAACTCCTTCTTCCATAAGTTGCTTTTGATCATGGTGTTTTATCACAGCAACAGAAACGAAAGGAAACTAACACAGAGAATATGCTCAAAGCACTTTATGTACTTGCGTGAAAATGCTCTTTGAAACTCGGGTTCATACGGTAAAATAATTTTAAAAGCACGTGATGAATAAATGGGAAAGAAAGATGAAGAGGTGAAACTTAGAAGAAAAGAAGAAGACAGAGAGTTTGTCTAGGGGCAGACACACAGGCTCTTGGGTTTGCATGTACATTGGAAGTGCCACCATCCACACTAGCCCCTCCCCTTTCCCACCCATTTCTTACAGCCTTTGACAGCTCCTCTTTCTATGGGACCTCAGAGTCCCAGAATAAGCATGTCAGCCACAGAAGCCCTAGGAAAGCTGCTTGCCCTGAAGACTTTGGAGTAATACAAAATTCAAAAGGCAAAAATTTGAAACTCCACAGAGCCACAGCGTGCATGAGTAAGTGGCGCGTTGTGGCCCGGAGGCCAATGCATTAGCATCCTGCCTCAGAAGTTCCACGCTACATACACCAGAACAGCTCATCACGGTGAATCTAGCCTGTCCCCAAATTCTGGTATAGTGCAGGAGAATTAAGATGGAGCTCCTGGCCTGCTGCGGAATTTCTCAGAGCTCTTAAGCTATTTCATAGAGCACTGAGAGAGGATACAGGGAGGCATGTTTCTCATGTGGTTTCAACCCAAGTGTTATCCACCTCTCTCTGTCTCTCTGCCTGTCTTTCTGTCTATCTGTCTCTGTGTGTGTGTCTATTTGTCTATCTCTCTCTGTCTCTCTGCCTGTCTTTCTGTCTGTCTGTCTCTGTGTGTGTGTCTGTTTGTCTGTCTCTCTCCATTCTGTTTCTCTGCCTGTCTTTCTGTCTGTCTGTCTGCCTGTCTGCCTGTCCGCCTGTCTGTCTATGTGTGTCTGTCTGTCCCTCTCTGTCTCTTTCTCAACAAAGCATGTGGTTTATGAATCCTATTTTGGGATGCAGTGACCTAGATATTAGTTTGTGATCAATATATACATTTAGAGGTAGACATAATCTCAAAGGTCACACAGCCCTATGCTCTCATAATAATGCTGTGAGCCATCTTCCCAGGGACTTTATAAAATCACCTTTAGGCCCGAGAGCCTGGGCTCTTGACATTAGTGTTGCTCAGGCATTCGTCCGTGGAGTGTGAGCTTCCAGAGATTGTAATTGCAATTTATAATCTGCCCAGGCCTCACTGGCTCTGCTCCTATTGGCCCCACGGCTTCCTCCTTCCCAAGGGGGTGATGGCAAAGGGGGCTGAGACAATAAAGCTTTGTAATTGGACTCTGAAAGGTCAGCTGCTAAGAGAAAGACATAGACCTGCACACGGCCTAGATGGTCTTGGATGAGGAGTTTGGGCTAAAAGGATACCCTGTGTTTCCTAAGTTGCACCAGATCAGGCCTAATTACCCCAAGGCAGGGTTTGGATACAAGCAGTTGGCACAAGGCCATATCGGCTGCAATAACCCCTCTCTCCGTGGCATCCTCTGTATAAAATGAGGCCTCGCTCACATCCCCAGCAACACTGTCTTTTGAGTATGAATTTTGCTTCCTACTGTTTGACAAGTTTTGAAGACAAAGGAAGGTTGTCACTGGGATCTTGGGGTGTTGTGTCAGAGTCCATGAAAAGCTCTGGGATAAATCCAATGTGTTTTTCAAGAGAGCCTGTATGTGTTTGTGTGTCTGTGTCTGTGTGTGTTTGTGTCCGTGTCTGTGTGGTGTATGTGTGTGGTGTATAGTAAGTGTATGAGAGTGTATGTGTCTGTGTGTGCGGTGTATATCATATGCGTGTATGTGTTTATGTGTGTGTCCCTAAATATGTAGTATGTGATTGTGTGTATGTCTGTGTGTGTCTGTATAGGCTGGTGCTGGGGAGTCACATGACACACACATGGAGAGGGCTACTGCAGCTGTCATTCCTCTCCTCACCTTCCACCTTACTTGAGACAGGGTCCCTCTTGTTACTGTGCTGTCTGCCAGCTTAGCTGGCCCATGAGCCTCTGGGGATCCCCCCCACCTCCATCTCCCATCTCCTCATAGGGATACACTGGGCTTACATGTGTGTACTAGTGACCATCTTTTTTGTGGACTCTGAACTCAGGCCATGAGCCTTGTGTAGCAAGAACCGTACCCACTAAGCCATCTTCTCAGTCTCTAGAGAGCCATTTTAAATGTCTTTTTATTGAAGCATGACACTGTGCATATCCATAGAGAATAGCACACACGTCCTGGCCATAGACTCTGTTTTCTTATCTGATAGTGCCACAGAAGCAGCCCTCGTGACTGTCCACCCATCTCTTTCCCTGTGTGCCCTCCTCTGTCTGTCTGTCTGTCTGTTTCTCTATTTGTCTCTGTCTCTCTCTGTGTATGTGTGTGTGTAGGCTAGAGGACAACCTTAGCTGCTGTTCTTCAGGATGCTTTCCATCTTGGATTTTGAAGCAGGGTCTTTTATTGAACCTGGCTAGATTGGTCTCTCTTACCACTTTGGCTAGACTGACTTGTCAGCAAGCCCCCCCCCCCCCCACCACCACCTAGCTACCCAGACAAGGAATTGCAAGCACGTATCACCACATGTAGCTTTTTCAAAAGATGCCAGTTGTAGGTGTTGAGCTTAGATCCTCATGCTTTCATGGCAAGCACTGACTGAATTGTCTCCTCAACCCCCTGCAGTACCAATGATAACTACGTGTCATGTATTAACGCAAAACCACTGTGCATCCTTAGTGGAGTATCTGGTGTTATGTAGTAAGATACAATTTAACCATTCGGCTCTCTGGAGCCACTCCTTCCAAGTTCCATCTCCAGAAAGGGCGCTTGTCAGGAGGATCGACAACCCTTCCTTGACATGAAGCTGATGGGCAGTGAGAGAGTTTTTGGAGAACAGACTAGACAGGGAAAAGAAGAGGCCAGTACTCTTACTGAGTGCTTACCCTGGACTGAGCCCTGAGCTTACATTGCCCGCAGCTCTGAGCGTAGGCACACAGAAAGCTACTGTGACTGTGTAAGCCCAGTGTGCCTTTGCAGGGAGATGGGAGACGGAGGTGGGGGGATCCCCAGAGGCTCATGGGCCAGCTAAGCTGGCAGACAGCACAGCAACAAGAGGGACTCTGTCTCAAGTAAGGTGGAAGGTGAGGAGAGGAACGACAGCTGTAGCAGCCCTTTGACCTCCATGTGTGTGTCATGTGATTCCCCAGCACCAGCCTACACACACACACACACACACACACACACACACACACAGAGGCACACACACCACACACAGACACACACACAAACAACATACACACATACTATATACACATTGACACATACACTCACACATGTATAAAACACACACACACACACACACACACAGGCTGTCTTGAAAAAACAGATTTACCCCAGAGCTTTTTTCCTACTGTGAATTTTCCCACATGTCCTGCTGAGTTATGTACTGAGCCAGTTGCTCAGGTCCAAAGATTTGGAATTTGACATTTGGAGTTCATTCAGTCTCCTCTTTGACACTTCTTTGCTTTTCTTTGTTAGGGGCAAGTGATCTTTTGAAAGATATTTCTCTCTTTCTCTCTCTCTCTCTCTCTCTCTCTCTCTCTCTCTCTATATATATATATATATATATATATATATATATACACACACACACACACACACACACATATATTCCTGAAAAAATAATCTCCCAACATCTTACAGCATTCTGCAAACAAAAACATCATGTTTAGGCTGTAGACACACACCAACGATCTCATTGCATGGCCCTCTGTCAGTGTGGAGGAAAAGCAATCCAAGTTGAATTTGGAATGAATTACCTTCAAATGGCCATGCTTTGCAATGTCCCACTGTAATCTGGGATATTGCAAGCGGCTTAATGTGCTGGGTGATGACACGTATGACCATTATGTGGCTTGCCCTCATTGAATGCATTGGGCGCAGCCCAAATCATAAATCTGCCAGCAGACAAAACATAAAATTTACATGCAAGATCAAATCTCCCCTGTTCTGATTTTTACACAAGGGTCACCAGTGGGCAGTAAATTAAGATTCAGAATAAAAGTTACCTGCAGGTGCTAAATCACTAGACCATGCCAGGCTCGTAGAATTTTCTTTTGTTAATAATGCTAGCATTTGTTATCAGCGCCTGTGCATATATAAATGATGGGTTGATGTGTATGTAAGGAAAGGTGCCCTTTGTCCCTTAGAGATTTTGGATTTCCTTTGTCAAATGGAATCGCATTGTTTACCCAAACAGCAGATTACGTGGTCCCAAGATTTGGGTTTGAAAGCTAAACATAGAGGAGCGGGCATGCTTGGCTGGTCTGCGGTACTAATAAATCTCCGGTTGCCAAGAAATTACACATATATTTTAATTTCATTAGCTTTCAAGAAATATTTATGGAACACCTGCTGCCAGATACCATGCTCAGCCCTGGGTATGTGAATCTGATGAAGGCCATTCCAGGGAGAGACGAAACAGAGTGGATAAAGACTCAGTCCAGTGCTAGGGCAAGACTCAGCTCCAGGTGTAGTCCAAGCAGGACAGAATCTCATGTTGTAAACCAGGTGATTAAAAATCCCAGGAACAACCAAAGAAAGGCTTCTTTGAGCACACGAGAGGTATAGTGCAGTCTGTGATGAGGAGGTCCCCAGAATCTGCCAGCCTTTCTTTCTCAATCACTCTTTGACAGCCATGGGCAGAAAGTGCCATCTTCCTGATTTCTTGCTCACATGAGCCTGGGAGTTTGTGGGTAATGCAGAAAAGGTAGAATGTGATCAAAAGGCATGGGCAATAGATAGGCTGCTGAGAAATCTTCTATCTGGGGTTAGAAGGTGGTTGTAGGGTAGGAGATGTGACAGGGCTGTGGAAAGATCGTGGGATTTTCCCATGGGTTCCCCATGTACACAAATGGTCCTTGCTACCCAGACATTCAACTAAGACAGTTTACAGATACAGTCCTTAGCACCATGCTGAGGTATAAGTTCTAGAAACCTTTCTAGTGGTAGCATAATGCCCTGTGAAGGCACAATACTGTAAAGTTACAAAGTACTCTTGACTATATTTTTTCCATGAGACTAATAGCAATATATTGTAAGAATTTGATATCAAAATAGTATTTCACTTGTCATATTCATTCTTCTATAAAACCACTACCACCACCACTCCCAAAATCACTACCCCTCCACCACCATCACTACCACCACACTGCCACCATCACCACTACTACCACCACCACTGTAGCAACCACCATAACAACCACCACCATCACCACCATCACCACCATCACCACTACCACCACCACAACCACCATAACAACCACCACCATCACCACCATCACCACTACCACCACCACAACCACCATAACAGCCACCACCACAACCACCATCACCACTACTACCACTACTACCACTACTACCATCACCACCATCATCATCATCATTTGTGGTGTTGAGGTTGGGACCTTATTCATACCAGGCAAGTTCTCTACCACTGAGTCATACCCCCAGCCTGAAACAACTCTTGTTCTTGGCAGCAGAGCTTTATATGACATTATGCATCACTCCGTTGTGAAAAGTAAGTGGAAAGCCATGCTCTCTTCCTCGCCAACACAACTTGCCCTGCCTCATCTTAGGAAACCCAGTGTGCACATGAAGTGACTGGTGTGTGTTGGGGGATGTTTTGCTGATAGGAGAACAGAGAGTTTCACTTTTCATTGTCTTTGTGTATCACCTCTAACTCTACTCACCATAGATAGCAGGCTCCTTAGGCTGAGAAGAATAGAGGTAAGAATTCTATTCTGCATTGAAGTTAGAGCTAGGAATGGGGGCAGCTCATGGAAGGCAAGAGGGTAAGGAATATAGGCGCTTTCCGCCAAGTCCCATGATGCCAGACTGTCATTGAGGACACAGCAGGAGTTTCCAGTCTGATAAGGGCTCCCATGACTATAATAATAATAAAAGTGAACAATCATAACAAAATCCACTAATGGTTACTTAGAGATTATTACCTCCCAGCCCCTATGCTAAAGCCATATATCACTACCTTATTTTGTTTTGTTTCCTCATAGAGGTGCATTTCAGAAAAACACAAATAGACATTCCTTTTCCCTAGATAGCTGTGTTATTCCTTTTGCATATCTTTACAGATATATCTTATGCAGGCGCAAGCAGATATTTGTGTTTGTTCTGACCCCAGCTTTTGCGTTTTAAGTACACACCCCTGACCCATACCCAGCACCTTCACTTAACAATATACTATTTAACAGAATTGTGTTGTTTTTTTTTTTAAAGACAAAACAGGACTCATCTATTTCTGATCATTTGTGGGAGGACAGCGTTATACCACAATGTGTTGATTGCAGTGTGTTCACTCTTCTACAGAGAGCCATTTGATCACAGACATGGATGCTGCTGTAATGAAAACCTACAAGGATAGTGTCATCATTTGGAATCTGGGAGAAGTTGGTTCAGGATCCCTGCAGATCCCTTCATACTTCGTCCTGTAAGCTCTCCAGGATGAGTTATCACCTAGAACAATGTACATCTTAGAGCAGTAATTGCCACAGTGCATGATTCAGGAATAGGAACGAACATATTAGCATAGACAGAAATTTTTGCGCCAGATACTTTTGACTCGAGGTTGCTGCAGTCTGCTGATTTGGATCCTTTGGACAAAAGGCCCCACTTGTCTGTTTGTAGGACAGTATTTTAGGTGTGGAATTGCCAAGCCACTAGGCATGTGTCATTTTGGTAAGCCAGTGCCAGATGGCTCCACACCATGTTTGTATCCCCTTAGCTCTTCTTGTCCCCATTGCACAATGGTTACCTAAAGTTTGCATCCTCATCAATAAGCTAGTTAAAATATTCTTCTTTAGGGACTAACAAGATGCCCACTCAGTAAAGTACTTCTGCACAAATACAAGATCCTGAGTTGTATGTGCACGTGCGTGCACACACACAAATGTATATACATTGATACACGCACATACATACATGTTTATATATGTACACACACAAACATACATACACACACCCAAACACACAAAACATATATACATGGATACACACACACACAGACAAATGTATGTGTATATGGATGGATACACACACATGCATGCACACAAAGGTGTATTCATGGATACACCATTCCTCTACATTATTGTAGCTACAATTGACCTCTTGGTGTGTGTTTGGTTATTTGCATTTTGAATTTTATATTTTCTTTCTATTGTGTGGGGTCTGGGTTTTTTTTTAGGGGGCTAGAGTTCTTATTCATGATTAAAGTTACCCCTTTGTCTGCAGTGTAAGTTGCTAGAATTCCCCCCATTTGTCTAGTAGGCATTTAGACCTCACATGTATGCTTTTGCTGTGCAGACCAGCAGAAGGGTCATATAATCAAATCTTTCCTTTCGTGTTTTGCTCTGTATCATTACACCTCCCATTGGGATGTTCCAAACAATTTCTAACTTGTAAAAATACTTCTGTGGTTTAATTTCCACATTTCAACCTGTGATCCACTACAGTTTATTCTGGCATACAATAAAGGCATGTGTATTCATTTCTCGTGTATCCTAATACATGAGGTTGTATAGGATAATAGCTCATGTTGTCCTAGTACCACTTAGTGAAATGGGTCTTTCTCACCCACTGGAAATACATTTGTTAGATACCACAATTTCATTGAAATTACATGGCAAGCATTTGAACTCATCATTGGCCTCCCATGCACAGATCAGGAAACTGAGTCTTAAAGAGGTAACATAACATAAATGACTCATCGATCCTGGGTCTGTAGCAGTGGCCATTACACTCTTCTGTTTCTCTCAACAGTAACTCTAGATGTTTCTCTCAGGAGCATATTCCTGACTTCTTCTCTAGTGTAATGTCTATGTGCTGTGGTCTGAATGTGAAATATTTCCATAGCCTCTGGTGTTGAAACACTTCAGCCACTGGTGCTGTTTGGGAAGAGCATGGAACCTTAAGAAGATTGAGATTCCCTGAAAGAAATATGTCATTAAGGGCAGGTCTTGAAGAATTATTGTCCCACCCTAATTCTGTTCACATTTTCCTTCTTGAGAGTGACTGTAACGGGACAGCCTAGCCTCCTGATCTTGTGACCATGCCTTCCCTGTGTGCTGCCCTGCCTTTGCCACCAAGATGGACTGTATCCCTCCAAGCCCCTTTCTCCCTTAAGCTGCCTTGGTCAGGGCATTGCATCAAAGCAATGAGAACATAATCAAGGCAGAGCACTACTGTAGCTCAGCAGTCTTTGCTCCAGTACTGGTGGCTGCTGTCACTGGCCTCTTTTCTCAGCAGGTTCAAAGGTAGGTGACAGAGCCCACTTTGTTAGCGTTGCATATGGACATCTCTACACATCTGTGCCACAAATGCTGGCAGTCACCTTGGCAGAGCTGCTAAGACTTTGTTCATTTCAACTTGGCAATAACAACAGCAGCAACAACAACAAAAACAACAACAATCACACCTTTCCTGGCCAAACTGGGGACTTGGCCACATGTCCTGCCTGGTAGAATGGGTTACATGCTCTGAGGCATTGATGTTCATTTCCTATTTTATCTTACAAATAAGTAAGTTTTGCTTTAAGTTATATATGTTTCTTAAAGAAAATGAAATAATACAAAACATGAAGTAGCCAGTGCCCCTAATCCTGCCTCCCTGAAATAAACACTAATGTTGGGTTTGCTTTCTTCCATACTTGTTTTAAAAACCAATACATACATGCACAAATATGAGATGCTCACTTATACAGTGCTTTCCCCTTTTACTGCAAACACGGCTGATTTATTCCATTTTTACTGGGTTTAGATCTGTATCCCTCTCCTCCCATAGTGAGAACCCATGACCTGGTGCTTGCTAGGCAGCCCCCCTACAAATGAGCTATGTCCCCAGCTATAAATTCACTTAAAAAAAAACAATACAAAAACGGTAACATTTCATAACATGCTCAGTCTTTCTACTAGTAGATCCTATAGATTTAAAAACTTTTTTTGTTGTTGTTATTGGTAGCACATTAATTACCATCCGGATCCATGTAGGTTTATGAATGTCCAGCAGTAGAATTGTCCAGTGTCAGGGGAAATTTGTGGGAAAATAGAATAGGACTCTGTAAATCACACCCTAGTTTCATAAGGTTTTCCAAAACACACGGCAGCATTTGCTGAAAGTCTGCCAAGAGTTAGCGGCGCTAACTTTATGAAAGGGGGTCACTTTCCTGGTTGTTGGAGAGGGCCTCGCTATGCGGGAATGTGTAACCAGCTGCTGTGTGATCACCTTTGGCCTCCAGTGCTTTTCTACCTCTCCATGATACCGGAAGCTGGTCCATTTCCCTTTGCAGGGGCGGGCACAGCACAGTGTTTAGGCTCCTCCCACTTGGGAACCAGTGAATGGGTTTTCCTGTTCCATTTGCAGTTGTTTGGGGGTTTCTTGTCTTTCTCTTCCTGAGTTGGCTGCTGCTGCTTCTTCTTCTTTTCTTCTTCTTTTCTTCTTCTTTTCTTCTTCTTCTTCTTCTTCTTCTTCTTCTTCTTCTTCTTCTTCTTCTTCTTCTTCTTCTTCTTCTTCTTCTTCTTCTTCTTCTTCTCCTTCTCCTCCTCCTCCTCCTCCTCCTCCTCCTCCTCCTTCTCCTCCTTCTCCTCCCTCCTTCCTCCTTCCTTCCTTCTTCCTTCTTCCTTCTTCTTTCTTCCTTCTTCTTTCTTCTTTTTTCTTCTTTCTTCTTCTTCTTCTCCTTCTTCTAAAAATTAGATATTTTTTTAATTTACATTTCAAATGTTATCCCATTTCCTGGTTTCCCCTCTGAAAATCCCCTATCCCCTCCCCCCTCCCCTGCTCCCCAACCCTCCCACTCCCATTCTTGGTCCTGGCATTCCCCTATACTGGGGCATAGATCCTTCACAGGACCTAGGACCTCTCCTCCCATTGATGACCGACTAGACCATCCTCTGCTACATATACAGCTAGAGCCACAAGTTCCACCATGTGTTTTCTTTGATTGGTGGTATAGTTCCAAGGAGCTCTGGGGATACTGGTTAATTCATGTTGTTGTTCCTCCTATGGGGCTTCAAACCCTTTCAGCTCCTTGGGTATTTTCTCTAGCTCCTTCATTGGGGACCTTGTGCTCTGTCCAATGGATGACTATGAGCATTCACTTCTGTATTTGCCAGGCAGTGGCAGACTCTCTCAGGAGACAGCTATATCAGGCTCCTGTCAGCAAAATCTTGTTGGCATCTGCAATAGTGTCTGAGTTTGGTGGTTGTTTATGGGATGGATCCCCAAGTAGGGCAGTCTCTAGATGGTCATTCCTTTAGTCTCTGCTCTGAACTTTATCTCTATAATTCCTTCCATGGCTATTTTATTCCCCCTTCTAAGAAAGATGCTGAGCTTCTGGGCTAATAACCACTTATCAGTGATTGCATATCATGTGTGTTCTTTTGTGACTGGGCTGTCTCACTTAAGATGATATCCTCCAGATTCATCCATTTGTCTAAGAATTTTATAAATTCATTGTTTTTAATTGCTGTGTAGTACTCCATTGTGTAAATGTACCACATTTTCTGTATCCATTCCTCTGTTGAGGGATATCTGAGTTCTTTCCAGCTTCTGGCTATTATAAATAAGGCTGCTATGAACATGGTGGAGCATGTGTCCTTATTACATGTTGGAGCATCTTCTGGGTATATGCCCAGGAGTGGTATTGCTGGATCTTCCAGAACTCCGTCCAATTTTCTAAGGAAACACCAAACTGATTTCCAGAGTGGTTGTACCAGCTTGCAGTCCCACCAGCAATGGATGAGTGTTCTTCTTTCTCCACATCCTCAGCATCTGCTGTCACCTGAGTTTTTGATCTTAGCCATTCTGACTGGTGTGAGGTGGAATCTCAGGGTTGTTTTGATTTGCTTTTTCCTGATGATTAAGGATGTTGAACATTTTTTAGGTGCTTCTCAGCCATTTGGTATTCCTCAGTTGAGAAATCTTTGTTTAGCTGTGTACCCCCCCCCCTTTTTTAATAGGGTTGTTTGGTTTTCTGGAGTTCAACTTCTTGAGTCCTTTGTATATATTGGATATTAGCCCCATATTGAATTTAGGATTGGTAAAGATCTTTTGCCAATCTGTTGGTTGCCTTTTAGTCTTATTGACAGTGTCCTTTGCCTTACAGAAGCTTTGCAGTTTTATGAGGTCGCATTTGTTGATTCTCGATCTTACAATACATGCCATTGTTCTGTTCAGGAATTTTTCCCCTGTGCCCACACCTTCGAGGCTTTTCCTCACTTTCTCCTCTATACATTTCAGTGTCTCTGGTTTTATGTGGAGTTCTTTGATCCACTTAGACTTGAGTTTTGTACAAGGAGATAAGAATGGATCATTTCACATTCTTCTGCATGCTAACTGCCAGTTGAGCCAGCACTCTTGATTGTAAAGTGGCTGGAGTTTTCCTGGGCCCACACTGTGATCTAAAAGTGTAGCTGGGAGTGGTTGCTGTGGCCTGGGAAGCTGAGGGCAGGGTGGGTTTATGTAAAGTGGAGTGGCCAAGTGTTTTCTCCCTTATAGCCACAAGAGACTAAACAGCAACAAGAGACACAGCAGGCCAGTTGATATATGTCTCCAGTTCTTAGCTTAGTGTTCTTTCTACTTTTCCACTTTTTTTTTTTTTTAGAGTTTGAAGATCTGATCTGTATGAAGGAGAAGGGAAAGCTGTTTGTGAGGGAGTGTGTATGTGTGTGCCTGTGTGTGTGTGTGTGTGTGTATATATATATATATATATATATATATATATATATATGTGGGTATGCGCATGCATATCTTTAACCTTTAGTGTACTGTCCCACCCAAAGGTTCCATGACCAGACACCATCAGCATAGGGATTCAAGTATCAGTTTCCAATGGGTCAACTTTGAGGGGACACATTCACCAGTGGCAAGCTCTTGCATGTTGACATGTGACTTTGGATTTAGAGAAAACACTTACTTTAGATAGTAGGTAAATGTTGGCGGTATTATTTGATCAGCAGTCACGTCTTCCTCTCAGTGTTGGGGATATTCTAGGGATAGGTTATAGATGGCAATGCTTACCTATGCCAGTGTGAGTTAATTGTCTGTGGAAGGCAATAGTGCTTATTTCAAGGCCTTGCTTTGTATCATCTCCCTAAGTCCCCAGCCTAGCCCTGGAAAGAGGCACCATTCTGGTCCCTACAGTTTGTAACATTTGTGTTTGTTACCAGCTGCTTTGGTTGCCCTGTTCCCAGGAGAATGTAAGCTTCACAAGAAAGGATTGCTTAGCCAGGCTTGCCACGGCTGGCAGACAATGAGTCAATAACTCATCTAGGAATCCAAGGGTGAGACAGTGTTTCAGAGATGTGGCAAGTGAGCCTGGGAGAGACCAAGAAGTATCTGCAGGATCTCAGGGCAATGGCTAAGGGGTGAGGTACACTTTGGAACTCCTGACTATTCCAAGTAGGTCTGGGAATGTGCTGACCCAAGAGAGTATGTATACACATACACACATATGTGGATAATTTAGCGTTCACATGAGAGCACACATGGTATCTGTCATTCTGATTCTACCTTATTACATACAACATGGTAATTGCTCTGCAGTTCCTGCAAATGGCAGAATTTCATGTTTCCAGCAGACTGAAACGCCATTGTGTAACCATGGCACATCTGTGTGTTGATGGCATCGGGTCAGTTCTGTATCTTGGCTATATATTATAAATATTGCCACAGTAAACAAAGATGTGCAGGTATGAAAGCAACAGACCTACTGCAACCTGGAGCAAGCATCGGTCCATGTATATCCCTAAGCCTGAGCTCATTTAGAGATGATGTGGCTAAGATTAGACGACATGGTCAGACAAGACACCAGTCTGGGCTTAGGAAGAAAACAATCCACAAACAAGCACCTGGTCCTTTCCTCCTCCCCCACCTTAGTTATTTCACACGTCTACCACCTCCATCCTCTGAGATGGAGACAGAGCACTGATAGGTTTAGGTCAGGCCACTCTGTCACAGCGCCATCCTAAGTTTTGGATGGTGTTGCCCAGCCATCTTAGCCTCTTCCTAAGATGTGCTTTTGGCATCCCATTACAGTTGTGGCTCTTGAAAATGCCTCAGGGCATTGTACAGTATCCCCACCCCCAGGCAAATTACCCCAGTGGAGATCCAGCATGCTGAGAAATTTGTATCAGTTTCTATCAATGGAACCTGAGGCACAGGAAGCAAACACTACACCCAGTGTGTTCACTGGAGAGACAAAGGAGGGTTCCAATGTGCCCCAGAGCTGAAGTTTGAGATGGTGATATTTCATCATCCTAAGCCAGTCAGGTCTCTCTAGAAACTCATACCATTCCCCAAGATGGGTGCTTTCTATAGATGAAAGAGAATTCTAGTCTGTTTCTTTGTTCGTGCAGTGTGTCTTTCTGGGGTGCTTAGGATGTGCTCAGCATGGCAGGGCGGGCGGGATGCCCACTGATACTTGTTGGTGGAGGTGCAGGGTGGGTATCCTGGGCTGAGGGCTGATTCTTGCTCCTGTTACTCTTACCAAGGGCCTTATTGTTATTCTAGGAGTGCAGATACCAGTTTAAGAGCTTTCTTCCAGCCAAACTTTGAACTCTGTTGCGCGCAATTCAGACACCAAAAAAATCTCTTTGTTGTTTTTCTGCACGGAAACCAAAGGCAGAATTTTTTTTTTTAAACTTGATGCAAAGTAACTTCGATTTTTTTCAAGTCCTGTCAGTTAATTGTTTTCCTCTCTTTCCTGGGTCAGTGATGAGCGTGGGCTGTTCTCATGAGTCTTTTAAGAAGAAGGCTTAGATGCAGCCTGCTCAAACTCCCTCCTAATGGGCTGGAGCTGGTGGTACGGCTTTTTCATTTTCTTAAAAAAGGAAGATTCTGTTTCATTTTAGGCTCCAAGTGAACTCTTGCCTCAAGAGCACACGTGTAAGTTTCAAGCACCCTGAGATGGAAGCCTTTTGATAAATGGCACCATAAACACAAGCAATTTTCTACATCTTGTTTGTAGGCTTTTGAAATTTACAAGGTTTCTCTTTAATACAATTGTCTATGCCAGCTAACGGGCACTTTTACAGTCTGTTCGTATTTATCATTAGGATAAAAAAAATCCTACAACCCTCTCCTTGGATCCTTTATTCTGCATGGAGCATAAATAATTCCGAATAACCTGCAATGGCTCAGCTGCTGTTTGATTTGCTAGCCCTGGGTGAGGTGCTGGGATTTTGCTAACCCTCACACTACTTTCACCATGAGCATTTTTATTTTTTTGAGTTTTAAAAGGCCTGGGGAAATCTTAAACTGTCTGATATGGGTCTGACCGATGCATACAAAAATGACAAAGTATAGTTTTGGAGTAGTGATGATATCTGACCTCAGGTCCTTGCCGAGTCTTCCACATCAGTGTGGGGAAAGCCGGCAGCCAGCATGCTTTTGAGGAGAGACTGAGCAATGTCTTCAGATTAGCTCAAGCCTGGGCTTTGCAGGCTCCCTTGCAGAGTCCCAGCTCACAGCTCAGTGGCCTCTCGTGTCCTGCAATGTTGGAGAGGGAACCCAGGGCAGCAGGCACATTTGACAAACATCCTACCACTGAGTGATCTCCCCAGCCTTACTCAATAGCTTTATAGACACTGAGCACTGTCTTTCTTTTGCTGGAACAAACAGTTGAGTTTGTCATCCTACTAAGGATAAATAAGACGAAGCAAGTTGACCCCCCAAAGTGCCTAAATAATTCTAAAATATTTAAAAATATTTTGCCCTTACCATAGTTATATGTGACTACTCTCAGTATATTATAGCAAAGAATTTATAAATGTCTATAAAAGATACATTTTATATATAATACATACACATATATGTATATATATACCCACATTACATGCCATATATCTGCATCTTCTACTATATACACCACATATCTTCAGAGCACAAGAAAATTTAAACCTTCCTTTGTAATTACTAGTCTTGTATTGCTCCATAGGACTGTTTCACACCAGACATGAAGGTGCATACCTGCTATTCCAGCACTTGGGAATCTGAGGCAGGAGAATCTTGAACTTGGAACTAGCCTAGGCTTCATAAAGACCCCCGTTTCAAAATAAATGAAACAAAAACCCGAAACAAATAAATAAACAAAACCTTGTAAAGGCCTCTTCAACTATAAGCTGTAACGAGTAAAATGACAGTGATGTAGATAAGATTAAATTAACGTTTCTTTCAGGTTAAACAGTGAGAGAAGAGACTTCTGAGTTGATACGATGGCAGCTTATCAGCGTCCCTGTCTCCTTCTAGCCGTTAGTTTTTCATCCTGAGTATGTATTATTGGCTTATGCTCCATAATAATTGCTAGAGTTACAAACATCACAGCCAGGACCCAGGGAATAGAACCAGTAAGAAGGGGAAGTCTCTGTCCTTGCCTTCTTAAAGCAAGTTTTATGAGAGTCACGCACACAGAAGTTCTACTTTGACCTTGTTGGTGAAAACTTAATTACAAGCTAACACCTAACAAACAAAGAAGATTAGGAAATAAATTATTTCATTTGGTTGGCACTGTACCCAGCTGAAAATCAGGGTTCTATTATTGAGAGAGCCGACCAGTGTGCTGTCGTCTGTCTTTGTCACATCATCATCCAAGTGGGGGAAAGAAGTGTGCTTTCCAGGTTAAGATAGTTCTCAGGAAAAAGCTGTCTTTGCCTTTGCAGTGAACCTCATTTCTCTTCTCCCTGGCTGACATCAAGCAGTTAAAAAAAAAGTTATTATCATGGCTGGAGGGACATACACACACACAAACACACACACACATGCATGCATGTGTGTGTATATGTATATATATATATATGTATATATATATATAGTGTATATATAATATATACTTTATATATACATGTGAAAATATAGACATGTATACACATGTGTATATGTGTATATAGGTGTGTATGTATATGCGTATGTGTAAATACAGAATGCATCTACAGAAGGTACCTCTGTAGTCTGTGCTGATGTCTGGCACCTGGGCTATCCCAACTGCAGCCTGGGGTTGCTGGCCCTGACTCTCCCTTGAGTGTATTTTTCCCAGTGGCTGGCATGGTTTGCTCTCTGGGTCCAGCAGGAATCCTTGGGTGCAGCTGACTGCTGTCTTCACTACTCTTTGTATTCATGATTTCTCTTTGGAGTTCTTAGGACTCTTGCAGTCCAGGAGCATTGCATGTGAGCACCTCGGGGGGAGAATAGACTGGGCAGAGCTCAGGCCCATACCCTTTTCCTGACCTAGAAATCTCCAGGAGACACTTGTCCAGGGCTTTTCTCAGGGAAGTGGGGTCCACCTCTTCTACCATTTCTTCACCTCTGAGGGCGGAGGGAGAACTCTTGGCTCTTTATTGTCCTCTGTCATCAGTTGCTCCCTCACATGCCCCATTGTCTTCCTATGTTGAATAAATCATTGTTCTGGGACTAGCTACTCCTTCCGTTCCCAGTAAGTGTCATGGTTTACCCTGGGTGAGAGCTGAATGGGGAGATCTTATAAAATGTTCACAAGAATGTATGCTTCATAAACATCCTTTAACACATATAGAAGCTATTCATCTCTTTCTTCTGTGGGTGTTATTTACGAGTGTGTGTGGGTACATCTGCAAAGCCATGGGCACCTGTGTATCTTCTTCCGTTGTGTCTCTACATTGTTTTAGAGGCAGGGACTCTCACTGAACTTGGAGATCATCAGTTGACTAGACAGGCTGGCCAGAAGGCAGTAGCGATCCTTCTGTCTTCATCTCTCCAGGGCTGGCATTGTAGGAAGATGCCACTGTCCTGGGCCCTTTATGTGTGAGCTGGGAATCTGAACTTCATCCCTTGAGCCAACTTATCAGCCACACTGTTCATCTCCCAAGTCAGACAGAGGCAGCAATGTTGACTGCTTTGTTAGTAATGCCGTGAAAATTACCATTAACCTTATCTCTATTCAATTATTCGGGGCATGCAAAAAAGAATCCTGGTTACAGCTTTTTATATCAGTCTGTTAGGTGGCAAGATTAGAATGTGCATTTTTTTAAAAAAAGTAACATTAAATTGCTTGATTTAAAAAATTGTTTTAAAGATTTATTCATATATGTATATGTGTGTTACTGTGAATATATGTTCCACATGTATAGGTGCTCACAGTGATCAGGAGAAGGTGTAGGATGCCCTGGAACTAGAGTTACAGGTGGTTAGGAGTACCCCAATATGAGTGCTGGGAACCATCCTTGGGTTCTCTGAAGAGCAGGAGGCACTTTTAACCACTGAGCTGTGTCTTCAAACATACTCATAAATGTTTTCAATCCTAAATTTGCAAATCTTGAATGAATGGATAGAATCATGAACTACAGATATATCCAAAGTGTGCCACAGGGACAAAGGAAAACATTTTCAAGATATTCTCTCTCTCTCTCTCTCTCTCTCTCTCTCTCTCTCTCTCTCTCTCTCTCCCTCTCCCTCTCCCTCTCCCTCTCCCTCTCCCTCTCCCTCTCCCTCTCCCTCTCCCTCTCCCTCCCTCCCTCTCCCTCTCTCCCTCCCTCCCTTCCTCCCTCTCTCTCTCTGCCCAGAAATCAGGTGCTGTTTCCCCGCTTGGCACTTTGATCATCTTAATTCAAACTCAGATACCCTTGGCGAATTTGTTATCCTGTGCAGAGGTGATGTGAAATTTTCACTGCGTGTTGTGAGCAGTGATTGCTGTAAGGAGCATGTCTGGACCTCCTCCCTCCAGCCCTTGCCTGGAGCCTTCACCCCCTGCTGCACGTGGGCTTATCAGCTGCCACGGTGGTGTCCACATTAAGCACATGTTTTATTCTGCCTCCTGTACTTGGTGATACTCAGAAAGGAGGGTCGTTAAGGAGCCGAGAGGGGAGTGCCAGAGTTTCTAAAGCAATAAACATTTTCTTTATCTTTCTCTCTTTCCTGTCGGTGGCTATTAATCGTGAACTTTTGTGGTACTGGAAGCTGTAAAAAAGAGCGATAAAATTGCCTTTGTGAATTGTGGGGTGCTGAGCCCGTGGCATTTATATGTTTAGATATTTATTTATTTAAAATGCATCTTTCCTTTAAAGATCTAATAAGTTTGCTTGAGAGGCCCAGGGTAGCCACTCTTTCTTATAAGGTGGCCCGATATTAATCTAGAGATTAATAAAGTTCTGCCTCTGTCCTGGGGCTATACAAGCCTGGGTGACTTTTGGTCAGAGTCCCTCATATTTTTTTTTTTTTTGCTGGAGAGGAAAATGCCTTATGATTTTGAGAGGCTTTATTGAACCTTAACTGGAAGTTTGAGGCTTTCCAATCCATCCGCTAAGAGCAATGGACGCCCCAAGTCTCTGCTGCATCGGTCGTAAACACTTGCTTTGGAAGGGACAGGCAGTTTGTCACTCTTCCAGTGGCCTCTGGGGTGACTTTTCTAGGTCAGCTTGAACGCTTTGAGAAATTTAAGGCTATTGAATCTTGTGGCTCTTAAAGAAGATTCCAGAGTAGTGGTTCTCAACCTTCCTACTGCTGCAACCCTTTTTAATTTTTTTCC
Organism: Mus musculus; assembly: GCF_000001635.26. Taxonomy (NCBI): domain Eukaryota; kingdom Metazoa; phylum Chordata; class Mammalia; order Rodentia; family Muridae; genus Mus; species Mus musculus. Next base: position 101,093,126 of record NC_000072.6, read on the forward strand.
TTTTTTATTAATTTATTCCCTCATATATTACATCTGGAGAGCAGTTTTTTCACCTTCCTTCAGCCCTCCCACTTCTTCTCCTCCATCCCTCCCCATCCATTCCTCCTCCATTTCCCTTCAGAAAAGGGCAGGCCTTCCAGGAATCTCAACCAAACATGGCATATCAAGTTGCAATAAGGTTAGGTACCTCCCCTCATGTTAAGGCTGGACAAGGCAACCTGGTTAGAAAACAAGGGTTGCAAAGTAGGCAATGGCATCAGAAACAGCCCCTGTTCTCTCTACTAGGAGTTACACACACACACACACACACACACACACACACACATATCACAGCCACAGCATCTTTGACTTACAATTTGTCGTGCCAGCATGACATGCTGGGGTAAAGGTGGCACAGAAATTGTGGGAGTGGCTAACCAATAACTGGTCCAGCTTGAGACTCATGCCACAAGAGGGATCCCACCCCTCACACTGCCTGGAAGATCAGAAACCAGAGGCTGGATCACTCAGAGACCTAGGATAGAATGAAATACAACTGGTTAAAAAAAAAAAGTCAATGAAATGATGCCTAGTGATATTCTCCTATACTCAGAGATGGTGCCTAGCCCAATTGTAATTCAGAGAAGCTTCATCCTGCAACTGATGGAAACAGATGCAGAGATCCACAGCCAAACATTAGATGGAGTGTGGGGAATCCTTCTGATGAAAGGGAAGAAGTATTGTAGGAACCAGAGGGGTCAAGGACACCACAAGAAAACCCACAGAATCAACTAACCTGGTCTTACAGGGGCTCACAGAGACTGAAGTGCCAATCAGGATGCCTGTGTGGGCCTAGCCTGGTCATGTTTTGTCCCTTTAGTACAGATCTTCATGTTGAGCTGAACCCCAACCATAAAATTATTTTTGTTGCTACTTCATAACTATAATTTTGCTACTATTCTGAATCGTAATGGGAATATCTTTATTTTCTGATGGTTTTAGGTAACCCCTGTGAAAGGGTTGTTGGACTCCCAAAGGGGTCACAACCCACAGGTTGAGAACCACTTTCGTAGGGCAAACCTTAAAGGTCTGAAAACTGTTGTCCAGAACCAGGTAAACAGGAGATCTGGTTCCCAACACAGCCAGGGAAAAGTGTCCCTGCAAACGGAGATCAGTGTGGAGTGTTATGTGTATGCTTATTGTTTCTTATGGTAAGAGTCTTACAGAATAATATATTAAAGGATCAAATAGTACAGAAATGTGTTTTAATAAAAGCAGGCAGTATAAACTGGTGCAAATCGCTATTGAACATAAGCACTGTGCATGCCTGCAATTGAGTCTGAGGTTAGCATGGGCTAAAAAGTGAATGAGTTCCAGAATAGCCTAGGCAACTTAGTAAGACCTTTAGAAAAGGAAGGAAAACAAGGAACTTGACAGATGGTCCAGAGGTAAGAGTGCTTGCTGTGGTCCTAGGATGCAAGGACAAGTTGAGTGCGGGGACCTATAAACCCAGAGATGTGAGGGTTGCAGAGAGGAGGAACACGGAGAAAATGTAAGCTCCGGGTTCAGGGAGAGAATCTGCCTCAGAGGAATAAGGTGGAAAGTCCTGTAGGAGGGCCAACTCTCAGAGAGAACAAGCACACATGTTGCTGAGAACTGAACCCATGTCTGTGATGTTTCCCTGTGGACGTTGCTTCCTGTGGACACCTTCTGCACTTCTTCCAGATGAGGAGCCATCCTTCCACAAGAAGGGGACAACAGTAGCTAATACCTAAGATCCCAGGGAAGGCTGAGTAAGAAAATGAACACAAATTGTTTTTACTACAATCAAGGACCTTCACTCAAGGACACAGTGAAGGATAGATTTTTTGGAAAATTTCCTTATAAAACCATAATTTCCAAATCCCTGTGAAACCTGGATCCTTGGAGTTGGGAAGTGAAGTAGCATGCTTGACTTCCTGGGAAGATGTGAACAACATCTACTGACTCCACACAGGACACTTGTGATGGACCAAAGAAATGGTGGCGCCCAAGTCTACCTTATTGAACCAGTGGTTTTATTGGTGACTCAGGAGCATGAGTGAAGGGTGGTTTGTAGGATTGCGAATAAATCAAAGTGCTGCATTGCAGAAGAGCATCCCTACCATGAATGATGACTGAGGAAGCTGCATCTCCCCAGCTCCCTGCCCAAGTAGCAGACAATTCCATGGAAGAGTTGCTTATTGTTTATGTAAGGAGGGAGGGGCCGTCATAGACCTGGTAACTTCCTGGGATTGGTAAGCTTCCATAGCTTCCTGAGTGCTATGATGCTCCCTCTTCCCTCCTGAAGGGAATGTTTTACTTCTGTGGAAATGAAAGGGCCCCAACTTAATCTTGGAATAACAACAATGGGATCTTTGCAGTCCACTTGTAGATGCCGGCCTCTCAGGAGAATAGAAAATAGCTTTGGATACCTCATGACCCTGATTTAATTAGTCACTGTTTAGAAAATACAAATGGCTCAGGCATTCTAATGGATTACATTCCAATGTCCATCGTGAAATCATTCATCTTTATTGATTCGTTTGATGTAGCCCCTTTGGAGTCTCCGTAAAGCAAATTCTCTGTGGAGTGCAAATGACTGTCCTTTATGAATCCACACTAAGATGTCAGTTTAGTTTTTTTCTTTTTTTTTCCCCGATGGTAGATCTAGAAGACAGATTGAGCCAATTGAAGAAGGTACATCTTACTGTCTTAAGACATTTCTGTGTAGATGTCCCCTTCCTTCAGGTAGGTATGAAGAGTCATCTCTGTATTTGTTTTTCTTGTATTTAGAATCCTCTTAACCCTTAGCACAAGTAGTTCTCAAGCCGCGGGTCATGACCCTTTTGGGGGTTGAACAACCGTTTCCCAGGAGTCACATATCAGATACTTACATTATGATTCACAGCAGTAGCAAAATTATAGTTATGAAGTAGCAACAAACAACAAAAAAATTACGATCAGGGACCACCACAACCAGAGGAACTGTATTAAAGGGCTGTGGCATTAGAACGGTTGAGAACCACTGCCTTAGCATATGTGGACAGTGATCTGTGAGGTTTTAAGGCATAATTAGCATCATAGGCCTGTTGAACAGGAGCCCCCTTCTACACAGATTGATTACTACAGTAAATAGAAAATTATAGGCCTAGGACTCCATGATAGACATTGGTCATGTGTGTAGCTGTAATAGCACCACCCCCAAGAAGATTTCCCTTCTTCCCACCAGCAAGACATATGCAAACAAAGTAGAGAATGGATCCTGTCTTCCTAAGGACCTAGTAAGGATTGAGGCACTGTGACTGTTGTTGCTACCACCAGGAGACAGACTAGAGTTAGGGACCAGGGAACACAAAGGCACCATTCTGCGTACCTCTGTGCACTTCCATCCTCCCATACTTGCGATGGTTCCTCTCTGATCACCCTTTCCTGCAGATTCCTGCCTCCTGAGATTTAAGTCTTCTTCATGGCACATGAAACCTTCAAGTCCATTTCAAGCCAAGGATGATAATGCTTATATTGAGGCTGGTGTTGGGTTCTTTCATTAAAACAAAACCCGGAGATAGGGGTTCCGGGCTGCGGGCAATCCTTTCAGAACCCCAGGCGCACAGCTGTTTTCCTGCTCTGTGTCTCTGCAGTTCTTCATAGTTCAAAAGGGTTGTTTGAATTCTTGCTCCCACATACCTGCCAATAGAAAAGAAGAATATTCAAGAAGGGTCACCCAGCAGCAGGAAAGAAGGCACAAGATTCTGCCTCCAGCTTCTTAGAACAGATTTTTCTAGAAGTTACACATACTGCTTCTGCTTAGTCACATGGTTACATCAAGGTAGTAGGGAGACAGGGAGACATACTCTTTATTCTGAGCAGCTGTGTCTCTGCTAAAAACTGGAAGCTCTAGTGATAGGAAGTGAAGGAGAAAAGATGCACAGGCAGAGAACCAGTGTTTCTTTCTTCATACCTTTTCTTAGCAATCATTAAAGAGAAGGCTTTATGACTTGTATTTAATGATATAAATCCTTGTACTCATCTAAAAGAGGGTGTGGTGTTCACACTGTAGGTTAGAAGCTGAAGCTGAGGAGGTTTGCTTTTCTAATAAACCAAGTCATGCCAATAGCGATTGCTATTGCCTTGAATAACTTATGTGGACTTTGGCCACTGATGCCAAAGTTAAAGCCCCAGAAAGTTAGCTCTTCTGCACCCAGCGTTATATTTGAATAAATATTAGGAAACTTGTTTAAGGCCATGGTAAGAAGGAATTGGTGGTAGGAGCTCAGTCTCCTGTTTTGTCCCTGTCATCTTTCCCCAGCAGTGCTGACAAATGGCTCTTTTCTCAGTGGCTTGGAGTTCCCTCCTTTCACTGTCCCATAGTTACAGAGCGGAGAAGTCTTGTGAGCTTGGGTGGTTTCTCCCTTCCAGGCTCCATCCATCCTAAACCACTGCCCCCATAAATTAAGAACATCCCCTTATTTTAGCATGATCTAGTTAATGATCTTAATTACTAGTAGCTCCAACAAGTCCTTCCTCCCATGTTATGTAACATACATCTTTGGGGAGGGGTGAGCATTGCTTCATCTACCATGGATGGTGACTCATAGTAAGATGACCCTTTTACATCACAGCTCAGTGCACATGTGCAGTAGAACGCTGAAATGAGTCCCACCAAGCAATACTTACTTATTCTATTCTATTTTATGACTTCATTTTTAAGAAATGGTGGTCATGACCCAGAAAATTGATTTTATGACCCTAAGGCTAATAAGAAAAATCACAGCCAAACCGTCCCCATTTCCATTGCTATTTCCTCAGTCCTCTCATCCCCCTCTCTTTTTTGGATTATTATGAAAAGATAGGTCCCCAAATGCTGCCCATGCTTCCTGTCCTCCTCTGTTGAGGCCCCAGCAGAGGAAGATCTCCAGTTCTTATCCACGGCCTTAATTATGCATACACTGCTTGATCCCAGCCGTTCGAATCCCCTACAATCAACCAAACTAAGAACTTTGTTTCTAAGACCTGTCTCTAAACGATGCTCCTTGAAATCCCAAGGCTATAAAAAAAAATTCTAACTTCTAAGATGGCACATCGTTGTAGCTTTGATCCACTAGTAGTCTGAGACGCTGAATTACTTTGAAATTTCACAGATGATAGTCAGAGAGCACCACTATCAATTAGGAATGTCTGCTATGGATTTAGGAGAGGCATAGCAGAGTGGCCAGGCTTTTGCCATCTTTGGGGCTAGAGGATGTCTTTCTTTCCAATTAGGATAAAAATATCCGTGAACGAATAAAGCCAGAGGGGGGGGAAAATAAAGCTGGCCTGGATAGGACTTTCAAGAAGAAAACTCTATCTTCTGTTTGTGTGAAGAACACGATGAATAAGATGGCAATTTGTAGGAGGCAAGGGAAGAGCGATGATTTTTGTCACCGGGGAGTGTAGAACTGGGAAGGATACAAATCACGTCCTTGGGCTAACAGAATTCTTAGCTCATTAAAGCCTATTGCTGCTTTTACAACCATCCCCAGCATTATGAAACTCTGCTTTATCATCTCGACAGCTCTTCGCATTTCCTTGGCTCTTTCTCTGTCTTAGAGCAGAGATCACAAGCTCATATGCCAACCGGGAAGGCACAGCACAAGAATGGTGTCTGGAGTCAGGCTGCCTGGACCCAAGTTCCAGCTCTGTCACTTTGTATGACCTCGATGCTGAACAACTTGTTCAACCTTGGGGTCCTCTGTTTGTCTTTGAATTCTGTTCACATTCTGTTTGGGTGCCGGGAAATTGGAAGACATTTGTCATTGGATGCCCGTGGATATTTCCCCTCTGCCTTGTCAGGTCTTTTAAAGGAGTCACTGAGATTCTCAAATGTGATGAACATGTTGTGACTGGTAAGTGGCAGTCATCACAGCGTAGTTAGAATTGATGGCTCTTGTTTGTATCACAGCTTTGCTGAGCTTTAGGTCTTTCTTTATTCATACGTTTTCTATAAGTGCAGAGGACAGGTCAAGCCAAAGCTTTACTTGCTGTCTCTCTTGGTACCTAGCAGAGTGGACTGAGTCTCACATACACCCCCCCACCCCCACCCCACAGTCTTCTCTTTCTCAAGGAGTTGTAGGACTATCCCAGTGCATTGTTAGATATGTGCCATTAGATGTGTTGACTTTGCAGAAGAGCATCTGCAGGACTGTCTGATTAGGTTTTCCACAGTACTCCTACCTCGATCCCCCTCCAGCACATGGCTCCCCCTGTAATACCATGCCTGGATCCATCCCCAACAGCATCAGTTGAACCAGTAGATAAACAATTGCACTCAATACATTTTAACAAAGGATTTTGGTTTACCAAGTTTCAGCATGCATGACTTGATAAAAATCAGACAAGATCCCATCACCTTGAACTCCTATGGTTAATTTTATGTATGTGTGTGTGTTTGTGTGTGAGAAGAAGAGAAAGAGAGAGAGAGAGAGAGAGAGAGAGAGAGAGAGAGAGAGAGGAGAGAGGAGAGGGGAGAGAGGAGAGAGGAGAGAGGAGAGAGGAGAGGGGAGAGGGGAGAGGGGAGAGGGGAGAGGGGAGAGGGGAGAGAGGAGAGAGGAGAGAGGAGAGAGGAGAGAGGAGAGAGGAAAGAGGAGAGAGGAGAGAGGAGAGAGGAGAGAGGAGAGAGGAGAGAGGAGAGAGGAGAGAGACAGACAGACAGACAGACAGACGTTACCCCTGGTGGTGCAGGCCTGTAATCTCAGCCTTAGTGGAGAAACTGAGGCAAGAATATCAGGAGTCTTCTCTTGGCTACGGTCAAAGTTCAATACTAGCCTGAATAGCTTAGCAAGATGCAGGGTGCAAAAAAATTGCAAAAAGGGCCAGGCAGATGTAGTGGTCTATTCCTGAAATCTCAGCATCTGGGAGTCAGAGGCAGGAGGATCACTAATTTGATGCCCCTCACCCCACCCCTAGGAAGGCTATATAATGAGACCCTATCTCAAAAACAAACAAAATCCAAGACTAGCATATAATTCCTCAGGGTAATGTGGAGACTATATGAGAAAGGATAGGGTTCTGGGGACATTGCAGAAGGCTCTGTCTAGTTTAGGGTAGTCTAGAGAAAGATTGAGTGGATGACCAAAGGTGATGAAGAATATTTGACCCAGAGAGTCAATCCCTGAAAACCTCCCTGACACCCCACTTTCACATTGCAGTCCAAACACTGGGCTTTGGCATCTCTAAACAGTAGTGGTTTAAGGTTGAAGGGAGCAGCAATTTTTGAAAGTATTGTAGTTTAGTCCTTGCGTCTGCCTCCCTCTTCCAGCGTTTAGTGGACTGAAGAGGATCAACGTGCTATAACCACCAACGCTTCAGACACAATGTTGTGCGACTTCTCAGACTAAGCAATTAAGACACCATGGCTTTGCTTTGTGCTTTGTGCTTTGGACAGTTTGCTGTGAGGGCAACCAGTGGCCATGTTGTGTGGGTCCTTAAGCACCTGTGTGGAGACCCACAGAGGGAGGCACAAAAGTTTGGGTTACCATTCAGAGCCATTTCATGAACCCTTTGGGAAAGGATCTTCCTGTTTCACTGGGGGTACTGTTATGGCAAGGATCTTTCTGTCACTGGAACTCCTGGGTTGGCAAAACTGTTCCCACCATGAGCCAAGAAGTAAAGAAAGGGCCAGCATCGTACAATGCTCCTCAGTGTCACCCTTCAAGGACCTAGCTCCCTTCCCCTAGGCTCCACAGCCTCCCAGTAGAATCATGAACTGGTAACCAATTGTTCATCTCAGGAGCCTTTGGGAATCTTTCGAGACTAAAACAGTAGCACCCACCACACTGGCCAGCCATCACAGGAGATATCATTTCTTTCCTGTATAAACTTTTCCACAAGGGTGCTTATACCTCAGTGTGTCTTTATGGTATTGCTTCTAGATTCCTCAGAGTGATCCAAGTGACCTAAGAATACATAGAAATGACCCACAAGGGGCCTGGGAGAGAGTTCAATTTGGAAATGTACTTGTATGCAAGCTTGATGAGTTCTGATTTGATCTCGAGATTCCACAAAAAACAAAACACCCATCCTCCCTCCCTCCTTCCATTCCTCTCTTCCTCTCTTCCTCTCTTCCTCTCTTCCTCTCTCCCTCCCTCCCTCCCTCCCTCCCTCCCTCCCTCCCTCCCTCCCTCCCTCCCTCCCTCCCTCCTTCCCTCTCTCCCTTCCTTCCATCTGTTCATCCATCCATCAATATAAACATACCAAAAGTTGTTGACATGTCCTGGGGAGATAGAGAGAGACAAACCCTAAGATGTACTTGCCAGCCAGGCCTTGGTGCTTGTCAGGGTCCTAGTTAGTGAGAGACCCTATCTCAAACAACAAAACAACAAGATCAAAGGTGCCTGAGGAATAACATCAGGGTTGTCATTTGGCTTGCACTCTCGAATGCACACCCATCCCCCTGCCCCCACACACACTATTCCTCAAGTACAATCACTAGGCCAAACCCCTAAAAGGTTACACCATCCTCTCTACTCTAGGAACCAAGCCTTTACCACAAGGGCCTTTAGGACATCTTCTGCATGCAAACCTTAATAGTAATGAGCTTTTACCAGGAGCTAATTACGATCCTATGGCCAATCCCATGGCTTACCCATGGCAGAGCTGCACTTTCTATTGTATTCTGGAAACCACCTGGACTTAGGAAATAGGAATAAACTTCAGATATGTAAGCATGGAGAGAGGGATTTTTGGACCACTCAAACTGATACGCATGTGGATCGTCTGGAGCTGCTGGTTTGGTGGGTCTGGGCTGGGCTTTGACTCTGCATTTGTGGCAGGCATGCAGTCCCCATTGCTACATCTTCTCTAAGGCCTCTTCCATGAAACAAAGATATAGAGGACTTGAGAAATGACATACAACTACCCAGGGGACCCTCTGGGTCCAACTCCTCCTTAGAAAACTTTGAAGATCTGATTTCTCTGAGCCTAAGTGCTGACGAAGCTGTAAAAGGGTTGGCACTGGGGACTTTCGCCTCATTTTGGAAGCTGCTAGCCAACTAATTTGGTTTAATCATTATAGGAAAATGCAAACAGAAAGAAGGCACACGGCCCTTGTGTACCTAGTCTGTTTCAGGCTGCCAGACCTCTGGACTCTGGACTGTCGCTGATACTCCAGGAAGGATTTATACGTGGAATAAATATTCTTAAATCTTTATAAGGTGCCTAAAATATTTATGATTGTTTTAGTTTGGTTTGCATGGCATATTGCCCTCTTACATTAAGTAGTTTTTACGCCATCCAGCTCTGCCATTAATCACTCCAGCCTGTTCCCAGCTATCCTAACCAAGGGGAGATCTATTACACTCCACGGCCGGAGCCAAATGATCTCATTTCTCCTTTGGCTGTTTCATCGAATGGTTCATAAACTGAGGGCTATTATTGTATTAGGAAGACACATTGTGGTTCTCTGGTGTCATGCTGACATGTTTACGTTTCTTTTCCTCCGAAGAAATCATGATTACAATGGAATATTATTTCACAGAGGATGTTTTATACCAATTTAGGGCTTATGAAATTAAAAAGGGGGACAGCTAGTCTCCCATAAATGCTGAATTGGTAGGATCAGTGTCACCAAAAGATTAAAGCCACCTTGCTCCTCTCCCCTTTGTTTGTGGAATGGTTTCAAAGAGCTGTTGGAAAAAAATAATAGGGATATTTGTTTTGTGGAGATTGATCTTATAGGGAGACGGAATATTGAGGGGCTATTTGTAGGTGGATTTGGGGGCCTTGGCACAGAGCATTTGTGCCTGCCATTTCCCTGTCTACTGAGTGTGTGCGTGATTCATAAATACGGTTTTCTGGGTGTTTCAGAGTCAAGTTAAACTCTCATTATTTTAATGTTAAGAAAGATTTGAAAATGACAAATACTACTTGAAATTACAGGTGAAGGAATGGAGAAAGAACAAAACTACTTCTTTTTGCTTAGGTGTGGTTTGGTTTGGTTTCAGTGAAAGAGGTGGGCATAATCACCTTTAAACTTCCATTTTCTTGTATTATAAGGTGACTTCAAACAACAGACTTGGAAGCTAGGGAGATAGCGTACCTTAGCAGGTAACGTGTTTGATGAAAGTGCCTGAGGGTCTGAGTTTGATCCCCGGAACCCAGGTGTAAGAGTGAGGGCATCCACAGCTGTGCTCCATGCCATGCCTGTCGCCCTAGAGTCAGGCAGGTGGGGAGCAGAGGATCCTTGGGATTCGTGAGCTCACCTGTTCGAAAATATCAGGAGAGCGAACAAGGAAGAGACCTGACATGGACTTCTGGCCCCCACAAGCATAACTGCTCCGCTTTCCTCAAAGAAATACACACACGCAATGCACATACTCACATCAACTTCCATGAAAAAAAGAATCCACTAACTCTTTTGGTTATACTACATAATTTGATACATGCTAAGAAAGCGATCTACCATTAAGTCACTCTCTACCTCCCGCTGAGTGTCAATTTTTGTTTTTTGAGACAGGGCCTTGAGTAGCCCAGGTTGGCCTCAAACTTGCTGTATAGTCAGTCAAGGCCTGGTGTTGTGGATCGTCCTGCCCTGCTCTCCCAAGGGCTGAGATTATGGGTATTTGCCAGCGTAGCAGGTCCAGTGTTATGTCATGCTAGGCCAGTTGAAGTGAAAAGGCAAACCTTTGGCTTTTTTTCCTTATAAAAAATGCCTTAACTTGCCAAAACTCACCTTGGATTATGTGAAATGTTCCGAGTGTTAATGGTTCTGGAAAGACCTATGATAACGTCTGCTTCATTCATAAGAGAATCTGTAGAGAAAAATCTAAGTTTAGAAATAGTTTTTGCAAGTAGGTTCTTCTTTTCAGTTAAGTCAGGGTGAGTAGAATATGTTATTCACAAACCCCTTTCTTCCCCATCCAGACCTTAGTTCACGCAGGAATATTTCTTTCTGTTTGGCTGTCTTTTTGCATTATTATAGACTGACAGGAACCACATGGGACTCATCACCATGTGAACCTGCTCAGTGTGCAGTGGTATCAAAACATGCACTTTAGCCACCAGGGAGGAGCAACAGTGGGTCCAAGTCCAGTCAAATGGGATGAATTATAATCCCTGGGGACCCTTCCGTCAATGTATTATCAGGGTCACATTGTGAGTATAGAATCTAAGGGTCCCTGTTTTTCTTCATCCTTTGTCTTACAACTTCCATTTTGTTCATCACTCTTGCCAGAGTCTCTATAAAGAAAACTGACCAAAGACTAAGTTCAGGATTGTTGACTAGAATTCAAAACCTAACTTTCATTCTAGAGATGCATCTGTCTTTCTTAGCTATTTATGTACTTGAGAGATATGAATTTGCCTGTCTTTCTTTGCCCACTCCTTGGTGGTCTGTCCGCTGTGCCCACATCCTTGTGCCCATCCTATAGGGCTGGGTTTGTTCTCAGTAACAGTTAGATCAAAGTGGAGGCTCAATGTCCATGCTAGAGGTTGCCAGCCTACAAGCAGTCCATTAAAAATATATGAAGGCAGATGGCTGAATGCAAGAAAGTCACAGCTGTTCAAAGTGACACCACTCACTGGTACATGCTCTCAGCTGAGGTATCTGAAGCTTTAGGCAGAAGGACACATAAATGGGTGTTCTTATAATCATACACTCCTTAGCTCTGTCCTTCCTTGTCCCCTCTCTTCTTGGGCATCAGAAAGTGCAACACTCAGCCAGCCTGATAACACCCCTGGAGTGGTCTTATTGACATTATGAAAAGTGTTTACTGTGCAGAAAGCCTATGTTTTTGTTGCGGCGGTGAGGGCTACCAAGAGGGAGTCGCAGCCAAGGTTATGATTCACATTAATTAGTCTCAGGCTTTGGACATCTCATTAGCCAATCACAGCAATCCTGAAATAACAAAGAAGCACAGCTGTTTTGCTCCTTTGCTGGCTGACGCAGATGCAGTGGAAAGGGCTAGGGAAACCCTCGATAGATAAGGTGCTTGCAGCTCAAGTCTAAGGAGCAGAGTTTGGATTCCCAGCATGCAATGTAAAACAGGTGGGTGTGGCAGCACTCCAATTCTGGGGCAAAGGGGCAGATCCACCTGCTGGCTAGGTAGTCATCAAACTTCAGATTCAGTGTGAAACCCTGTCTTAAAAAGTAAAGTCATAGAGGACACAGAGTGTTAACCTGTGGCTTCTACATGTGGACAGATATGTGCTGGAGTGTACATACACCCACCACCAGCAGCAGCAGCAGGATCACCATCAGTACCACCACCCAAAACCTCCCTACCCCCATCACCCCCAACAACAACAACTCAGAACTTCAGAGTCTTATCTGTTCCCCTGGCAACTGAACACATCTGAAAGGAGGGATAGGGGCATCTGGTTGACCACCATAGTGTTGTTATGGTTTAGTCCTCTGAGAGGAGATGCTGAGCTAAATAATAGGCCAGGCAGTGATCACATAGAGTCTGCAATGGGTATGAAGACATTTGCAAACACAACAGCTGGGGAAGTGTTCCTTTCCTAACTCTGTTGAGTCTGCAGCCCTATGGTCGAACTCTCAGTTCCTGGGTAGGCATCATGACATAAGCTGCAGATAGTAATCCAGCAATTGGTCTCTAACATGGACATTGTGCCTCTTGGGTCTTACTGTTGGCAAGAACAGATTCTGCCCAGTACAAGGATGTGGGTACAAGGGAAAGAGACCAGTAAGGAGTGGTGAAAGAGGGGACAGACAAGTTCTTCCTTCTCTCAAGGACACAAACAGATAAGAATGACAGATCTAGCTCTAAATGACAACCTTGAATACTTGAGTGGTATAATCTCATTGTGCCCTGTTGGAGGAGATGTGACAGGAATATTAACAGTGTTTGTTAATTGCACATCTCCTATGTGCCATGTCCTGGGCTGGGTATGAAGGGCCTGAAGACGAATGAGGTTGGGGCACCCTTGTGGTGTCTAGGAACTAACTCTCTTGATTATTAGGGATATTTTTTCCCTTAACGTACTATATATCACAGGCTCTCATTACTCCTACTGTGGGAACTTAGGCTCCCTTCTTGGGTACTGTTTATAATCTATTATAACTGCAGTTACTTTGCTGGGTGGTTGCTCTCCAGACCTTATTTGTCCATACTTGAAAGTCCATATCATTTGATCAATATTCTATTTCCTTTGCCACCAGCTCTAATCTTTTTTTATGCATTCAGCACATATGCTCAATTCTTTTTAGATTCCATATGTGATGCCTATAGTTAATACTAATATATCACATGCCTGAAATCTGCTAATAAATTAGATCTCAAGCAATCTCAAAGAAACTCTGAGGAGGGGTGACACACTAAATATCTTGATTACACTACTCATTATCCACTGTACATCACAATGTGCTACTTAAGAGTAGGATTGGTCTAAGAGTCACTGTTAGGGGATTTCCTTCTTATGTGCTGTGGACTTATCATTAAGTACAACTGTGTAGACCCAGGTCAGCTAACCCAACAAATTCTAGGCTATGTGGTACAGTGTATTGCTTCTGGGCTATGAACTTTGCAATATCTCTATACTAGATACTATAGGCAATGGTAGCAAATATTAAGTATTTAGATATCTGAACATAGAAATTTCAGTGAAAAATATGGTATAAGGAATGAAAAAAATACAACTCTATGACACGGGACTTAATTAATATCAATGCTACATGTAGGACTAATGTCATTTTAGCTGAATCGGCATGCAAGGACTATGAAGACATAAGAAATTACTGTAACTGCTGTAGGCATTATAAGCACTAAACACACAGGTTACACTAGATTTACTTAAAAGCTCAATAATGAGCTTTTACTCTATAGGGTTTCAATTAAAAAATTTAGAAGCAAATATAATACATAACTATATAGTTTTATATTCTTACAGCATATGCTTTTTTATTTTTGAAATTATAATTTCAATTCTCCCTTCCCTTTCCTTCCTCCAAACCTTCCCATATACTTTGCGGGGCCTTGGGTGTGGGGGAAAGCGGGGAGAAGGAGAAAACCCACATCCTGCCAGAGTTCTGATGTTCTGGGCAGAGGGACACGGGAGGACTGCGCACGCTTTCCACGGGGCCCCAGGTGGGCATCTGGCTATGTTAAACCACTGACCCCACACAGCGGGTGGTGGACAGGGGGCAGCTCCAGGTACCAGGTTCTCAGCCTCCAGTATCCCGTGCTGTATACGGCAGAGGAGCTGAGAACAGAATAGAGGCCCCATGGCGGCACTCGGCCAGGGATGAAAGGAGGAGAGGGCAGGGGAAGGGGGCGCTGGATGGTTCCCATGCTGGCGAGAGTCCTTCGTCAGGTCTGTGGCTGGAGCACAGGATGGCCTTCTGGTGGGAGGTTAGACGTGGCTCATTAGGAGAAAGCCTATCCCATCATTCAAGCATGGCGGATCTTCATGATCAGAGGCAGTCTATGGTTTTAGAGTTTTATTGTAGAAAGGCAAGGAGAAAGGAGAGAAGGTAGAAAGAGAGAGGCCGGCCTGGACTATCTTGCTGTTTCCAGGTAACTGTTGGGAGGAGCATACCTGGCTATAGTCAGGTAACTGTGGGGGTGGAGTCTAGCCAGAATGCCAGAAACTTGGGACATTGTCTGTGTGACTGATAGCCACAGACCTCCCCTGTGGGGGCTGTGGGGGCAGTAACTTCAACAGGAGCCAGGGGTCCAGGAGGCATGATCTAACGCCTTCCATCCCATATAGGTGGAAATTACCACCCACCGGGTCCCACCGAGGTTCAAGACCTAAGCTCGACTGGAGACCAGGCTGTCTGTGCATAGCCCATTGCCTCACAATACTTCTCCCCACTATTCTTCAAAATCATGGTCCTTCTTTCTCCAGTTGTCATTGCATGCATATATATATGCATTTATCTTCCTAAATATAATCTGTTCAGTCTATATAATGTCACGTGTGTGTATGTTTTTAGGGCTGAGTGTTTGGTACTGGAAAACTCAATGGTCTTCCCAGGAAGCCCCACCTCTTCCACTTGAAGCTTTCCTCGGGTGCCTATAACTCTCTTTGTGTAGGTTGAGGCCACATGGGCTTTTCCCGTCCCGTTTGGCATGTCATCCTTGTTCTGCTCATGCTGGGGAATTGTACTGGTGAGACTTTATAAGTGTAGCTTCTCATTTACATTAGACATACTCACATATTAAAATCTATGATCCCTTGGCTCTCACAATCTTTCCATCCCTTTGTTTGTTCCCCAAGCCTTAGGTGTTTTGTAGATATATCCATTGGGATGGACTCCACAGTTTTATCTTAATACCCTTATAGTATACACAGTTTTAGAATTTGTATTTACTTGTTTAACACAAAAACATACACAGACTCAAGATGGCTCACATCTGCATTTTATCTCACTGAAAGGTCTTCAGGATGATGAGACACACATGGAGCTGTCGCCTCATATACGACTGCCTCTTTGGGGACATTTCTGAAGGAGCTATAGAAGAGTGCTGTGCTATACACTCAACTTGTCATTGTTACTATGAATGTATGTATATGTGTATGAGTGTGCAGTGTGCATCTATGTGTATGTATGTAGGTGTGAGTGTAGAAGCCATGGGGGAAATATTAGGTATCCTGCTTTGTCAATCTTTGCTATGGTCCTTTAAGACAAAGTTTCTCATAAGGGTCCCCAAGCTCCATTCACTGTTTGGCTGTGTCTGAGTCAGCGGCTGGGGGGAGCCTCTCAGAGGACAACTTGCTCCTGTTTGCAAGCATAACAGAGTATCATTAATAATGTTAGGGTGAGACTCTTATTGAAGAATAAGAGGAAGGATTGTGGGCCCTGAAGGGGATAGGAACTCCACAGGAAGACCAACAGAGTCAACTAACCTGGACCCTTTGGGATCTCAGAGTCTGAACCACCAACCAAAGAACATAGTCAGGGACCTAGGCTTCCCTGCACATAGGTGGCAGATGTGTAGCTTGATCTTTATGTGAGTTCTGAACAGCTGGAACGGGAGCTATCCCAAAAGCTGTTGCCTGTACCTGGGTTGCCATGGAAGCACCTAATCTTGCAGAGACTCAAAGTGCCAGGTTTGGGGGATACCCAGGGAGATCCCACTGGCTCAGAGGAGAAGGGAAGAAGAGATTGGGGAAGGATTGTGGGAAGGGATGACAGGAGGGAAGTAGTGAATGGGATGTAGTGCAAATAAGTAAAAAAAAAATTAAATGAATAAAAAAAAAGACAAAGTCTCTTACTGAACCTGTAGTTCATCAATTCAATAAGATTGGCAGTCAGCAAGCTTCCATGACCTGTCTGACCCCCCATAGTACTGGGGTTATAGGGACAGGTGACCAAATCCAGTTTTTATGTCTAGGAACTGGGAATTTGAATTCAAGTCTTTATGTTTGTGCAACAAGTACTTTTTACTAACTAAGCCATCTCCCTGGCTCCTACATATAATATAATATAATATAATATAATATAATATAATATAATATAATATATAATATTATATATTTAAAAATATATGTGCACATTTGTATATGTGCATATGATATATATATTATAATAATATAACTATATAATATAATATAATGTAATATATATTAATAGGAGACTTTATAATAATGATAAACATACAGTAAATACATGAATATAGTTGTTTATCTTCATTGTCAAATGCCCATGGTTCTAGTGTATATGGTATGTTTTAATAGCAGCTATGGGATAGATTACATCAGCATCAACACAAACTCATAGATAGTGCCTTGTGTAAGGACCTTACAGTTTCAGCATCACCAGGCACAGGGATTTTCTCAGCTTTGTCATAATCTCATTCAACTACATTGCTGATCACAGAATTGCTACACACACACACACACACACACACACACACACACACACACACACAGTCTATTACATTTCAAACCTGAAAAAGATCAGCAACATAGGATTGGTTGATAAACTAGTTTTTAAAATCTCAGAACAATAGTCAAAGTGGTTTCTCACCCATGTTATCAATAACCATATCTACAGGCTGATCTGATAGGTATGGTTAATTTCAACCTCAAGTTAAGAATTTTTATAAGTAATATTGGTGTTGTGAAGATATTTGCAATTTCCATTACTAGCAAAGTCAGGGATACTTTTTATCTTTTATAATTAAAGCTATGTTCAGTTTCAGTTAGATGTCAGGGAAAATGAAAATGTTGGTTTGTTTCACACATAAGTTAAAGAATCCTTGAATTTAGTCTCTGGGCCCCACATTGTGGAAGGAGATGATAGATCTCTATAGATTGTCCTCTGTTCTCTACATGCATGCTATGGCACACAATACCCATAAATCAATCAATCAATCAATCAATCACAAGGGTAAAAAGTAAAAGAGTCATACAGACCATCTTTAGTAAAGCAGATCTTTTTATTCTAGCTAATTTTTAAAATTAAGAATACCTGATAAATTAATCAACAGCTATTACATATATTATCAATAAGATGCTTGCTTTATTTATTTATTTATTTATTTATTTATTTATTTATTTATTTATTTACAAGATAGGGTCTCACTGTGTAGCCCAGGATTTCCTGCGACTTGGAGTGTTATCACACTACTGGAACTCTGACTGCAGCCTCGTGAGAGTTGGGATCCCAGATGTTTGCTTCCATAACTGACTTCAATTTGACCTTTATGACTCCTGTGTAGGTGCTCACCATGTATTTAGGATGGCTTGAACTTGCAGCAATCTTCCTGCTTCTGCCTTCTAGGAGCTCGGGTGGTGGGTATGAGCTGCCGCGTTGGCTACTTAAAAGGAGCTCTTGATAGTGAACCACCTCATGATTCTTGAATGATTCCTGCCATCTAAAATTAAACAGACATACAAAATATATAAAGGCTCAAGTTCTTTATAAAAATGGTGTAGCATTTGCACATCACCTGCACACATCCTCCTGTATCCTTAAGTCATCCCTGGATTGCCTATGGTACCTAATGCAGTCCACTGCCGTGTGAAATCCTACTATCGTGTTCCTGTCACACAGCACTCTCCCCTCTTAGTTTTCTTCTTCTCTATCTGTTACGAGGACACTTATTGGATTTAGCATCCACCTGGGGAGTCAGCCACAATCTCAAGTTTCTTAGTTATGTCTCAAAGGATCCTTTCTGATGAAGTCATGCTCATAGGAGCATAACTTTCTGTGGCTCATCATTTAACTCATTTGGCTTCAGTTCCTCATCTGGAAATAGGAGACATTGGGTGACAGTGACAATTATAGCCACCCATAAAAAGTGGCTCATCTCTGGCCAACCCTGAGATGTTGGTGGTGAGAGAAGAGCCTGAGAGACCCTGAGACAGAAGTGAGCGTCTGTGTGCCCTGCTTGTGCCTTGCTCTCTTGAGTGGCTGGAGCACCAGCCCCATCATGGAGCAACTAGAGTCTTCACCTCTCTTCAGCTCTCCCAGCACAAGCATCTCTAAGAAACACCTTCCTGGGGCTTCTTGGACACTTAGCTCAACTCAAAACCATGCCCTGCTTCTCAGAGAGCTGTTGCCTCAAAAGTAAACTGACTTATCATTCAGAAAATGCCTGCTGATGTCGAATTTGCATACCCCAAAAGAGGCTGCAAAGCCATTTATCTCTCAAGAGCAGCCTGCTGTGGTCCCTTTTATATTTTTATGGGATTGTCCTTAAATGGCTGATTAGTTTGGGGTGATTTATAAATGCTTCAAGCCTGGCAATTTCCCCCTTAATGATTGGACAGATTTGTGTCTGGCTTTAAGCAGGCTTGGCTTTCTGTTGTTTCAGCGCATCTTTGGGCCTCCTCCATCCCACAGTGACCTGACTACGCTCCAGTCCAAGCTGGCTTAGTCCTTCACTAAGTCTT
Source organism: Mus musculus (assembly GCF_000001635.26). Classification (NCBI taxonomy): domain Eukaryota; kingdom Metazoa; phylum Chordata; class Mammalia; order Rodentia; family Muridae; genus Mus; species Mus musculus. The sequence goes on from NC_000072.6 coordinate 101,111,963, forward strand.
CTCAAGGTTTCACTCTACCTGTCATTTATCTTTGAGAAAGGAAAAAAAAAATCACCATGAAAATAAAAAAGGTACTAACAGGGTTTTCTTCTTTCTCATTCCCTTTATCTTCAGGGGCAAGAGAAAAATCCCACAGACCATAGTTTAGTTATTCATCCTCCCTTGGGCTTGGTTTTCTTACTTGAAAATAGGAAATGTTACACAGAATCTTTTCTACCTCGGGAATTGATAGGGAATCAGCCAATGGTGGGAAATTGCTTGGTGTTATTTTGTCTGCAGCAAGCCCTCCATACACACTAGCTGCTGTGTCTCCATTTGGCTAACATGGAGAGAAGTATGCACGGAGACCAGCATGAGGACCTTCATGCCCTTGAACCCCACCTAATTTGATCTGTGTGCAACAGTCCATGGTCTGCATCCTCACGGGATGGCTTGCCAGGATCTTCACAGAATGGAAGTGGGCCCAGCTTTCCCTGATGATGTGCCCTCATTTAATAGCTTTCTACTTTGTTCTGTTCTTTTTTTATTTCATTTTTAATTTTAAAGTAATAAATGTATACAAAGACACCTTCTTAGTTGTGGATAGTCCTCTCCAAAACCAAACACTCTGTTTAAATTTAAATGTGTTGGGGGCTGGGTGTGAAGAAGGTCAGACGACTTGCAGGGCTTGGGAGTTGATGCTCTCCTTCCATCATGTGAGTGCTTAGGATCAAACTCATGTAGTCATGCTTGGCAGCAGCTTCCCTTATCCACTGAGCCAGACCACTGATCTGCCACTCTTATCATTTTTCCCTTTCTTATGCACTGTTTAATATTTGTAGAAAGTATACAGTTCACCCTTTATGCCTGTGCATCATACAGGCAGGAGAAACACTACATTAGATCTGAGCAAATATTAACTTTTTTTTTCTTGTTGTAACTCCTTAAGCAACATTGGTAGCATTTCATATGGTAGTGTCCTGTATGAGTTGCCATAAGCAATCCAGAGATGACTTAAGGATACAGAAGGATGTGTTCAGGTTATATGCAAATGCTATACCATTTTTATAAAGAACTTGAACATTTATTTACTGCATCGCCGTGGGAGTCTAGAACCTATTTCCCATGGATACCAACAGTCAATAATACTTATCTTGCTCTTTCTTGGAAATTAGTTCACTTTTTTTTTTGCTTTTGAGAAAGTCTCATGTATTCCAGGTTTGCCTTGAACTTGCTATGAAGCTAAGATTAAACTTGAACTTCAGATTCTCCTGCCTCCACATCCCAGGTATATACCTCCATATCCCAGGTATATACCTCCATATCCCAGGTATATACCTCCATATCCCAGGTATATACCTCCATATCCCAGGTATATACCTCCATAGCCTTGTTCGTGTGGCCCTGGGGGCTGAATAGAGGGCAGGCAACCAAGCTGCATCCCCAGCCTGCTTGGCATTTACTTTAGACTATTGATTGGTTTCCTAAATGGAAGCTGACAGTGTTGCTTTCTTATATACTTCCCCATACCAGCACAATGAGTTTTATAATTCTGCCATTAGCCTTATATCATATTTTCATTTAAATTGTTCTATATGCATATCATTTTTATTATGTAAGTATGATTTACTGCTAAGCACCAGAATGGAGTGTACAGTGGATAACTTTCCCGAATGAACGTTTGTTTCCCTAGGAGTTAACAATTGCTTTGATTGTTTTTATATTCTTCCATATAATATATTCTGATCATGATTTTCTCGCTCCCATGCTCCCATTTCCTCTCAGATCCTCTCCACCTTCCAACCCATCCAAGTCCACACCTTTTTTCTTCTCTTTAGAAAACAAACAGGGAAATTAAAAACAAACAAAACAGAATAAAGCGAATACAAAGAGAAGGCAGGAGAAATGCACACACACACACACACACACACACACACACACACACACACACACACCATAAAAAGACAAAATCAGAAATAGTAATATACAAGCAAAAGATCAGTAAGGGCGGAAATGCCCAAACAAAGCACTATGATACAAAATAACTCTCCAAATATAACACTGAGTTTATTTTGTGTTGGCTATAAACTACTGGCACGGGGCTTGCCCTAAGGTGTGTTTCTATACCCAGTAAGACTCCATTGGAGAAAAGTAATTTTTCTTTTGTGAGGGACTGTCAGTTGGAGATAGCTTCTTGGTTAGAAGTGGTGGCCCGTGTCTACTTCCCCTCTTACGACTGAGACCCTATCTGGCATGAATCTGTGCAGACCCTGTGTGTGTCTCTGTAAGTTCACACATGTGTCAGCCCTGTATTATCTGGAAGACACTGTTTCCTTGGTGTCCCTTGCCCTCTGACTCTTTCTGCCTTCTCCTCCTCACAGTTCCCTGAGCCATGAGGGGAGGGGTTTCATAAAGCCATCTCATTTAGGACTGAGTGTTCCAAGGTCTCTCACTCCCTGCAACTGTCCAGTTGTGGATCTCTGTATTTGTTCCCATCTACTTCAGGGGAAGCTTCTCTGATGATTGCTGAGCAAGGCCCTGACTGATCTATGGGAATAGAAGAATAGCCTTAGAACTCCTTCTATTGCTATGTCTCTTTAGCAGAACAGTAGTATTGGGTCTCCCCCTAGGTTCATGGTCTATCCGGTCTTAGGCTGTTGATCACCTGAGCAGTGTCAGATATGGGTTCCATCTCATGGAGTACGCCTTAAATCTATTCGGAGAGTGGTTGGTAATTCCACTGTGTTTGTGCCATTATTGCACCAGCACACTAGGCAGGCAGATCGCCATTGCAGACGGGTTGGTATTTACCTTCCTTCTCTGGAAGCCTGCAGAGTCCACTCCACTACTATGAACAGTAATCGGTAAGGATAAAGGCTCGAGTTAGGTACCAGCTTGACGTCTCCGTTTTCAGTGACTTGTGTAGGTGCTATCTTTAGTGGGAGGACCTTGCTGTCAGCATGTGGCAAGCCACCAATAGCCTTATCTTACGCCCTATCACATGAGTTGTTTGTAGCTTTTCATGGGACCATTTTGGCTAACAGCTCAATTAGATATAACTTATTGCTGGTAGGGGGAGGTTTCACTTGGTGGCAAGAGATGTCCAACTGGGACTTTGTCCCCACTGTTATTTGGCGGCTCCATTTAGATTGCTTTCACATGTGTTTATATTTTAAGAAGCTTCTAGCTACTACAGTAGGCTTCTATATGGCCTCTCAAATGGCCCCCTTCATGTTAGCTGTGCCTCGTAACTTATCTTATTTTTCCAATGTCTTTGTCATTAATTTCTTTTCTTAAACGCTTTGATGAAGCTATCTGAATCTTTTGGAAATGTACCAGCTGTCAATATGATGTCTGAAGGGGCCTTCCTTCTGTGACATTCAGCACTGGCTCCCTACAGACAACCTGCCAAGCTACGCTTCGTGATAAAAGGGGTTTACTTCTTTCTTCATTTTAGCATCGTACCTTCCCCAGTTACTAGGAAAGAGCAGGTGCGATGCAGCACAGTAAGACTACATGCCTGGCAATACAGAGACATGTTATTATTACATTTGATGAATCATTTATTTAAGCATATAGTTCAGGGTTAAAATAGTTATTTTCAAAACAACAAAAAAACAAACAAAAAAAAAACAACCCAAGGATTTGCCTTCTGGTTTTTAGGTTTTCATTGGAGGTGTCTAGGTAATTCTCCTCTTCTGTAGGGGGCACGTCAGGCTTGCTTGTCTCTCAGGAAGTCCTTGGCGTAAAGTCTTCTCTGCGTCGCTGGGGTTTTGAAAGTCCTAAGGCTTTGCCCAAGAGCACATTTCATCTGTTACCTTTGCTGTGCACCAGGGCGCCAATTCCTCCTAGAGATCCATACTCTACAACTCCAGCAGATTTTATTGTTGTAAATAATTAATGGCTGCCTTTCCTTTATTTTCCCCATTTTTTTTTTTCTTCTGAGCTTCCCATGTGGGACTCCAGATTCAGGCTCAAACTTTACTATCTTTGACTTCTTTATTTTTGCCTTTTTTGCTATATTTTTAAGATATATTTTTTTCTCAACTGTGCCTGCCATTTCTTGTCTTCTTTTGTCTGGTAATTTTGTGCTAAATTTCTGTGTTAAATTATTTTTTGTTATCTAAAGATGTATGTTTATGTTTTGTTTTTTAAAACAGAATCATATCCTTGCTTCTTAAGTATGATTTTTTTCTTCTTTGTGTGTGTATGTATGTATGTATGTATGACATATTTGCTCATGTGTATGTATGTTTACACAGCTGTGTGGATGTGCATGCAGATATGTGCTCATGTGTGTAGAGACCTGTATTAGTCAGGGTTCTCTAGAGTCACAGAACTTATGGATAGTCTCTAGATAGTAAAGGAATTTATTGATGACTTACAGTCGGCAGCCCAATTCCCAACAATGGTTCAGTTGCAGCTGTGAATGGAAGTCCAAGGATCTAGCAGTTACTCAGTCTCACGCAGCAAGCAGGCGAAGGAGCAAGAGCAAGAGCAAGAGCTAGACTCCCTTCTTCCAATGTCCTTATATTGTCTCCAGCAGAAGGTGTAGCCCAGATTAAAGGTGTGTTCCACCACACCTTTAATCCCAGATGAAAGGCATAGCCCAGATTAAAGGTGTGTTCCTTAAACTCGGAGATTCAATCTTCTGGAATCCATAGCCACTATGGCTCAAGATCTTCAAACCAAGATACAGATAAGGATCTCCAAACCTCCAGATAAGGGTCACTGGTGAGCCTTCCAATTCCGGATTGTAGTTCATTCCAAATATTGTCAAGTTGACAACCAGGAATAGCCACTACAAGACCTGAGGTTGATGTTGAGAATTTTACTCCATCACTCTTCAATGCTATTCTTTGAGGCCGAGTCAATCATTCCCAGAGCTCAACCATATGGCTAATCTCACAAATACTTTGCTCTAGGGATCCTATCTTCACCTTCTGATGCTAAAATAACAGGCAGGGTGACATGGCCACTCAGTGTTTACATGGGGCTGGCAATCTGAATTTACTTGTTGCAAATGCTTTAACTCCTGAGCCATCTCTCCAGCCTGTACTCTCCTTTAAAATATTATGAATATATATTTGGAGTCTGAGCATGTTTCTCAAAGAGTTTCTTTCTTTCCTCTACTCTCTCCACTTGACCCTCTAATGAACCATAAATTTGATGGTGGTTATTTAATATTTAGTTCTAGAAGATTTGTTCATGTCTATGATGATCTTTGATCGCACATCCATATGTTAAGGAATAGAGGGGATGCTTGCAAAGTTGAGTCTACGGTATTTGTATGCATGTATCTATGTCTGGGATTATGTATATTGTGTTGGTATATTTGGCGTATTTGTGTGTGTATGTGTGGGAGTATATGTTGAAAACATGTTCCTTGTACTAGCTGGTTTTGTGTGTCAACTTGACACAGGCTGGAGTTATCACAGAGAAAGGAGATTCATTTGGAAATGCCTCCATGAGATCCAGCTGCAAGGCATTTTCTCAATTAGTAATCAAGGTAGGAGAGCACATGGTGGGTGGTGCAATCCCTGGGCTGGTAGTCTTGGGTTCTATAAGAGAGCAGGCTGAGCAAGCCAGTAAGTAACATCCCTCCATGGCCTCTGCATCAGCTCCTGCTTCCTGACCTGCTTAAGTTCCAGTCCTGACTTCCTTTGGTGATGAACAGCAACGTGGAAGTGTAAGCTGAATAAACTCTTTCCTCCCCAAATTGCTTCTTGGTCATGATGTTTTGTGCAGGAATAGAAACCCTGACTAAGGCATACCTATAGGTCTTTGAGGTCTGTGCTTGGAAGTCTATGAGGGTACAGGATATGAGTAGATCTGTGCATATGTGGGATATGTGTGTCAATGTATTTGACCATATTGATGACTTGATAGTAAGGTGGCATGTTCCAGCCATTTTGATCATGACCCTCCTCACATGTCCATACATGGAACTTTCTTTCCTTAAAGATTTCTCTGTTTGTGAATCTTTCAGTCTCCTGATTCAGGGTGTGTAAAGTTACTTCTGGTAATCCTTGAAGTTATGATAGACAGAAGTGCGCTGGCCTCATCCCTTGGCCTTCCAACTTACCACACCCCTATTTTATGCCCAAGGATTCACCCAGTTCTGCACTGTGCCTTGAGTCTTCACATAAGGAGACAGCATCTGGCTTGACATCTCCAGATATAACAAGCACAATGACTCCTGGGGTCAGATCGAGCCTGAAGCAGCCGTGAAAGGTTGTAGGTGCCTTTGGAAGTGTGATTATTTCTTCCTTTTACTTTGGACAAATTTTCTCATTAGTATCAGTCTTTCACTTTAAATATATTCAATGCCTCTAATTCTTGAACTTTCCTGGACTACAGCAACATGCATTTCCAATCTCATCAGCTTCCCCCACATCTCCATGTTTTAGGTTTCAGGAGTCAGTGTTTACAGTTTGTTGACAACTTTTAGCCGCTGACATCTTGTTTCTATTTTTTAAATTAATTTATTTATTCCTTATTTTTATTTTTGTGTCCTTGTGCCTTTAGTGACATTTTAGTATGAGGTTAGAAGGAAGCAGCCCATTCAGTGCTTTACAGATGTCTCTATTACTCTGGGTTAAAGTACTCTGAAGTCCCATCTCTATGGAGCGTGACATGCAACAGAGTCCTGTTTTTCTTTTGTTTTGTTAGTTCGTGCATTGTGGTAGGACAACACTAGACATTCGTTGCTTTCAGGATGTTTACTGAGCATCATCTTAAATAGAAGAGGGATACAGAGACTAACAGACACTGTCTATGCTTGGGAGTTTCCAGGGTGGTTGTCATGGCGATGCTATAAAGAAAAGCACCAAGCTGTCGTCGTTATGTTTAGATTGGGTGGCCAGGACCTGTATTGTAGTCTTTAAGTGATATGGCCTGACTGCCTCATGTATTTGAGTAATTGGCCACCAGCTGATAGTGCTGTCCTTTGAGGTTATTTAGGAAGTAGGAATGGGCTAGTGATGGTGTATTACCAGGGGTGGGACTTTGGGAGTTGTAGGAGCATCCAATCACTACTGGGTCTGTCTGTTGCTAAGATATAGTCTGCTGCCTCAAACTCCTGCAGCCACTGACCTAACCAGTCCAACTAATTGACTGTAACCCTTAAACTGTGAGCCAACATAAATCATTCCTTCCTTAAAGTGCTTCTGTGAGGTATTTGTCACAGACCTCCTGGTGAAGGGGGCCTTTATACTGACCTCTGAGTAACCAGAAGACGTCAGCTGGGCCAAAGCCAAGAGAAAAAAAAATACTGTAGACACAGGGGATGGCTGGAGAAAAGGTCATAGTAGAAACCACAGCTCACCACAGCATAGCACAGCACAGTATACTACACCCTAGCACGACACAGCACAGCACAGCAAAGCACACCACAGCCACCAGAGCCATCACAGCTTACCACAGCACACCAGAGCACATTATAGCTTACCACAACACACCACAGCACACTGCTGCACACCATACCACAGCACACTACACCACACCACAGCATACCACTCCACGCCACAGCATATCACAGCTCACCAGAGCACACCACACTATACTATACCACAGCACTGCACAGCACAGCACAGCACAGCACAGCACACCATACCACATAGCTCACCATACCATAGTAGTACAGCACACCATAGCACATCTACAGGTGAGGATGGCTATACCTTGAATAAAGTCACAATATCTTATTAAGAATTAAGCAGGATGGAGTACTACTCAGCTATTAAAAAGAATGAATTTATGAAATTCCTAGGCAAATGGATGGACCTGGAGGGCATCATCCTGAGTGAGGTAACCCAATCACAAAAGAACTCACATGATATGTAATCATTGATAAGTGGATATTAGCCCAGAAACTTAGGATACCCAAGATACAAGATACAATCTGCAAAACACATGAAACTCAAGAAGAATGAAGACCAAAATGTGGACACTTTGCCCCTTCTTAGAATTGGGAACAAAACACCACCCATGGAAGGAGTTACAAAGTTTGGAGCTGGTACGAAAGGATGGACCATCTAGAGACTGCCATACCCGGGGATCCATCCCATAATCAGTCTCCAAAAGCTGACACAATTGCACACACTAGCAAGATTTTATCGAAAGGACCCAGATATAGCTGTCTCTTGTGAGGCTGTGCTGGGGCCTAGCAAACACAGAAGTGGATGCTCACAGTCAGCTATTGGATGGATCACAGGGTCCCCAATGGAGGAGCTAGAGAAAGTAACCAAGAAGCTAAAGGAATCTGCAACCCTATAGGTGGAACAACATTATGAACTAACCAGTAGCACCCCCCCACCCAGAGCTCATGTTTCTAGTTGCATATGTATCAGAAGATGGTCTAGTTGGCCATCATTGGAAAGAGAGGCCCATCGGTCTTGCAAACTTTATATGTCTCAGTACAGGGGAATGCCAGGGCCAAGAAGTGGGAGGTGGGGGGAGGAGAGTAGGGGGACTTTTGGGATAGCATTGGAAATGTAAATGAAGAAAATACCTAAGAAAAAAAAAAGAAAAAAAAAAGAATTAAGCAGGAACCCTCAGGCCACCAGAAGGCATGGTGCCATCACACTGGCTTCAAGGCAAGACTATGTTTCAGGAAAAAAAAAATGCCCAGGTTACTATCAAGCTTCCAAGTTGTCAAGCAGAATGATGTCAGATGGACCTCTTCTGGCCTGGGTGTCTTGAGGATCCCTGCTGCATCGAGAAGCTGGAGGAAGGAGGAGGGTATAGCTGGTACAGAAACAGCATCAAATGAGTGTGAGGATGTGGAAAGAGCAAGATGAACCAAGGTTAGACCACTGGTGTGTGAAGGGAGGAGACAAAGCCTGTGGGACTAGAAGGAGCTGGGGTGACACAGAACTTTTTTTTTTTTTTTTTTTTTTTTGATGGATAGAAGCTTTCAAACATATTCAGGCACATCTAAGAAGGATCCCATAGAAGAGATGAGGTGGGAGTGTGAGTCTCAGCCCTATAGAAGAAGATGAACTTTTTAAAAAAAATTATTGTTGGTTCTTCAAGACAGGGCTTCTCTGTGTAGCTCTGGCTGTCTTAAAACTTGCTCTGTAGACCAGGCTGGCCTCATACTCAAAGATTTGCTTGCCTCTGCCTGCCGAGTGCTGGGATTAAAGGTGCGCACCACTGCTGCCAGGAAGGAGATGGATTTTAAGGATGAACATTTCCCTGATTCTAATGAACTGCAGGTTGGGAATGGGCCTTAGTATAAGTGGGTGGGCAGGCTGGTTCACAGCTAACTCCCTCTTCCTGAAGTATATCAGTCAGGAGCAGAATGGACAGAATAAGTAGTGAGGTAGGTCTGTGGGTAGGGGAAAGGATGAAAGAAACCCTGGGAAACTGGTAGGTAACTAGAGGGCTGCAGTCAGCCTGCTCCTGGCCATCACGGGGGGTCATTGTGTCCGTGAGATTCAGATGAGGGGACTCAGAACAGTAAGTGTGAGTGGTTAAGTCACCTTCCAATGCTTAGGTGCCAGCGGGTGAATAGCAGCATAGAAGATGCCATCATATGGTCCCAGAAACAGCCCATTCCAGGGCAGTAAGAGTAGCTAGCCAGGGCACACAGTTTGTCCCTAATAGAGCTGTACTCTTGGCTTCCAGTGCGTCCTCATGTCCTGCAGATTACTGTCACAGCATGAAGACAGAAAACAGGCACAGAGGAAGGTCAGGTGTCTTCCCTGCTAGGTTTCTTCCTCCCTCCCTCCCTCCCTCCCTCCCTCCCTCCCTCCCTCCCTCCCTCCCTCCTTCCCTCCCTCTCTCTCTCTCTCTCTTTTTCTTTCTTCCTTTCTTTCTTTCCTTCTGTCTCTCTGTCTCTGTCTCTCTCTCTTTGTGTGTGTGTGTGTGTGTGTGTGTGTGTGTGTGTGTGTGTGTATGTATGGCCTCAGACTCATTGTGTAGCCAAGGATGACCTTGCTTTCAGGTATTCCTACCTCTACCCACAGAGGTCCAGAACGAGAAGTACAGTCCACCAAGTTCAGTTGATGTGATGATGCTCAGTATTGAACACTGGGCATCGTGCATTCCAGGTAAGCAGTCTGCTAACTGAACTCTTTCTTCAACCTGCCGTTTGCTATAGAGCGATGTGCACCTGTTGATTCCTATAAGAGTCAGAACCTGGGAGGACACATATGGGAAGCCAACCCAATACTTAGCTCTCACTGGCAGAAAGGGATAGCTTCCACTTGCTTGTGTAAAGGATCTGCCAGCTAGGAATATCCTAAAACATGGTTGAGATATTAGTCAACATGCCGTATCATGTTCCCGAGTCATCTCTGTGCCTGGGGAGTGTAGAGAATCAATCTCTGTAGGTAAAAGGCAATCCAGGTACCCAAGTCACAGCTTTTTGCCCTCTTGTGGCTTGGAGGCTGATCATGTAAGGTCCCATGTACCTTGAACCAGCAAGGTCTCTCCCATATGTTTGCCCATCCCTCTAGATTCTGCCCTGGGGTGTTGCCATGAGAACACATTCAGCTGACATATATACCTCCCCATGTATGAATGGCTCTGGAGTCAATCTTCAAGCAAAGGGGTCTGCAATGTCCTATCCTTCACATCTCTCTTGATCACTCTAGTGGAAGGCATTGTCTGTCCCAGGGCAGTGGGGCCCCTGGTGTTCTGGGAGCAGGCGTGATAAGTTAAGTTGGACTTCACCTCTTCTCACTCACGTTCTTGACTGTTGTGTCTTTCTTTCTGAGATCACCTCCCTCTTAAACTACCCATCTCTAAGTCCTTGTCCCAGGCTATCCTTTCAGAGCCTCTGAAGGCAGCCATCGATTTGGGTGGTATTTTACTAGGGGACAGCTCCTCACAGAACTAAAAGCAAAGTTCTGTAATGAGGACATGGGATTTGACAAGAGCCAGCCCAAGCAGATAGAACCATCCAAGAAAAAACAGTTTGGTGAGGGACTTAGCTTTAGCTTCAGAGTCAGACCTGGGGGCCACTGAGCTATGCCACTTCTGGATATAGAAGTGTCACCTTATCCCACGGGGGTGGGAGGGACTCCCATTTTCACATGAAGATAAGCAGAATAAGTCTGTGACCTCAACTAAGATTTACATGAGAAACATGGTGGGTGTGGAGGATGCAGGCTCCCAGGTTCCAGAGCCACAATACAGAGAAATCAGGGCTCTCTCTCTCTCCTCCCTGCCTCACAGGAGACTTCGGTGCACAGCACTGTGAGGAATGTTGCCCTGGAAGACAGTGACATGCATACCATATGCAAAGCACCATGCATAGATGGAGAGAGTGTTTTCACTCTATACTGACGTGACCCCCATAAATGTGAGCTCTTAGGATGATAATGATGGTGTAATAATTACTCCAAAGGCGCCACTTGCAATTACTGTGCTGAGCCCATCACCTCCGACCTTCCTTCTCCAGGGCAAGAGTAGGTATCTTGGGAGGAGATAGTTTCTGTGGCAACGGCTCTCAGACAGCAGATACCTGGGGGAGCCTGGGAGGCAGTTCTCGGGCACCTATGCCCACAGGCCAAAACAGAATATCAGGGGTTTGATATGAGGCCCAGAAGCTGCTAACTCATGCCTTGGCTCCCAAGTGCTGGAAAGCCTGCTGTGGCTTCTGCTAGTGCCTGAGTGCAGGCCCGGCTTTCTCTCCAAGGTGTGCTGGGAGTCACTCTTAGTGCAATATTTATCTCACCACGTAAACCAATCTAGCTGGTTAGAAAAACAAGTTTTATTGCATTCTCAGGCGGTGCACTTAGCTGGCTGGTCTCCTATGAAGCCATCTGTGTCTGATGGTAGAAATAGCTTATCGGCATAGAGGCTGGATAAATTGGATTAAGAAATCACTGTGTGCTGAGAAAGTGGACAGAATAAATTTAGAAAGGGAGGAGAGGAGACAAGAAAAATATCACGGAGCGTGGAATAGGGGCTGATGATAGCTGTGTAGGCCAACTGTCTGGGGTCAGGACCTGACTTCTTTACCACCCAAGCTGTGTGACCCTGGTGGGTTTCCTGGCTTCCTGTTCTTCAGATTGCATACTAGGTGATGAATTAAATGAGCAACTATAAATATTCACCAGTAGGTTGGTTCCTGAAAATATTAAGAGCTCAGTAATCTAAGATTATAATGCAAGGAAACTATGAAGAAGTTACAGTGGTATATGCGTTTATCCCCAGTATTGGGGAAGTAAGCATTAAGACTAGTTTGGGCTACCTAGAAAGTTATAGGCTTAGCTTAGGCTATAGAGTGAGTGTCTGTCTTTGATCAAACAAAGAGAAGTTAGATTGTGAGGGTTTTGAGGCTGGGACTAAAGTGAAGTATGTGAGGCACCCACATGAAATGAACAATTTGAGAGAATCTGAAGAACTGAGTAGCAACATAAATAGTTCTTTAGTGTTTTTGAAACATTAGAGTCTATGATGACCACAATATCTCAATATTAAACCATAACACAATCAAAGCCCAGGACTATTTCGAACCACTCTCTTTGCCTTACTCAAATCATGGGCTTTCAATTAAACTTTATTGGCAAAAAGGATGGTTGAAGAGGGCCATGATTTGATGGCTTGCTCGATGAAAGATTATACTCATCAACTGAAGAGCTGGCTTGGCGGCTAAGAACACTTGCTCGTTTGCAGAGGAGTCCAATTCAGTTCCTAACACACATATCTGGTGGCTCACACCTGCCTGTAAATGTCAGGGGATTTAATGCCCTCTTCATGGGCACCTGCATTCACATGTGCATACCACTCCCACTCCACCCCCCATGTATGCATGTGTAAGCCTGTGCATGCACACTTGTGCATGCTTGTGCACACACACACAGCACTAATTTTAAAAAGAATTATAAACTTAGTGCTGAAATATACATTCTTATTTATTGAGTTTGTTTTAATGCTCAGGTAACTGCCTCATTTAACCTGACCCTCTCCCAGCCTAGGTTGCTTTATCTTTCAGATTCCCAGAGAAACTGACATTGTGAGCTGACATCAATGTTCTATCTGGTCATCGGAAGGGCTGTCCTTTTCTGGAGGCTGTGCAGTGTTCACCAAGGATGCATAGGACATTTAGTGGGTAGCATGTGCTCTTAGGAACTGCTCCAAGGTCACTTTCTGGCTGAACTCTCAGCTTGGAAGAATAATCTGTTTTTATACATCCCCCCCCCCACTCCTCACATACACAATCTCTCTCTCTCTCTCTCTCTCTCTCTCTCTCTCTCTCTCTCACACACACACACACACACACACACACACACACACTCGTGCATACACAGGGTATTTTGAAATGAAGCTAAGTGCAAAAGGAAAGTAAGGGCAGAGGGGGAAGGGGGAGAGCTAGATGGAAAAATTCCAGAGCTGAGAGTTGCTGTCTCTTTCTGTGTTGTTTTAACCTTCTCCGTTCTTCAGAAGGAGGCATTTGTCAGCGATGCTATCAGCTTTAGTGCCCTCTGCGTTTATGGCTGTGAATTTAATAGCGGAGACATAAACATATACTTTTCATCCATTTTCACTGGTCCCTGCGCAGTTCAGACAACAGCTAGGATTATCATAACCCTTCAGAGGGAGCTATTAGGAGGCCTGTGGTTTATCCTTGCCCTCCCAGAGCCATAAAACCCTTGGTGTACAGAGACACGCCATTACCTTGTCCCAATCATCATGGAAAGGCCCCCACTTGGCACCCTTTGTTAGGATCACGTTGAAAGGCTCAAAGTCACCCAGTGCAACAGTTGCTGGTATGCTGTACATCCATGGATGTGTATAAGCTACAGGATGAGGTCTGAGCATTGTCAGTGTTACATATATGTTACTGTGCATGTTGACCTGGGGCTTTTCTGATCCTTTGTCTGGAAGCCTGGGGTCGACACTGCAAGAGAAAAGTTCTCTCTGTCTGCTCAGGCTGCTTGGGCTTTGGCCGCTGGGTCATAAAATTAGGGAGTATGATGTTAGGTGGTCATTAGCCATCCAGGAGGGCTGTGTCTGCTATGCCTTTAGCTGTATAGAACATCAGGAAATTCCAGCCCTGCCACTGTGTAGAGCAAGGGTCCTCAACTTTCCTGATGGTGCGACCCCTTAATACACCTCCTCAGGTTGGGGTGACCCCCCAACCATAAAATTATTTCATTGCAACATCGTAACTATAATTTTGCTACTGTTATGAATCATAATGTGAAAATCATAATCTGATTTTCACTACAGCTGATATGTCACCCCTAAAGGGGCTGTGACCCACAGGTTGAGAACTGTTAGTGTAGTGGGACTAGGTGTGCTTAGCTTTGGAAATGTTGTCATTTACAAATACTCATACTGAAGAACTGTATAATTTAGATAGAAAAAAGTGTATAAAACCTCATGTTTAAGTATGTTTATGATTTTTCAGCAGGCTGCATTTATTGGTATCCTGGGCAGGGGATTTTAGACCCTTCAGAAAGTGGGAAGGAATAGTCTGAATTGTCTGGAGGGAGTGAAGAACCTTTGTATGGATGGCTTTTCTGTTATAGTTAAGGGAAGGATATCTCACAGCTTGGCAAGGTAACAATTGGCCCAGTCTTCCTGCACATGGTGTTTCTCTGAATGCAAAATGCACTTTTTCTTATCGTTAACACAATGTCCAGTGACAGTTCTCTTAGGAAATTCACCGGAGCAGTTATATGCTACTCAGACATTGGTGTTGGTTTTACTAGGTCCTCTTAGGGCATAGTTGAATATATGGATATGTGCTTATATGCGATTGTGTGTTCTGCATGCGTGAAAATAATGTTGTGCTTCTTTTATTTATTATGTGGAGAAATGTCTATGATACTCTGTGTGTGTGGTAATGGAATTTTGTGTGTGTGTGTGTGTGTGTGTGTGTGTGTGTGTGTGTGAATGCATATAAGTATGCATGTAGAGGCCAGAACAGGACTTTGGATGTCTTCTGTAATCACTTTCCCTCTTGTTGCTTTGAGAACAGGGTCTCTCACTTAACCAGAAGCTATTATTTAATCTAGGTTGCTAGCCAGTGAGCTCCTGGCATCTGTCTGTCTATATTCCCCAGTGTTGGGATTACAAGCA
Source organism: Mus musculus (assembly GCF_000001635.26). Lineage (NCBI taxonomy): Eukaryota > Metazoa > Chordata > Mammalia > Rodentia > Muridae > Mus > Mus musculus. The sequence goes on from NC_000072.6 coordinate 101,126,984, forward strand.
GCATCAACCATGCCTGGCTTTTCAAATAAGTACTACAGATTTGAACTTGGGTTCTTATGCTTGCAAAGAATGTATTCCTGTCAGGGGAGGCATCTCTCTAACCCCATGGCTCAGGTTTTTGTTTTTTTTGTTTTAGGGTAAAAGAACATTAGTGAAATGATCCTATTTTTTTGTAAACAAGGAGAAAAGTGGTTCCCAGCTTCTAGAGAAATATTTAAAATACTGTTGCTGGTGTTTTCTGGCATATGCAACTCTATAGGTCTCTTGGGCATAAAAGCAGATGAAAACAAGGACTGCTTTTGAGAACGTTTATGCAACTTGTTGGTACCTGAGGACAAAGTGACCTTGTAAAGTCAGCCTAATGCAGTGGGGAAGCTCAGCCTCAGCACCATAAGGAAAGCCTGAAGATGTCTCATGGTTTACTTCACTTGCTGAGCTCCTTCACTGAACCCTTATCAAGATGCTGAGGAAGCAGTTAGACAACTAGTTTTGAGTGTGTCCAAGTGTGTGACCAGCCCTTCTGCTAGTGTGTGTGTGTGTGTGTGTGTGTGTGTGTGTGTGTGTGTATGTGTGTGTGTGTATGTGTGTGTGTGTGTGTGTGTGTGTGTGTGTGCATGTAACTTTGAACATGGCACTCAGCACCACAGAGTCTCCGCATTCTTACCTTGGCACAGACCCACAGCCTCAGTCGGGGCTTCCTAAGAGCCAGCTGTTATCCAGAGCCAGCTGTTACCCAGAACTTTGCCCAGGGCCTGGCACAAACTAGGTTCACAATAAACCATTAAGAAATGTTACTGCTGTTTCTCTAGGTACTTGGCAGGTCCTACCTTCCTTGAGGTAACTTGGCTTTTTGAGCCGGTAGGAACCACATTAAGAGAGGATGATATAGAAGAGAAAGTGCTGGACTATGAACAAGAATTGTCTCTCCATGAACTTGCTTTGTGAGCATAGAAACCACTGAACTAAATTTCTTATACACTAGGGAGAGAAACTTGAACTGAGACATCCTCTACCCCTCTAATTCTAAGATCTGAGAGCCAAAAAAGCAAAGGAAGGAAGGAAGGAAGGAAGGAAGGAAGGAAGGAAGGAAGGAAGGAAGGAAGAAGACAAAGCTAGTGTGACTTAGTTCCAGCTTCCAGGTAGGGACTAGCTATCTGTGAACCCTGGGCCAAGAGCATCTTTCAGGGACTTTTAACAAGCAACCCCTTTCTATTTACTTTCTGATCCTGTCACACTGGCTGACAGGCTTACAGAAGGCTGCTATCAGCAATTTATGGCCACCTAATGCCACGCTTTTATCAGCACAGCTAATCACATTTTAAGCTCTTTGAGCCTTTCTGCTTGGAATAATTGCTCATTTTTACTGCCTAACAAATCTTGAAGTGATAATGGTTCTTTGGTAGGAGAGAAGTGGAAGATAGTTCTGGAAAATTCCAGATGTTTCCACCACGGGTAGGAACAGATTAGGTAAAAATAGCAGCCAGAAAACTTTCCTGGCCTGGGCTCTGGCCGGACTGTTTTCTTGTTTCTCTAAAACTTGATTCATCATTCCCAGTTTCTTGTCATCTGTTCATGACTGTGGTCCTTAAGGAGTTCTTCTCAGGGTGAGGGAGATGGCTCAGTCCATAAAGGTGTTTGGCTTACAAGCATGAGGTTCTGGGTTCAAGCTCCCAAATTCATGACAAAAAGATAGACATGGGGGAAAGAGAAACTATTACAACCAAATTTATAATCCCAGTGCCTAGGAAGTGAAGATAGGGGGATTCTGGGGCTTGCTGGCCAGTCATCCTAGCCTGCTTGGTAAGCTGCAGGGCAGAAGGAGCCTACCTGTGTCTAAACAAAAACTAAAACCTAAGGTCCTTGGAAATGGCTTGGCATGTATGTTATTCAAGATTCCCTAAATGGACAAGACTAATTGAATGAACACACACGCACACACACACATACACACACACACACACACACACACACACACACACACACACACACCCTCAGACATTTATTCATACACATATATGCTCACATACACATGCATACTCACACACAAATGCACATGTATACATACACATACCCTCTTTCACACATGCATACACATACACACACACAAACATGTGGGAAGCCGCCCTCACATTCGCCATTATAAGATGGCACTGACAGCTGTGTTCTAAGTGGTAAACATAATCTGCACACGTGCAGGGGCAGTTTTCCCGCCACGTGTTCTGCCTTTCTCGTGATGACAACTGGGCCGATGGGCTGCAGCCAATCAGGGAGTAATACGTCCTAGGCGGAGGATAATTCTCCTTAAAAGGGACGGGGTTTTGCCATTCTTTCTCTTGCTTTCTTGTTCTTGTTCTTTTTCTCTCTCTTGCTCTCTTGCTCTCTTGCTCTGGCTCTTGCTCTCTGGCTCCTAAAGATGTAAGCAATAGAGCTCTTGCTCTTGCACTCTTGCTCCTGAAGATGTAAGAATAAAGTTTTGCCGCAGAAGATTCTGGTTTGCTGCGTTCTTCCTGGCCGGTCGTGAACGCGTGTAAGACAAACACATACACACACATGAGATGTGATGGAGCTTTGTTTCAGAATAAAGTTCACAATGGGATGCAATTGGCAATGCATGCTGAGATTAATTAAGTATCTTAAAATAAACTACCAATGATGCTACAGAACCACGGAAGTTCTGTATGTAGGCAATGTACTCATGTCACTTTCAGATCATAGAACTCTTTAAAATATGTTTAAGATTTATTTATTTTATTTTTATATGAATGAATGTTTGCCCACATGTATGTATATACATCGTATCCCTGGTGTCCATGGAAGTCAGAAGAGGGCATTGGATTCCATAGAACTGGGGTTACAATGTAGGTGCTGGGAATCAAACCTAGGACCTTTGCAAGAGTAACACGTGCCCCTAACTGTGGGGGTCCCTGCAGGCTGTAGAGCATAGAAACAAAGCATAATGGATAAGATGGAAACTTGGAGCAGCATGACTTAACCTGGCTGGTCCACACTTGTAGAGTCTGACACCCAGCAGTTTATTTTTTTACATGTTTAAATGCAGTAAAACGTTGAGAGGAAAAGTTTCCTCGTGATAATCATCACAACAAAGCTTAAGGCGTGACTACACCGAAACTCTCTTGTAAAGTCCATGTCCTTTGTAGAGCATCTGCAACCTCTCCCATAAGAGTAGCTCTACTGACTGAGAGACAAGGCCCAGAATAAGGACCTAGGGAGGTAGGGAGGAAGGTTTTGTAATAAGCATAAAGATGGGTTCTACTGACTGAGAAACAGCACTCAGGATAAGGACCTAAACATAATAGCAAACTCTTTTGCAAAGTACGTGGGACCTCTTTCATGCTGATGGAGTTTATTGATTGAAAAACTCTCAGGACTGGGGGAGTTGCAGGGGGTGCTTCATACACTAGAAAAAAATTTACTAGATTCACAAACAATATCCACTCCAGCCTTCCAGGTGAAAAGGTGTCATTTTCTTCCATTGAAGAACAAAGCCTGCATATTCAACAATTCTGGTTTCTCTAGTATTTCTTCTGTGAGCATGTGGACCTCATGCCCTTCCAAACTTAAGTACTGAGCTATCTCTGTGGCCCTGGGATGTAGAATTCTTGTAGATATTACTCTTTAACAGCTTGGGAAACAATACTTTGAAAACACTGTAGTGATGTTTTTGACCCTTTGGGAATTTTAACCTTGAATGTTGTTCTTCTGGAAGACTCCTTACATTTGACACCCAGTCACCTAGGTAAAGGGGCCCTGCCTGGTTCCCTCTGCCGAACTTCAGACCTTGTCCTGCTTTCCCTCCTGGGTTGCAGGTTCTGTTTGTAGCTTTGTTATTGTGTAGATGTGTGATGCTCCCTCTACCAACTCTGAGGATCACGTGGTCTCAACTGGTGCATCGATTTGGGGAATAATAGGATGAAATAAGCCAATTTAAGTTAAATTAAAACTAAAAATGGACAGGCTTATTTGGGACCAGGCTCCTGGGCAAGTTCACCAGCCTCAGGGGACAAGACTGGAAGAAAAGTTGTGGGCAGACTATGGTGGGGAAGTTTTTTATAGATTGTAGGTGAAGGAAAAATGACCATCTGTTGACATGCTGGGCTTGTACCCAGGTATGGCCATCTAGCAGGGGAGGGGAGGTAAGGTGGGGGAGGGGTGGGAGGATTTGATGGCTGATGACTACAGGTAAAGGAGGGTTGGGACAAATCTCAGAAATGTCAGGAATGGGCTGGGTTTGGTGCCTTGAGAAGGAGAGAGAGAGAGAGAGAGAGAGAGAGAGAGAGAGAGATCTTTGTAGAACTAGAAGGTTCTCTAGGTGTGAAGCAGGTGTGAAGTGGGCTAGCAGTCCAGTGTGGTCCTTATGTCATGCCTGGGCCTCAGCCTTCTGCCCCTAGACTGTAATTCATTGAGCCAACCTCTCCTCCATTATTGGCCCCAATGAGGAAGCAGTCACTGTACCTGCTTTGATTTTTATTTTGAATACCCACTTGATAAATAATGCAATGGTCTTGTCCCCAAGAAGCACAGGAGGGGGATTGAGATCAGGCAAACAGAGACCAAGGCAGAGGTTTCATTGGTTCTGCTTCTGAGCATCTGTGTCTCTGGGAACAGGAAGCACAAACTGGCAGCTTAAACCCAGAAATGCATTCTCTCAGTTCAGAAGAATCCCCAGATGGAAGCAGAGGCAGGCCTGGGCTCCTTCTGGAGCGAATGGGAGACAGTCAACTGCTTGCCTGACCCCTGGCTTCTGATAACGGTCTGGCCATCTTTGGTCTTCTTGGCTTACTAAAGTATTACCTGGCTTTCTGTCATCACTTCTACAAGGCCACCTCCTGATGTGTGTACCTGTGTCCGAACATCTCCATTGGTTAATTGGACTAGAGCCCATCTGAATGGCCTCATTCTATCATAGCATGGATTGTATTGTATGCATGTGTGTATGTGTAGTCGGGACATGTACACATGCGTGCAGGTGCCCATGGAGGCCAGAGTTACAGTAGTTGTAAACTGCCTGATGTGAGTGCTGGGACCCAGATGTAGCTCTCTGAAATCAGTGAGTGCTCTTAACCACAGGGCCACCTCTCCATCCCCTATCCTTTATATTTAAAAACCATGATCTAAGACTGTTTCCAGGGGCTGGAGACACGGTTCTTTAGTTATGATTATAGATTGTTCTTGAGGAGGACCCCAGCTTATTTCTCAACACTCACGATGGGTGGCTCACAACTACCTGGGATGCTAGTGCTTGGGAATCTGATGTCCTCTCCTGGATTCCATGGGTACCATATACTACCACCATATATATGCAAATGAAACCAAATGTAAGAAAACACTAATTCCAAATAAAGTTACGCTCTGAGGCCTTAAGGGTAATGCCTTAGTCCTGAAACACAAGTGTTTCTTCTTCTTCTTCTTCTTTTTTTTTTTTTTTTCTGGGCCTTGAATATGCCACGTTGAAGCTTGGATTATACCACAAAAGGTCTTGGGTTCTTGGCCTTGCAAGCATCCATTAGAGGTGTGGCACACTCTAACAGTGAGTAAGCTAGTTCCTTATAGCAACTTTTCCCTATCTCTCTTTTCTCTTTTCTTTCTATATCTTAGATGCATCCCTGACACACATATGCCCCCTCTATTGGTTCTGTTCTCTAGAGAACCCTAGACATACTTTCAGCCAGGAGTTGGCCACATTTCAATAGCAAATGTGCTATCTGCACAGTAGTCTGGAGTCTGCCTCTTGGCTTACATGTTGTAGTATTTACTGGTTGGCTCTGGAACAGGGAGAGTTCATTGACCCCCCCCCCCCATATCTCTAAGTTCTAATCTTCTGTAGTGAGTCAAGTATTGTGGTCATCTTGAGGACATCCACAGCACAGTACTTTCTTTTTGCCCTCTGTAACTTCAAAACTATTGCTATTGATACTCTGTAGAGATTTTTAACATTAAAAAAAAATGAAACGAAGGAAAATTTCCCCATGGGTGTAATTTAGAACAAAACTCACCATCTTTTCTTGAGGATGGAGAAAAACACAGGGAAGGAGGTCAGCTGCTGCTTCCATATTTTGTTGGCTGGCTGGCTTTGTGTATTACCCAGCCTGGACCTGGTCTTCAAGCTGAGGAAGTATTGGGTCTCATGTGACTCCAACTCCCTGGCTCTGCCTACAGGAGGCTTGAGCCGTACCAGCAGGGTTTGTCGCTGCCTTCTCTCACACGCTGTCTTTCGTTTGCTTTTTTTATGATGCCATCTTGAATTTGTCTTGGAGAAATCTTTGTGTATTGTCTTACAGAGATGAGGAAGGGACTGGTGTCAGAAGGAACTGTTAAAAGTCAGAGTCCCTGCACACAGCCCTGGATCATTTATTCGCTCAGTGGGAGACACCCCAGAACCAGATGTCTGAGGTCATGGAGTGTGCACTCTCGAAGAGAACAGGTCAGTTCCTGTAACGGATACCTGGCCTACAGCATGGCCAGGTTGGTGATTTTCCATGCATAACCCAACAGGAAAGTAGCTGTCCTCAGAGAAGAGGGAGACATTTAACCAGGTTGTTAAATGATGAGATTGTATATGCTTGTGTTCCTGGGCTAGAGGTGATGTCAAGATGGGTATGGTGACACATGCCTTAATCCCAGCACTGGGGTGGCTGAGGCAAGAGGACTGATAGGAGTTCAAGGCTAGCCTGGGCTACAGAGCAAGACTCTGTCTCAGAGAAAAGCAAAATAAACCCTAGAGTTAAAAGCAGGCACGGGTGAGCCGGGTGGCCTGGCTTGTTAGGAAGCACAGCCCTGAAACAGTGCGTTCCTACGAGCAGTGCTAGTTAAAGGGCAGTTGTACTTTCTGATCTAGTTAACCTGTAATGTTCCTGCCCAGGCTTTGTGGGGCTGGCTCATTGTCAAGCTTTGGTCTCAAATGAAATATTTAGCTAGGTTGTGAGACTGGGGGACCCTCTCACTTCTCTGCAGTGTTTCTCAGACTTTAACATGCATTCCTCCTGGCCATGTGGAAGTCTTTTGGTTAAACCGAAGTTTGACTTTCTAGCCTCTAATCAGCGAGGCAGGGGAGAGCGTGGGTTTGTACTTTCAGCAGCAGTTTAGATGATGCTGTGGTCTGTGGGCCCTACCTGAGAACCTCAGCATCAGAGGTCCTATTCTTTCATGCTTAGACATGTCTGCTTCTCATGAGTTATGATTTCTTCCCTTCCTTGGTCTGCATGTGTTTTGTTTCCTGCTGTCATAATAGGCTGTCTTGGAAGGAAAGGCATTCTGCCTTTCCCTTAGGAGTCTAAAGCTTAAGGTGAAGGTTGGAAGAACGGAGCAGGGAAACCTTGTCTCTTATAGTCCTCCACACAAGAGCCCTTCCTTTTTCCTCTCTACGTGTGTGTGTGTGTGTGTGTGTGTGTGTGTGTGTGTAGATGCATGCATGCATATGTGTGCATGCATGTGTAGATGGATACTGACAAGTATGTGCATGCATGTGTAGATGCATGTTCATGGGTGTGGGCGCCCCTGAGGGCAGGTATGGACGTAGAAGCTGATGTGAGGTATCTTTCTCAGGTGCTCTCCACTTGATTTTACTGAAGCAAGGTCTCTCTTGCTCACTCTCTAGTGTAGCTGACCTCTTGCCTTGGGATCCCCTGTCTCTGCTGCCAAGTGCTGGGACTATGAGTGGGATGCTATGTCCATCTGGCTTTGTTTTGTGGGTTGTAGGGATTAGAACCCCAAGTCCTCATGCTTGTGTAGTGAGTCATCTCCTCAATTCATGCACTCTTTTAAAACTTGATTTAATTAATTTTTTTGCATTTACTGGCTTCATTTTTTCCAAATATTACATTTTTATATTTTTCCCTCCCTCTACTTCTTTCAGATCCTTCCTACCTCCCTACCATCACAACTTTGTGTTTTTTTCTCTCTCTCCCTTGCAAAAAACAAATAAACAAAAACAAAAAACCAACCAAGTAAGCAACCAGTAGACAAAAAAAAAACCCCTAAAAGACAAGATAGATAGATAGATAGATAGATAGATAGATAGATAGATAGATAGATAGAATACCAAACCAAAAAGCACACCAAAACTGGCAGCCATTTTGTTGGCTAACTACTGCTGAGCACAGGGTCTGCCTGCCCTGGAGTCAGGTGAATTTCATATAGTACGTCCTTTCTTTTGGCTAGAAATACAAACTATACTGTCTTCTCCTGGAATGCTCCTCTGTTCTAGAAACTTCTTCATGCTCCATAGTTTATTAAATGGAGTTGGTCTGTTTTGATCTGTGTGTGTTATATGTAGTAAAGTTTGCTGTTGAAAGTCTTTACCAGCTCTAGTCACAATGCTATTCATCTGTACTACTCATTCTATTTTATCCACAGTCCCGAACAGAAACTCTGTGTCTGTCAATTCTATGTCCTTCTTCCCAAACATATACGAATTATGTTCCCGTTCTATACATATCTGTAATTAAAATCATATAATATTAGTTCCTTTTACATCTGGCTTATTTCACTTAGCATAAAATTTCAAGTTATCTCGTGGCATCTGTCAGGACTCCCTTTTTAAATGTCCAAACAATATTACATCAGATGTTTACACCATATGGTACTTAACAGTCACACTATGGCTTTGCCCAGATATTTTTCAACCTTTTGGCTGTTGTAGATACAGCTTTCATGAACATTTTTATTAAAATATCTGATTTCAGCTCATTTGTGCAAATGTAAAATTGCCAAGTGATTTGGTAATTCTTTATTTTATATATCTATATATATGTACATACATACATACATGTGTATGTGTATGTAGTGTATACATATGTGTATGTTGTGTGTTTGCTCTTCTATGTGCCTGTGGAGAACAGAGGCTGGCATCAGATATCTACTGTTGCCTGCCTCATTTTTTGAGACAGAATCTCTTTCTGATTTTGGAGTTTGCCCTTTTGGATAGAGTAGTTGGCCAGTGTGCCCCTGAGATCCACTTGAGTGTGCTCTACCACCCAGTGCTGGGGTTAAAGAAGTGTGTTGCCCTGTGACATGCTGGACAGCTAAACGCTGGTCCTCATACTCTTTATCCACTGAACAATCTTTCCAGCAGCCACTGAAGTTGTCTGGGGCGTCATTTTCATACCACTACTAGTAGCATAGGAAGGTTATGGTTTCCCCACAGCCTAGCAATTTCATTCTTTTCTATCTTTCCAGTAGTAGCCATTGTGTGTGGGCTGTGGGATTTTGTGATTTTGTGTTTTCTAGTGACAAGTGAGCGTATTGTGATATGCTTCATAGCCCTTTGTTTCAGAGTCGAAGGTCCGTTTTGCAATTGGATTATTATTTGTGTGCCACTGGATTCAGGTGGGGCCCTGTAAGAGGAATGGCAAGGCCACCTCTACATAAATGCTAGGGGCCACATGGCCACAAAAGCATCTCCTGCAGGAGGACCTAATTGAGGGCTGCCTGAGAGATCAAGAATTGCTGGTACAGACAAATGCCAGCCAACTGGGAGCTGCTGTTTAGAAAGATGTTTTCTTGGGACCAATGGGGCATGGGTGGAGGGTATTAAAGGAGCTTGCAGCAGTGTTTAGATGAGCTCGCTGCTCCTCACCTCCAACCCCCAAGGGCAGGCAGGGTCATGGGGCAAGTAGTCCAGGGCATAGGCAACAGGGCCCTAATTAAGTGTGGCTGTCATCTTCACACAGTATCAATATATTAGTCATTTGTCCATGGGTATCTCCATTCTAAGTCAACCTTTTGCTTTCTCATTACCTCTGTTTGGTTTACAGAAATGAAGATCTGGTTGCTCATGATTTTGGTGTCTTAGCTAAGGCTCTATTTCGAAGTCCACCATTAGGTAAGCTGGCCTGAGGCTCTTTGGTGTGGGAGATGGTTCAGCTCTTTGCTTCAGGCAGTACACAGCTCTGAGTCTCCCTAGATATATGTAAAGTGGTGTGCACAGTCCACAGCTCTCTCTGGAGCTTGACAAGGGTCCCTGTGACAATATAAATAGCAAGGAGTGTTTGGGTAGAACCCAAGTTACTGGTTGATTGTTTAGGGCTCCAGCTGCTGACTTTTCCATTCTCCATACCTTCTTAAAATTGTCATGGATCACTGCATGTCCAGACCCTGAACATGCAGACTAAGCTTGGTGGAAATTCTATCCTCCTCGCAAGACGTTTCAGATAGTTTGCATTATTCACTGAACTCCTTAGGGATTTGAGAGGCATGTTCATCATTTGGGCTTGTGTTGAAATGTGAAACTAACTAGCAATGTGTATGCATATTCTTTCCTTGTTGCTATATGAAAGGAAAACTCCAAGCATCATTTGGAAGTAAATGGTCCCTGTGGTTCCTAATGGGAAGATGGTCATTACATATCACGTGGTATTAAGGAAGTGACCCTGGTGAGGAAGAAGCAGAAGCAGCTCTCTCTTCTGGATCAGAAGAGAGCTAGGAAATGTATCCACTGATTTCTCTTTTTAATTGGTAGATGAGAAGTCTCTTTTGAAAAGTGTCATGGGAAATATTAAAGGCCGAGAGCACAGAGAATGCGCTGCCATGTTCTCAAGGTAGCAAAGTCCTAGCTTCAACTGGCAGCCTCTGGCACAGATTGCACTGGCAATGGATCCCTGGATCTCATTTCCCCATCAGAGTCCAACCCTGTTCCTCCATAGACTCTGCTCATTCAAATCATTTGGCCTGGTAACACTGGACATTTACAAAGCCCCAGCCTCCCTGTCTGAATCCTGTGCTCTCAGAATGGAAAAGCTCAAACTATAACTTATCAGCCCCATAGGTCAGCTGAGCTTCCAGTTTGTGGATGTGACAGTTCTATGCCATTTGAGCCTCTGCACGTGAAGCTTTGGAGGTCACAGCAGAGCCAACCGTACTACTGGACACAGCAAATTACCATCAAGGATACTTGTTTTCATGGGTGGTCACCAGAGAAGCTGTGAGGCCCTAAAACCTCCTAAACAGCCTTCTTCATTTTGCATTCTCTGGACTCAGCTTATCAGAACTGAGACTCCTCTGTGGGAGGTAGAAAAGATGTAGGGGGAGGTAGCTGGTGATGGAGCACACAGGAAATTCTTCTAAGCCCCTGAGCTAGGTATTGCACTGAGGGAGTCCCATGATAGAAGTTTCAGAGTGAGTGTTGCATGGTGTTCAAGGGAAAATATATCTATGGACAGGGAAAGATGTTATTTCTGCTGGTTGCTTTGCTTGGTTTTGTGGGAATGAACTGTCTGAGCCTGCAGGATGAATCTCCTGTCGGGTCTTAGCCATGGGCATCAATATGGACCTAACCCTCTTCCCTGAGCTGGAGAAAAGCAGAAGGCAACCTAGTTGTCCTGGCTACAGAGATAACAGGTATCTGATGGAATCTTCTGTTATTAGACGCATTCTCACGACCGGCCAGGAAGAACACCACAGACCAGAATCTTCTGCGGCAAGGCTTTATTGTTACATCTTCAGGAACAGAGTGCAAGAAGCAAGAGAGCAAGAAGCAAGAGAGAGAGAAAAGCAAGAGAGAGAGAAAAGCAAGAGAGAGAGAAAAGCAAGAGAGCGAGCAAACGAAACCCCGTCCCTCTTAAGGAGCATTCTCCTTCGCCTCGGACGTGTCACTCCCTGATTGGCTGCAGCCCATCGGCCGAGTTGACGTCACGGGGAAGGCAGAGCACAAGTAGTCATAAGATACCCTTGGCACATGCGCAGATTATTTGTTTACCACTTAGAACACAGCTGTCAGCGCCATCTTGTAACGGCGAATGTGGGCGCGGCTCCCAACATCTCCCCCTATCCTTTTAATAAGAGCAAATAGGCCACCCATATTAATGAGAGTGGAGATAGAGGTCAAATCCCCAGTGTGTAGGTAAAGGAGCCATGTACAGGATTAGCTCTTAGGCTCACAGGCTTTTACCCAGAGCAACCCTGACCTGCTCCCGTGTCGTTTTGCCTGGGGGAAGGGAACTAGGACACTGAACCTTCATGAAAGATGACATGTCTCCCTAGAATAGGCTCATATATGCCGCAGAGCCTTTCCATTGCAGTGCTTAGCCTTGCAACTCTCTCGGGCTGCTGAAGCACACTCACTCTATCCCGTGCAATGAGACTAGCCTCGTGGGATATAAGAGCTGAGTGGCCAGCGACCTATTGCCTAAGCATAGATATATCAGGGGAAGCTCCATGTTCTAGTCCTGCAAGCGCCTGGGCAATAACCACCTTGTCTCTCCTAGTTTAGGCCTTAAGCTTACAGACCAATCAAAGAAGCAACACTAATCCACAGCAAAGTGTATCTCCAAATAATATTAATCCCACCCATTTTTTAAAGAAGGAAAATGCTGAGGAGATCCAATTGGGTAATCCTTTGGTCAGGGACAGGTCCAAGCGCGTGGAGTTGACCTGAAGTCTCAATTCCCGAAGGATCTGTTCAAATTCAGCCATCCAATTCTGTAACATATACTGAAAAAGACTTTTTGACAAATTAGCTGTCCTAGTAAATTTAACATACTGAATGGAAATAACACACAATCCCGGAAACTTTTGTTCACATCCCTGCTGAGTTATTTGTCATAATACATCTAGTTGTATCTGGACAAGATCTATGAGTTGATTAACCAGCATGAGACCTCTCTGTATCTTGACATTAGCTGAGGCCTGTTCATCTATGACTGTAGTCACTGAGGCTGACAAAGTGTTAATGGTGTCAGTCATCTGGACCTGTCCAGACAGAGCCAAGGCTGTCTGAATTAAGGCCAAACCCAGTTCCTAGTTAGTGGTAAAAAAGCAGGAGAATACTTGAGCATTATACATCACCGTCATTGGGAGTGGAAATGTCGACATTATCCCCCAACGCTGCTCTCTCTTTATTATTGACGCCCTGGACATCACCAAGACGAGGGACATTAGTATTCCCTTGGTCAGTCTGGATTTTTCGGGTGAGTCTTTCTGGTACCCAAAATGGGTTGTCTTCATTCTGTGGGAAAACACAGATAGCTCCCCTGGATCTTATCAAAATAGGATCCGGGCCATACCATTTATTATCAAGGACATTTTTCCATTTAACCATCTCATTGGGCCTATCTGGCTCTGAACAATGACGTTCAGCCGCAGTATGGCCATGAGCATCAATATTTAAAAAATTGAGTGTAAAGAGTGCCATAGACACCGACACTCTTGGTGCTCGGGGTACAGTCTCCTCAAAAGTTCCCCTCTTCTGTTTTATAAGATAGGCTTTGAGGGTGCGATGCGCACGCTCAACAATACCCTGTCCTTGAGGGTTGTATGGAAGTCCAGTCAGGTGGGTTACGTCCATCTGACGGCAGAACTGTTGGAATTTTTGAGACGTATAAGCTGGTCCATTATCAGTCTTAAGGAGTCTGGGTTTCCCCCAAGCACTCCATGCCTCAAGGCAATGTTGAATCACATGTGAGGCTTTTTCTCCGGTTAATGGAGAAGCAAACATGATGCCAGAACATGTGTCAATGGACACATGGAGATATTGAAGTTTTCCAAAGGAAGAAACATGTGTAACATCCATTTGCCAGACCTGTAGAGGTCGAATACCGCGTGGGTTAATTCCCACATGAGGAACTGGCAAGAACTCACAGCAGCTTTGACATTGAGTAACAATGTCACGGGCTTCTTTTCTTGTCAAGGAGAAACGACTGCGTAATGTTTCAGCCGTCACATGAAAATTGTTATGAAAATTTTTTGCAGCCTCTACCGGGGATGATAGGGCAGCAGCCACCACTTTAGTGGCCTTATCTGCCAAATCATTTCCCAGAGCCATGGGGCCAGGTAGGCCTGAGTGGGCTCTAACATGAGTAATATAAACAGGAGATCTTCTAGATAACAAAACTAATTGTATCTGCTGAAAAATATTGGCAACTCTACTGGAAGGCTTAATCACTCCAGCCACTTCTAAAAGATTTACTGCATTAACCACATAATAGGAATCTGACACAATATTAAGGGGTTTTAAAAAGGTTTTTAAAACTTCTAAGACCACTAAACATTCTACCACTTGAGGTGAATTTTCATTATACTGTTTGGATACCACTTTACCATTAGCCACATAGGCACCTATGCCAGTTTTTGATCCATCAGTATATACCACAATCCCATTTTTAAGTGGGTTTCTTACTGTTATTTGTGGAAACACAACAGATTGATTTTGGGCAAACTGTAAGATTGGATGTTTTGGATAATGGTTATCTATTTTTCCTGAAAAGGAGGTAACTAAAACTGCCCAATCATTAGATGTGGCTGCCAAGGTTTGAACCTGTGCAGCGGTATAAGGTACAATTAAAAGATATGGACTTTGCCCAAAGTGGGTGATTGCTGCTTTTAGACCTTTAAGGGCAAGCTGTGCAATTGCATCAGGATACCAATCTATTATTTTAGCTGGGGATACGTTTGGATGGATCCACAACAATGGCCCATTCTGCCACAAAACTGCAGTTGGCAATTGTGCTGTCTTAAAGACACACAAACTGAAAGGTTGCGAATCCTCAATACGTTGTAATTGTGCATTCTGTAAGGCTTTTTCCACCTTTTGTAAGGCCTGGTTAGCAGCTAGAGTAAGAGTCCTAGGGGAGGAGATATGAGGATCTCCTTCTAAAATACCAAACAAAGGCCTTAACTCAGCGGAAGGAATCTTTAAAAAAGGTCTGAGCCAATTAATATCTCCCAACAGCTTTTGAAAATCATTTAAGGTATGGAGGTGATCTCTTCTTATCTCTACCTTTTGGGGCACAATCTTATCTGGGGACACCACAGAGCCCAAGAATTGTCCTGTATCAGAAATTTGGACCTTTTCTGTGGCTATCTGTAAACCCCACTGACTTAAAGTTTTAAGTAGAAAAGGATATGCCTTTTGTAGCATGGTAAGGTCTTTATGGCACAGGAGGATGTCATCCATGTAAAGGAGCAAAATTAAAGAGGGGAATTGTTCCCTCACTGGCAAAAGAGCTTCTTGCATATAAAGCTGGCACATTGTAGGACTATTGGACATCCCCTGTGGTAAGACCTTCCATTGATACCTCTTATCAGGTTTAGCAGAATAAGCTCTCTGACCCGTTAACAAGTCAAAAGTCCAATCTCTCTGCTCTGGAGTTAAAGCAGCAGCGTTTGCTCGGTCCTGCGCCTGTGCAGCCTCTCGCCACAGAGATCTCCATTTCACATATTTGCCCATACTAGGGAGAGCGGCTTTTGCAATCATTTGCCAGTCGGCAGGAGTTAGTGCCATGCCGGCAAGCCTGTCTAACTGCACCAAGGTAAAATTAGCATTAATTCCATATTTACGAACCGATTCGGCAAGTTCTTTAATCTGCACATATTCTACCGGAGCGTGGACACGCCCACCCTCGGCTCCTTCAAAGACCGGAAATGCCTGTTGTATTTTCCTTTGTTCCTCTCTGGGAATGAATGAGTCTGCGCACTGCCTCTCTGCGCACTGCCTCTCTGCGCATTGCTGACGCACTACGCAGGGCGGGGACTCCGCATAGGGCGGACCTTGAAGCCGACTGCCCTGAGGCCAATCAGCAAACTGGCCTTCGCCAGCCGCTTTTGGCTTCCTTAGCACTTTACCTGGCTGGTAATGGGCTGCTTCTTCCTCCCAGTCTGTTTCCTCAGAGGAGAATTCTTCATCTGCTTCAGAACTACTAAGAGCTGGCTTCCTGAGCTCATCTAGTGACGAGTATCTCCTAGAGACCTCCGCTAATTGATCTTTTTTCTTTTCTTTTTTCTTTTTCTTCCTTCTAATCTCTCCCCAGGTATTCCTACCTGACCTTAACTTTTCCTCGGGTTCAAGACCCTTGGAAAGGCCTGTATACTTACCGTTTCTCCTTGCTCCTACTCTCTCTCCCCGCTTTACTTCTGATAGACTGCCCTGAATTTCATCCAGAATTTTCAGCCCTGCCTTAACCACTATATAACATGTGAAAAGGAACAAAAGGGCTCCTAACACTAGAAAAAATTCAAGGCCAAACATATTCCACTTTACTTCTGATAGACTGTCTTGAATTTCGTTAGAAAGTTCAAGGCCAGGCTTACCTCGTAAAGCTGTACTCACTGGTACTCTCGTTCCCCAGCTGAAAAGTTCTGAATTCATACAGTTGAATCCTTCTTAACAGTCTGCTTTACGGGAACCTTTATCACCGTCGTTCCCCAGCTGATGAGTTCTGAATTCGGCAGTTGAATCCTTCTCAACAGTCTGCTTTACGGGAACCTTTATCACCGTCGTTCCCCAGCTGATGAGTTCTGAATTCGGCAGTTGAATCCTTCTCAACAGTCTGTGTTACGGGAACCTTTATAAACGTGATCCGCAGTTCTGGTTCCGGAATGAGGGATCCTCCTTGCGCCAGTCCCGAGTTTTTTTCTCGTCCCGGAATTCGGCACCAATTGTTATTAGACGCATTCTCACGACCGGCCAGGAAGAACACCACAGACCAGAATCTTCTGCGGCAAGGCTTTATTGTTACATCTTCAGGAACAGAGTGCAAGAAGCAAGAGAGCAAGAAGCAAGAGAGAGAGAAAAGCAAGAGAGAGAGAAAAGCAAGAGAGAGAGAAAAGCAAGAGAGCGAGCAAACGAAACCCCGTCCCTCTTAAGGAGCATTCTCCTTCGCCTCGGACGTGTCACTCCCTGATTGGCTGCAGCCCATCGGCCGAGTTGACGTCACGGGGAAGGCAGAGCACAAGTAGTCATAAGATACCCTTGGCACATGCGCAGATTATTTGTTTACCACTTAGAACACAGCTGTCAGCGCCATCTTGTAACGGCGAATGTGGGCGCGGCTCCCAACAATCTTCCAGCTTCTCCTAGGGTGGAGAGTTCTGAGCTCCCATTTTGGTGGTATAGGTTGCCAACATAGTGATTAAGTGGGGCACAGAGCTACCAAGTGTCAGCTGCCCCAGTGGCCTCACAACAGCCAACCTCTCCAAGCTTTCTGTCTTCATCTGTGAACTATGAATAGCAAACCCACTCATCTCATAGGTTCTTTTTTAAATTAATCAATCAATTAATCAATCAATTAATCAATTACTTAATTAACTTTACATCTCGATTGGAACCCCTATTTCTTCCTTTTATCCTAATCCTTACAAATCCCTATTCTGATTCTCTTCAGAGAAGGGGAAGCCCCCCTTGGGTACCACCCCACCCTGGGGGCATCTAGTCCCAATAGGACTAGGCACATCCTCTCCCACTGAGGCCCAACCAGGCAGTCCAGGTAGGGAAAGGAGATCCAAGGCAGGCAACAGAGTCCTGCTCCAATTGTTAGCAGATGACCCACATGAAGGCCAAGCAGCACATCTGCTACAAATGTATAGGGGGCCTAGGTCCAGGGCCTGCATGGTGTTTGGTTGGTGATTCAGTCTCTGTGAGTCCCCATGGACCCAGGTTAGTTGACTCTGTAGGTCTTCTTGTGGCATCCTTTCCACCTCTGGGTTGCTCAATTCTAACCCCCATTCTTCTACAAGACTCCCTGAGCTCTGCCTGATATTTGACATTTATTTATTTTGTGTTCACGCATACATGCTCTTGTGGAGGTCAGAGGACAACTTGTGGGAATTGGCTCGCTCCCTCCACCATGTGGGTCCCAGTAATTGAACACAAGTCACTAGCTTAGCTGCAAGTATCTTTACCTGCTCAGCCCTAGACTGAGCATATATATATTTTTTTCAGGACATTGGTGAAGTCTGCCAAATCCATGGAGTTCTTAAGGGTATTTGGTGACTTACTGAATTAAAGAATATGTTTCAACTTGGGAAACCAGTGAAGGAAGGCTCATTATTTCTGAAGAATGTTAGTGTACCAAGGTCAGTTCCTGCTGGTTAGAAGGAAAACCTAGTCACAGGCTCATGTCCTCATACCCCATGCCCTTTGAGGATTATTGTAACTGGAAGCTAAAGAGAAAGCTGGCCATTTACACAGAAAAAAACCGATCTGAATAAAACCCAAAGAAGCATGCTTTGTTCTGAAAGTGCTGCAGGGGAATTCACATTTAATCAAAATTGAAGACCACAGCATTTGCATGAGAATTCTTGCATCTTATCTCATTTTAGTGATTTCCTGTTAATTAGTTGATGCTCCACAGAAATCCTGAAATGCCCAAATAATAGGGTAACAGAAATAAAGCTGGGGTGTCATGACGGCTTAAGGCAGAATTAAGTTTTTTGTTTCCCTGGTTTGGGGCAATTTTGCTAACAAGTAACCTGTAACCTACTTCTGAAGGCTATGAGGACATAATTATTTGGTTAATTTTCATACTTCAGTGTATAATCCTAATTAGTTCTCAAACTGGTGTTCCCTAGGCTATGTAGAGCCCTGCCTCAGCATGTTTGGGATTCTTGCTATTTGGAATCTCTTGTTTTCATGGAAGAGATGAAAAACTTCATGCATATCTCCTATTGCTGTTTTTGTACCTTGTCACATGTTCTTGCTAGGAGAGTTAGACTATCCTGTGACTTAGAGCTCCAGAGGGAACTCTGTGAAGTGCCTGTTACTTTAAGAGCAATAGTTTCTACTGGCATCGTGAATGTATTACAAATATTATGAACATAATCTGGGCATTGTTGGTTTGCCCCTTAAGTAGGAACTGGAACAGTGATGAAGTGTGAAGGGTTTGACCCTGGGAGTGCCAATTCCAGTCACTTACTGGGAAAAATCCTTTTCTAAAAAAATTACTTTTTTTCTTAAGTTATGTGTGTGCACTTTGTTCTCATGTATGTCGGTGCATTGCATGAATGACCAGTGCTCACAGAGTTCCAGACGAGGGCATCCGATCCTCTGGAATTGGAATTATAGATGCTGGTTGTGAGGGGCCATGTGGGTGCTGGCAATCAAACCTGGGGCCTCTAGAAAAGGAGCCAATGTTCTTAACTGTCCTAAACTCCATATTCTTATTCCAAATTCTCTCAAGCTCCAAAGTTTTGATCACATGTATATATGGGTATATGTTGGTGGCTATGTGCATATGAGTATGTGTGCCTGCAGAGACTGGATGAGGGTGCTCAATCCCCTGAAGGAGCTAGTTACAGGCAGATATAGGCCATCCAAAGTGGGTGGATGTTGGGACTGAATGCCAGTCCTCTGCAAGAGCAGCAAGTTCTCTTAATGGCTGAGCCATCTCTCTAGGAAAAATTCTTTTTTTTTTTTTGTCACACATCTGCCTTTATTGTAAACAGCAGGTGGGACACATAGCAATGGTAAAAAGTTAATTTACAAAAGCAGAGACTTGGTGAGCTACCTGGTAGGAATCCTTGGAGACTCATACGTAGATGCCAACCCAGAGAAGGTGGAAGAGGACTCCAAAGCCCATGAAGAGTGAGGCCACCAAGGAGATGAGGAGCTCTTTGTAAATATCGTGTGTGTACTTGGTAGAGGTGACTTCCTAAATGAAGAACCAGGCAGTGAAGAACACGCTGATGGCCAGAAGTACCATAGTCAGGCGAGAGAAGACAGCTGGGTTCACTGGGCTGGTATACCTACTCAGGGCTTCAAGCTCCATTTTTCCCCTCACAGGATAAACCACCGATCTGCACCTGAAGAACATGTCAGCCTAGGAAAAGTCCTTATTGTGAGCTTGCATTGTTGATAAAAATTAACTAACCTTGAATAACACACCTAATACTGTCTGTATTAGTGGTGCTCAGTAGAAATATGAGGACCACATACTTTGGGCATTTGTAGTATGTATGTGCTTGTATGTAGGTGCACATGTGCATGTAAGTGCATGTGGGGGCCACTGGTTGATGCTGGGTGCATCCCTCTATTGCTCTCAAGCTAATTTTTGAGACAAGGCCTCTCACTGATTTCAGAGCTCACTGATTGACTAGACAGGCTGACCAGTGAGCTCTGGAGCTCCGCTTGGCTCTGCCATCCCTCCCAAGCCCGTCCTCACATACCAAGTTCTACAGCTATAGGCAGGAGCAACTGTGCCCAGCTTTTATGTGGGTACTCAAGATGTGAACTGGAGGCCTGATGCTCCTTCAGTGGGCACGTTACAGACTGAACCATCGCCCCAGCTCCTACATACGGATGGCATTTAAAGGTTTTGTTGTATTCTCAGTTGCAAAGTGAAATTAACTATGTACTTTATTTAGCCCAACATAGGTGAAGTTATTGTAATTGCATTAGAAATTACTGCATTCTTCCCATTAAAATTATTGTAAAACTTTGTATGATTTTTGAAAAAGTGATATTTTTCTAATCCATTTCCATTTGGACCTACCATATTTTATTAATTGATTTTTGGTAGTCCTGCACATACTATCCAGGGCCTCATGCTTTGGCTTTACCATATATTAACTGTTTAGTAGCTGGTTGTGGCTAGTGGCTACTGGATTAAGTTGTGTAGATCTGGGTGTTCAATAAAGACTCATTCTGCAAAGAGTTAAAACCACAGGCATCCAGACAGTAGAGTGGTTATACTGGAGAATGAAGAGCCTATATATATTCACCCTTCCTAAAGTTAAGTAGCTATGAGCAAAGCCATTAGCATAATGCCCCTAAGATCGTAGGGACCAGTGATTAGGTTGAATTTTAATGATTTCAAAGGCTGTGGCTGTCATAGGGAAAATGTCATCCTTGATATTCAAAGTAGGGATTCAGCTCAAACAGCCCTGCAGGATTCAACCACAAAGAGAAACACGAATCCATAGGGCTTATATTTTGATCCAAACCCAGGCTTCTTATGTGAGTAAAAGCCCATGACTGGCACCGAGGGCTCTGTAACACCTCCAAAACTGTACTCGATTTACATGTTATAGAAGTACTTTTTATCCCCCCCCCCAAGAAAGACCCATGGCTTCTATCAGACTCCCAAATGTGCCCTAGATGCAGGGCGAGAGGGCTAGTAGAAAGACATCTTGGTAACAGTACATGTTATTTACATGACTCTAGGGTTTCTCAATGGGAGTGGGAGAGTGCTCTCACTCTTGCCCTGAGACATCCCTGGATTTGCCCACTAGCTCAGAAAGTATGTATCACAAGGCCCTTGGGAGCACACGCTCATATAAGAAATGGTAGATTCATGTTCCCTGCCTTAGACTCACTCTGGGGCATCAATTAGTGAAATGCTTGCAGTTTTTTGGCTGAGAGTGCAGGATGAAATGCATGGAAGCTGGCTGTTCCCATGCACACTGCCTGTCCCTTGAGGATGAGCTGCTAAGAGATGTGGGGCCAGCTGCTGAGCTTGGTTATTAATGAGCTACGTTGTAGTTCTTGCTTTCTAGTTCCTTCTGATTGAAACTATCATGCTTTTTCTATTTCAGCTGAGTTGATACCTTAGAGAAACTCCAGACTGCACCACCCAAGCACGATGTGTAGCTGGAAATCTAGAACAGCAACTTTAAGGTGTTTCTCCTAAGTGTGCAGGCTGGTCCTTACATGTGGAGGTATTCCGTGAGCCCAGATGAGAAGTACCTCTATTTAAATGTTGTGACCGTTAGGTTCTATCCTAAGTAGTCTTTGTTCATGGGCCATGCATGCAGCTCTTGTCGTTAATGAGAGAAATAGGAGTGAAGCTATTTTCTAAATAAAGATCACGTGTTTGCGTTCTTGCACTTCATAGCAATTTATCAGATGTTTGTATTCTGTGAAATATTTTCTAGAGGATGGCAGGTCAACTAGGTTCTGGCGCTAGAAAGCAGCTTGGGCGCTGTGGATGGTTCTCTGTTGAAACTAAACCTGGGGACTACTGGGGCTTTATATCCTAACAGTGTACTTCACAAAACTTGATTCACTGTGCAGAGCTGATTAGACTGATGTCGTAGATATAATTATCTTAGCCATGCCTGGTTCTAGAAAAGGTAGCAGACAGATAGTTTAGTAGTGGTGAATCATTTTTCTCAGTGTTTGATTTTCATTAAATCGTTTTGTTACATGTGTAACTAGTAATTAGTCTTAAGATTCCAGCGCCAAAGGAGAGATTTGGGCTCAAATGGGGGTCTGTGGGCAGAAATCGTCATCTGAGATACCTAGGACACCTTCTCGCCATTTCAACCGAAATTTCAATTAAATCAGCGAGTAAACCAGATGGCTGGTATGACGGCAAATGAAAAGGACGCTGTTCCTAATCTTATCTTTAGCTTCATTTTTTTTCCAGTGGGCAGTATAGCTGAAGTTGATGTAAACATCACAATTAGGAAAGACTGGGGGCATGTCCTCCCCGCCAGGATCTTGAGAGTCACAGTAGCCTGGAAGGGAACCTGTCTCCAAGCTCAGCTACTTTAGTGACATCTGCGATGCTGAGAAAGCCATTGCCTGGTGGATGGACACATCTCAGAGGTGGAAAGCTGGACAAGATGTTTGTTAAGATGGGCAGAGTAGAGTTGGAGTAAACCAAAGCACTTGCCTTTTAAACACAACCCTGGCAGAGATGCACTTGCTCACAAGCTTTCCTCACCATAGGATACCGGGCTAGCTTGGAGCTTCCTGGGAGGTGGGCCACCAAAGCCCAGGGGGATACGGTATCTTTGATCCCCTATTCTTTGCCACTAGTCAGTCCTTGTTTTGTCATCTGTCTCTAGGTTGAATGGAGGAATCTGATGGTCTGAAAGACTTAAAAGAGGCAGCCGGTGATATAAACCAAGAAAGGGCAGAGGACCGACAGTGCAAAATAAACACCCATGTCAGAGCAGGTCAAATAGAAAATAATAATTTATTTTAACTTCATTTTACTTGATGTTTGTAACTAATCATGATCCTGTGAACTTGCTTGGTTAAGTCTGTCCCTTCCAATCTACAAAGCAAAGGTCTACAACAATGAGCACTTAAAACTCCACAAACAGGTCTCCATCCGCGACTTCCCTGTACATGCAAATTCTTCCAACAGGCGGCAATATTTGCAAACATGCTTTAAGCGTCCACAAAGCTGCAGGAAATTTTGCTTTCTGTTAAAACCTTGACACTCTTCTTGGGAACCTTAACCATAAAAATGTTAAAAATGGATATCCCGACTAGAAATGCTGCTAGTTTGGTTAGTGTGTGTGTGTGTGTGTGTATGTATGTGTGTGTGTGTCAAATCACCAACCAGACTTTGGCTGGTTTGTGTTGAAACCCCAACTGATATAAGCTGTATGAATGAATGGTGACTTGTATGAAACACATTCAGCGAAGTGACATTACAAAATAGGGACCCATTAAAAATACATACTGGCAGTTGCATTTTGTGTTTTAGGCAGAAAAAAAGCGTGTTTAACCTTCTTTTATATGAATATAGTTTAAACAAATTATTCTGTGAAAGTATGCTTAATAAAAGATCTTTTGGAAATTTAAACACTTTATGAAAAAGGTTAACAAGTAAAAAATTACCATTGCTATTTGAAAAAAAGCTGCTTGTTAATATTGCCTTCTAAGAGAGTAAGGGTGTATTTTCCCTCCACTGAAAACAGAGCCAGGACACCCAAAGTTGCAGGAGTGGCAAATTTAGACTATCAACATGATGGCCGGGCTTATATATACAAAAACTTGCCGCATTGAACGAGGCAGGGATGTCTACCCCAATGGTAGTGGTCTCTCGTATGTACACAAGTGAGAGTTATACAGTAGTCACCGACAGGAAGGAATTGTATACCCTAGTGCCGTCTGGCGATTTTGTGCCGTGGGTTAAGAGTTCTTGGATAGTCATCCAATTGTCAAAGATCTTTTTGTTCCTCTTCTTCATCATCTTTTTGTGGCTCAGTTCCAGGATGTTCATCTCCTTCCTGTCGTCGGAGGCCTGCTGCTCCTTCAGACAATCCAGCCTGCTCTGCATCATAAACTCGCGCCTCCGCCTCTGCTCCTTGGCCTTCACCAGATGTTGCTTGCGCTCCTCCTTGCTCCAGTAGCGCCCCATCTTCATCTCACTCATGGCGTCATCATCCGTGGTCAGGCCACTGCGCTCCTCGCGGATCTTCAGCGCACGCTCCCGCAGCAGCCTGTCACGCACCGGCCTCTTGGTGATGTAGCGCGTCCCGTCACTGCGGATCTTCACTTTCCATTCCATCCTGGGTTCCACAGAGTTAGAAGAGTTCAAGTCCTTGCACATGCTCACCAGGCTCATCTGGCTCTGCGCATACTCCACTGCTGACTTCTGCTGGATCAGGTGCATGTAGCTCTGGTAGTGTTGCGCGTGAGCTGGGATGTGCGCGTGTTTGTAGGGGGAGTGGTGGTATGAGGGCAGGTAGGCATTGCCCAGCTTTGGGCTGGCGGTGGGGCTCCTGCTGCCATCGCTACCTCGGCGTTCTTTGATCTCCAAAGCCTGGCTGGGGTCCAGCTCTTTGGCACTAGGGTTATAGCTTGGGGTGCTTACTTCAGGGTCCTCAGTGATGGCGAGCAGATTCTTGGGGGATGGCCTGTAAGCTTCGATGTTAGCTGTGGCCCCTTCACTACTGCCCTCGGCTACTCTCCGCAGGGAGTTGTCCGGAGAGATCTCCAGGGTGAGTGGGGTACTTCTGCAGCTCTCCCCCGTGTTGTAGGCGCTTGAACTATCCTTGTCTGACTTCTCCGGCAGCTCAGTGATGTCCGAGAGCTCATGGCGGCGCACGTCCACACTGGTGTTGTAGTTGCGGAAGCCACTGTGGTGCAGCATCCAGGACTCACGGTACTGTTCCTTGAGCTGTTGCATCTTGTGCGCGCGCACGATGCTCAGGCACTCCAGCTCGATGCTGCGCAACTCCTCATTGAGTAGCTCCAGCTCCTTGTCCACGCTCTCGGGGTCACTCTTGCCAGCAGCATCCAGTGGGCTGCTAGGGTAGTACAGGCTGTAGGGGCTGGCGCTCTGCACTTGGCACTTGAGCTCCAGCAGTTCGCGAAAACGCTCGCACTCATCCTCTGGGATGCCCAGGTAGTCCACATCGGTACAGTCCGCAGAGATGAAGGACTCATTGCTGAAAGGCAGGTCGCCACTGCCCAGGGTGTCCTGGCTACAGGTCAGCTTCCTCTGGCCTGCCAGCGGGTTGGCGGATGCCGTAGCATCTTCACCGTTATTCTCCTGTTCTGAGCTCTCATCATTGCGGGTGCTCTCATCCGTTCGCCCGACACCACTGTCTTTCTCGTGCTGGTTGGATAAGATGGTGGCTGTGTCTGTGGTCCCACCGTCTTCCTCATGCTTCTTCTATATCAGAGAAAGGAACAAGAAAAATCAGTTCATGAGAAGTCTGGGGCAGGAGTTGGGGGAGATGGGAGGAGTTTGGGAGGAGGTATCCAGTGTGATCTTTTTGTGTAGGATAGGAGTTTGGATTGAGTTCTAAGTTCCTAAGGTTGGCCTGCAGCATTTGAGGGGCCTGGCGTCCAGGTAGTGGCCAGCCCTATCTCTTATGAGTCTGGGCCAGACCCTTATCCCCACTTTTTCAATCTATAAAATGGGTAAGATAATGTACTGGCTAGTTTTGTGTCAACTTGACACAGCTGGAGTTATCACAGAGAAAGGAGCTTCAGTTGAGGAAATGCCTCCATGAGATCCAACTGTAAGGTATTTTCTCAATTAGTGATCAAGGGGGAAAAGCCCCTTATGGGTGGGACCATCTCTGGGCTGGTAGTCTTGGCTCTATAAGAGAGCAGACTGAGCAAGCCAGGGGAAGCAAGCCAGTAAAGTACATCCCTCCATGGCCTCTGTATCAGCTCCTGCTTTCTGACCTGCTTGAGTTCCAGTCCTGACTTCCTTTGGTGATGAAGAGCAGTATGAAAGTGTAAGCCGAAAAAACCCTTTCCTCCCCAGCTTGCTTCCTGGTTATGATGTTTGTGCAGGAATAGAAACCCTGACTAAGACAGATAATAACTAAATAGTAAAGGAACTCGAAAATAGGAAGAATGTATAAGTACTCCCAAGAGACTCAGTAAATAGGTAATTAGGACTGGCAGTGGCATAAGAGGGAGCTACAGGGCTCTGAGCAGCTCAGGTTAATCACAGAATTGCTTGACTTCCACAGGCATTGACTTAATTGTATTTTCCCAGTGAACACCAACAGAGTAGTGTCAGTGTCTCCACTTTGTGTGTTTTAAGCCATAAAAGCTTTATAACCGAGGTGAGGTGGTGGGTACCTGTAATCCCAGCACTCGGGAGATTGATTGCTTTGAGTTTGGAACTCACTACTAACTACATAGCCATTTCCAGGGACAAGTTTGGTGAGGGAAGCTGTCAGCTTGCATTTCTCTCATGCTCAAACAGAAAAGCTCTTAGGCAGGCGTTTTCTGATGGTCGTCGGCATCTTGGAAGGTACACATTCTCCCGAGCTGGGGTGGCGTGGGGTGGCCCCAGAGTTTACCTGCTGGAGCACACTGGCGGTGAACTGCATGGCCTGGTGATGCTGTTCCTCCAGCATGTCCATGTGTAAGTCATCCAGGAAGTCGTTCCTGTCGTCGTCCATCCAGCCCTCATCCAGCTACGAGAACAGCGACACACGCGTGAGAGTCCGTCTTATCAACTTGGCCTTACAATCACCGTGGATACACATCTGTGGGTGTCTCTAGGTGAGTGTTGCCAGAAAGGTTTAGCTGAAGAGGGAGGGGCGCCTCTGAACTTGGGTAGTGGCCATTAAACAGGAGAAGTCAAGCTGAACACTGTATTCATTTCTCAGCTCTGTGACTGAACACAATGCTGATAGCCACTTCATACCCTGCTTAGCCTTCCTGCCAGGCCGCCCCTTCCCTCAAACTGGATCAGAGTAAGCCCCTCCTCCCTGAAGTTGCTTGGAGAGGTATTTTGTCACAGCAAGGAGCTTTCTTTCAAGAAAGGACATTACATCAGAAAGAGGAATTGTCAGGCTCTCTCCAGGAGTCATGGAAACACAGTTAGTCTATAGGCTTGGCAAGGACTTCATCCTCAGACTGAAGGCACTCCAACCCTACACCACACTGGGGAAGCTTCTAATACCACTCCCCCACCCCTGCTTTGCTACTTTGTATCCAGACTCAGTGGTTAATGTGGTTAGTTACTATTTGAAAGACTCAATTCCTCATGTTCATTTCCATTCAATGTACTAATAAGTGAGACTTATATCTGGGCTGGCAGGGGCCTCTGTAAATCCTGCTATGATTCTTTTATTAGTCAACCTGCAGTGGGTAGGGCCTGTCAGGTTGGTTAAACCTTTGAATGGATCCCAAGTCACAGCAAGTTCGAGTTCAAGGTGGCATGCATCTTTAAGCTCAGATGGCAAGACTCTGACATTGTTC
Source organism: Mus musculus (assembly GCF_000001635.26). NCBI lineage: Eukaryota > Metazoa > Chordata > Mammalia > Rodentia > Muridae > Mus > Mus musculus. Next base: position 101,154,126 of record NC_000072.6, read on the forward strand.
TGCAGGGTGAGGGACTTGGCTTTGATTATAAAAATCTAACCTACTTAATTCGTAGGACACTGACTTACCTGGAGCTCAGGCCTTGCAATCAGCAATGAAAAGTTCTTGTTTTCTTCACTGGTTAGAAGCGCCACGGCCTCTTCACGGTTCTGTACTTCGATGCCATTAATCTGAAAGCATTAGGAAGGGTGGGTGTGGGTGTGGGTGTGGTTGTGGGTAGCAAGGGATCCGGCTGCACGGAGCAGAAGCTCCCATCGTGCTTCTGAACTGCAGCTGCCACCACTCAGTCACAACAGGGATCCCATTTAGCTTTTAAAGAATGCTGGTTTCTGGAAAGAAAGGCCTTGCTTAGCCAGAGGCAGCCATGATGTGGAGGGGTCCAGAAAACTCCTGGAATCTGACACCACGCTTGGACAGGAGAATAAATAGGAAACATAAAGAGGACACTTCCTATTTACAATAGGGGAGAGAAGCAGCAGGGTGCCTTCTGGGGACAAGAGAGTGAGCAGTGGAGAAGGGACTGGCTGGCTGTGTGTACTTGGGCTGCGTGTGCTCGGCTTAGCAGGCTGGATGGCGAGCCAAGTGGGAATGGCTTTCACCTTCACACCGACAACCCTCTAGCAGGACATCTGCCTGCCTGTCTCAGCAACTTTGAGTTCTGCAAATTTTCGTTCCTGGGCTGATACTTCTCTAGGGACACCGTGGCAGTCTTGCTGACTTGGAAGTTGAGCCCTTCAACCGACTTTGCCACTTTATGTCAAAGAACCAAGAGGTGGCAAAGCCGGAGACACCGCTGGTTGTCATTATCCAACCTGATTACACAGCAGATACAGGGAAGGGTATGTCTGTAACCCAGGCAGGACTCTGGGGGTGCATTTTATTACTTCCACATCCTGTTTTCAATGGTAACGATTCCCAGGCAACTGTAGCAGCAAAAAGGGCCTGATTATGGCCCTCAGGTGTGAAGGGCTGGGACTCTTTCCTAGGGAGACTCAGTTCTCCAGGCTCTTGCTAGAGGCTGGAGAAACACACTATAGAGTGTGGTGGGAAACCCAAACTCTACATGATGGCTTGTGAAATGGGAAAAATAAACTGATTAGAAAGATGGAGATAAGTCTGAGAAGAGCCAGAAAGAGAAGCCCATCCCACAGAATGAAGCCAAGGCTCTGTGGCCCTAGAAAAAGTCATGGGGCTGACAGACATCAAATGGTAGGATGCCTGCTTAGCACGAGTGAAGCCCTGGCTTCCATCCAAAGCACTGTATCCAATCAGGTGTGCCAGAGGTAGAGACAGGAGGACCAGAAGTTCAGGTTCATCTTTACATAATGAGTTTGATACCAGCCTGGAATCCATGAACACCCCCCCCCCCACAGCTCCCCCAAAATGATTACAGCTAGAAGACAGAAGTAAGCAGTCTTATTTTGCCTACATGGAACAACAGGATTCAAGGTAAAGATGTCACCCTTAGAACAAAGTCCATAGGGCAGGTCAATATGGAATTCTGAAATTTCAGACTTCTCAGAGGTATTTGGTCCATAATCTGGGAGAGCTTGGTCTACCCTCACTTCCGCCTCTGTGTGTGACTAGCTAGTTAGTCTCATTTACTAATCGAACATGGTTGGTCTTACTACTCGGCTGAACTCCTGGTTCCTGTTCTTAAACCTACCCTGCATTTCCATCCTGAGAGCGATTTCTGGAACTCACTTCTTTGCTGAAGATGTGCATCTGTGGAAAGTGCACTTACCTGGATGATGCGATCTCCTTCACGGATCCGTCCATCCTTGGCTGCAATGCTGTTAGGGTCAATCTGAAATACACAGTAGACAGCCTCAGCATGAACACAAAGGCCGTCTTTAACATATTATCATACATGGGCTTGCCTTTCTGTGTTGAACAGGTTTACAACTAGAACTTAGCATTGTGCATAGGGAGAAATGAACAGTCACATAGAGTGACTAGAAGCAAGCCAGAGACAGGGATTAGGGAGGAAGACACCCTTAGGTGTGCTGCCTGGCCCTACCTTGATATTTTTCCATACCAAATCTTGTTATCAAATTTTGGAAGACAGCTTGAAAAGTGAGCTGTATAATTGGGGCAAGTGGGACTGAGGATAGCAGGGTTGCCCCAAAACATGCTGATGTGACATGCAAAGCTTGGTGGGTGGTGCTTATCCAATGAGTTGACTGTGAAGTCTTTATCAGAAATGGCTCTTGGCCCAGCCCATAGAGACAGATTTGATTTCTTTGGGAAATTGGTTTTCTGCAATCACAAGGAAGAACGCTGCATGCATAGGAAAGTATTCATAGTGAAGCCAATTTCTCCACTCCATCTCTTCTAGAAAGATCGCTACATCTTTCATCTATGTACTTTGGTAAGCCTACGTAAGTTACGTTTGATGTATATGACTGCATGCTATGGCAGGGAAGAGAGAGAGAGACTTTAAAAGCTATCTGTCTCTCTGCCTCCCATTGCACTTGAGATGGGGAAGTGCGAGGCTGCTCTTCCCTGGGGGCTGAGCACGCAGACTATGGAAACGACTCCATTTTATGGTTGGTTTGCAACTTCTCAAGGGTAATTCTGCCTTATGTACCGACATTAGAACATAACCCCTGTGTAAAGATGTAACTCCATGGAGTGCGATAAAGGGGTGGGGGTGGGGCATCACCCGCATCCTGTATCTTTCCAAAGATCCTTTTGAGGAGCTTGGTCTAGGGTTTCTGAACACATACAAAGAAAAACAACCGTTTTTGGCTTTGAGAGGTTAATTTCCAAACCTTAGCTTTCGTACCTCACTTATATATATCCCAATGTCATCTTCGTCATCCGTCCGGTAGCACACAGTGAGACCCAGCTTGTCCTGGCTGTTCATCCTGTAGAGGCCCACTTCCTACACAAAGAAAACCTTCTCTGTGAGATTCTGGCAGGAAAGGGGAGCCAGGAGCATGTCAAATGCTTTGGAAATATTTGGTCTAAATGATGGACTGGATTTCTTTGCATTCGACTGTGTAGAGCCAGTTAACTTAGCAAACAAAAAGTGATTATGGACATGGGATCAATGCCCTGGGCATTTCTGACCTCTCAGTCAATATAAAGTCATTTTGAAAATAGTTATTTTATTGATCCTCCCCAAGAAAAATTACCCATATTTCAGTCAGCGTCAGGACCGCAGGGATAGGGCTTTTAAAAAGCATTCTTTCAATGTCTGCCACCAACAATAATATTTCCACACCCCGAATGTTCCAGCCACTTCGGTACAAACGTTTCTAGCATGTTGGGCTAGATCATCTCACGCTGAGCCCCTTAATATGCACAGGCGTAGAACTTGCAAACAGATTACGCATAAATTGATCCAAGAAGGAGAGTAACGTGATAGTGTGCAATTAATGCTTTCTACAACAGCTGCGATATTTACAGTAGAAAATTAGTTTCGGCCACTGTTACTGCAAATTAAATAAGATAAAGTAGCAAACTGAGCCCAATGCTGGGACCCACGGTGACAGGCAATGTTATTGTTTGTGCCAATTAGTCTGCACTTCCGAATGAAGTCGGAACTTTGAAAGTCTTGGGAGTTCTGGGAGGATACTTCTGGCTCTCTGCGAGTGGTTTACAAACCTTCTCACCCTGCCACTCACTCTGCCAGTGACTCATGCAGGGGTGGTGCTGCTGCAAGCTCTGGGGTCAGTTTGAGGGGCTACCTGCTAATAAGTTATCCAGCCAGCTCTTTGGTCTGATTTTTATAGTTTTTGCTGGGAGGGTGGGAAGGGCACTGAGATGGCATCTTCAGGATACTCTATGAGAGCCACTTCCAAGAGGCATCTCTAGAGGATGTGAGGGGCACAGCAGCCTTTGCGGAATAAAACCTCCCCTCATGAAGGATAAGGTGCACAATGGCACTGGTGCCCTCAAAGCAGAAAAACAGGGCACAAAGGCCCCAGGCCAGTGTGTCAAAGCCTTGTAAATGGGGAGAAAGAAGCAAGGTGTATGTGAACAGCTCCTGGGCCAGAACAGGTGGCGGTCCCTAGACCCGTGTGAGGAGCTTGGCTTTAGGTTTAGGTGGGCACTGCCCTGATCAGTCGTGTGTAAGATGGTTATGAATGCAGGCCTCTATGCACATCCCTCGTCTACCTTTATCTAGAAGCTTCACCATCTAGGGCTTGTTGACTTGTTTAAGCCTTTATCTGCTCACTAGCACAAGTTGGGCTGGGAGATGAGGCTCACAGCACTGGGCCTGACCCACAGTGAGTGGCAATTTACTAATTACGTTTGGGTCACAAGTAACCAGTGGTTACAAAGAGCTGTTGGTGCTGAGTGCCTCTCCTTAATAAGATGCTCTTGGTTTATTTTCTGATCACTGATATGTTAATTAATTCAGTGACTTCCTAATGATAGCTCTAACAATATGGTAAATTCTCATTAAACGAAACTGTTAATTTCTAATGCTCTAGTTGCATTAGATGGAAATTTCCTTCCTTGTTTGTGAGTGCGCTAGGCAGGCTGGTTTTCAGGGGTGTATTTAATCATGGGGGTAACCTGCAGACCCTCTGGAATAACTAACTAGCTTTCACCCTCCAAATACAAGCAGCACACCGTACTTGTGCTTCCAACACCTCTCAGTGCCGTCACTGGACTGGACTCTGACTAAGACTGTGCTGAAATTAGTAAGATTTCGTGATTAATGGCTCAGGTCTTCCTAGGCAGGTGCAGATCAAATGTTGTCACTGAGCCTTGGGCTCTTACTTGCAGGACCCATTTGGTCCAGGAACAGGTTGGAGAGAAAGCAAGATCATAGGCAAAGATTGGAGGAAGACAAAGGCGAGAGACAAACAGTACTGTAATTCCATTTCCAGTAGGACTCAATGTGAGGGAACAGGCTAGGCTCTCCTTTGTGTGACTTCCAAGATGACAGTCTCTTAAGAAACTAGTGAAGATGCTCTCCTGGAAGTGTGCGTCATGGTAATACTGAAGAACTCACAGGAGTTAAAGGAAGTAGAAAGTTTTATGACGTTGCCCTGACAACCAAAGGCAGGTCTGCTTAACTGAAGGTGGTATCGGGTAGCTGTCCACAGGACAAGTTAAATTCTCCTGCATCCATCAGTCACAGACTTGACAGCAAGGCAGCCAAGCTTGCTCTTGGGATCTTTTATCATAGCCAGGCATGACTCTGTGACATATGCTCCGAGTGGCATATGAAATCAGGAAGATCATATCATAGAAAGGAACTTTGAAGTGTATGAGGGGTTTCTGGGTAGGCCTCCTGAGAAAGGGTCCTCTCCTACAAAGAAAAGGATTAGATTTATCTATCTTGGGCACCAGATATGTCAGCACCTCACACTGAGTGGTAAATTCTATCATGACAAGCATCTCTCTGCCTTTGGGCCATTGTCTTACTTGACAAAATTGTAGAAGAATTAAGCTAAAAGAGTTTAGCTCATCTTACAGCTTGTGTGGTTTTGCCTTTTCGGCAATATATAAATTTGTATTCTAAACTTTTTATAACGGGGGGGGGACTTTTAGTACAAAATTGCAAGCTGAAATAGAAAATATCGTGAAAGTACCAAAGAGATGGCTCAGTGGGTAAAGTACTTGCTATCTATGCATGAGGACTTAAGCTCATATCTCCAACACACACATGCAAGCTGTATGTGTGTTTTTAACCATAGCACTGGTGTGGCCGAGACAAGAGGACCTGGAAGCTTCTGACCAGCTAGTCTAGCTGGAAGAGTGACACTGTCAAAACTTAAGGCGGTAGCAGACGAAGGAAAACACTGGAAGCTGACTGCTGGTCTCTGCATGTGAGTGTACATTCATATTTTTATAAAATACCCTGAGCCATGTTATGGTATTTTCATCAGTGTCCCTGATAATTAAATCACACAAGTGCACTCAAACACTTGATGTGTTGCTATTAAGTTGGCTTTCAACGAGCAAGTTGGGGCTGCCCATTCCTTGCCTGAAACGAAGCAACATCTCAAAGTTCTTGGGTTGAACCCTGACAATAATGTGGGCACATGGAGAAGTTTACGTCTTATCTAATGTGTGTGTTCATAACTAAAGAGCAAGTGAGTTAAAATTGTCATCTAAAATTAGCTTTGGACTATATGTATAGGATATATACAGAATATAAATGAGATTTGCGTTTAGACCCGCTTTCTAGCACCTTTACCTCATCATCTATGTGCAAATATTTCAAAATCTGCAAAACTGTTTGTCCCAAGCATCTGAGGACACAGGGTGCTCAACCTGAAATTGATGCTACAATAGCTGCCATTTCAAAAATCTGCAGGTAGAGACTAAGGTCCTTTTGTTATGGCTGTTCCCAGTTAGAGGTAGTTTTAGAACACATGGTCCCTTACAGCAGCAGACTGAGGCAGAGATCACCGTAGCATTCAGCCTTTGAGCCCTGCTGCCAGTCCTCCCAGGACAGACTTTCATGGAGACAGTCCCATCCTCAGTTTGGCTGGATCTCACTGAGAGGCTATAAAGCCTAGACTCCATTCTGGACATGGATGTGTGGTCCACCTTGCTCCAGCATGAGGCAGTGATCATCATTGTTAAGGATTCAGCAGGGGAGGCATATGCTCTAACTGGAAACACTTGCCTTTGTGTCAAAGTTCTCTCTTCTGCACCAACTTCAATTGCCTATGAAACAAAACTTTACAACCTGATTGACCTTTAAGCCCAAGAATGGCAGCATCATTCCTGTTGAAGGGTGGTACAGTGAGAGCCAGTTTACATCTTGTTCTAAAAGGATTGGTAGTAGTGGATAACTGGTGTTGGCAATTTACTTGGTAAACAATAAACAGGGGCATCTGGGGTTCAGGCATATGCTTGGCATTGGGCTATCAGTTTCTCATGTTTATTTGGAAATTCTTAGAAACTCTTGGCAAAAGCCTATGATAAGTTTAGCCTTAACCCCTATTTCTCTGGAATGGATCTCCACGCCAGAGGAGAGGCTGTGGCTGAGCCAGAGTGACCTCAGCAGGTTTTTGATAATTTTTCAGAAAAGGAAATGTCACTTTCTCACAAGGATTAATTTTCCACAGTCTTTGGGTCTGCATTGACCCATGGTTTTAACTTGGCTTGACAATGGCAGGAAGCCATTCACAGCTAGATAATGGATTACATAATAGCAGCAGCATCCAGTCTAACCATGGAGGGATGGTATGGTCTCAGCAAAATTGAATGAGCTTGAGATTGTAAGGTAGAAAAAAAAAATCTAGTGAAAACATAAGCTCGGCTTGTTCACCAGCAAACAGGTGCCAACTTCTCTTGATCAAACTTTCCAGCCACTTGTCCTTTCTTAAACGAGACTTGGTAAGAATGGAGATTGCTCAAAGTTCCCAGGGAATTGGTCAGTTTTCAACATGTATTTCTGCTTCTGAGGAAGGAAGCCTAGCCTTGCTGAGCTCATGGTTGAAGGCATAGAGGTTATCAATACACAGCTGTTGTGATGACGGAGATAGGATTTCAAAGATGACCATTAATCAGACAGGTATGAATAATGCATCAGCATTAGCTGGTGTACACCATTCCCATCCCTGGTGTCCCATTGCTTATTGGTCTAGATGGACTATTTGATAAAGATGAGTAGCTGAGTCTAACATTTCAGATGAAGCTTACATGGTATTCCAATTAGCAGTATTAAGAGGGACACACCACCTTCATGACTCAAGGTCTTTGTTTCAGCCTCAGCAAGTTAAATTGGAAGAAACCCTAAACTTAACTCAAATGGTTTATCCACCCCCCCCCCCACACACACACAAGAAGCCCTGCCACTTCTTCATAATTCCTTTACCTTACTGATCCAAGATGGCTGTCAGACATCTAAACTGTTCCTATATGTACTCATGTAGTGATGTGTCTAAAAAGATCATCGTTTTACTTGAAACCTTATACCAAACTATTTACTCCTCCCTTCAGCAAATACTTAGGTGCCAAAGTAGTGGCCATAGACTGTTCCAGACACGATTTGGGCATGGGCAGCAGAAGAGCCCACTCTTGAATGGGGCTTGTCCTTTACCAGGGTCATCAGAACAGATGTGGATGTTTGTGCCACTGGCCTATAGCACAATTCAGCAAACATCTCTCAACGACGTGATGCTAGGCAAGGCTGAAATTCTGATATGCCAAGGCCCTGGTTTTAGATGGCCGTACATATGAAGAAAGAATCCTGAAGATTCTTGTGATTCTGGGAAACTTAAGAGGAGGCCACCTCAACCAGAGTCGGAACCACACCGTGTTCCTTGAATGAGCACTCACTCACCTTTTGCCTCCTAGCTTTAATGAGACATTTCTCGATAGATTACAGTCTTCCCAAGGTATCTCCAGGATCATCACAATTCCCATCTGGCCTACTTCTGTTATTCTGAGAAATCAGAATCATATCAGGACCCTCCCCTCCTCGTTAAAACTGTAGCTGGCCTTTTCTTTCTCGTATTCTAAGGACATCATCAAAACAATGCAGGTGACAGCAGCTCACAGGCTGGATAGGATGCTACTGCAGAATCACAGGGGAAATTAAAACAATAGAGTACAGGGGGAAAAAAAACTTCATCAGACATCTATTTTCTTTTTTAATTGCCTGCAGGAAGACCTGGAGCAGGTGTTCAGTACCTGAAAATTCAGGGGTAATTATTCAGCTGCTTCACTCTGGGGTATACTTGGGAATAAGCCCTTTAACGCGAGGCAATTTCACAATAACAGGGATTTGACACTTACCTAAATATGATCATTTTGTGTACTTTAAAAGGAAGAACATCTGTTTTCCCCTCTGCATTGGCTTTGATAACATCCCAACACGCTTGTATATATTTTCCTCACACATAATAGGCATGGATCGGTTGCTCTTTTATCTCATTCAACATGGGTGCTAAGCATTATGCTGAGAACGTGCCTTCTACTTGAAGACAAACCTGATCCTTCTGAAATCAGATCCAGCATCTACAACAAGGCAGGTGGGGACCTAGCAGAGACTCTGCCAGCAGGTCTAAGAACTCCCGTGAGGAGCAGGGACAGTGGCTGTGTGTCTTTCTGAAGACTAGGTCTGCTGCAGTAAACTCAGGTCTCAGCAGGGGGTTGTTTGCTGAAACTCTCAAGTTGACAAGTAAACTTGTTTCCATATCCTTCTGCAGATGTAACCCAGCCATGGACTAGAGGTACAGCCACTGTTTCCTAATGGAGATTCCCCAGAGTGACCATCAGTAGGACATTGCATGTTTCCATCAGCCTTATGCTGCAGTAAGAGAACACCTGGGCCTAGGGTCTTTATACAGAAGTCTTGTCTTTCTCTCTCTCTCTCTCTCTCTCTCTCTCTCTCTCTCTCTCTCTCTCTCTCTCTCTCTCTTTCTCTCTCTCTTTCTCTCTCTCTTTCTTTCTTTCTTTCTTTCTTTCTTTCTTTCTTTCTTTCTTTCTTTCTTTCTTTCTTTCTTTCTTTCTTTCTTGTACCTTATGATTTGGGAGGTTCAAAAGCATGCTTTTGGGATCTGCTTGGCTATATCACAGGTGGACACATGTGTTCTATCTCTCTCTCTCTCATACACACACACACACACACACACACACACACACACACACACACACACACACGGTTTACTAGGAAGCAAGACACTAACTGTAGAGGGTCACTTTATAGCAATCCCCTCTCATCAGAACAGATGCCTCCCCTGAGTCTCTTTAATCTCTTTAAAGGCAAAGGCCCCATGACCTAATTACTACCCACCAGGCCCAGCTCCTTAAAGGTCTGCCTAGTTCTCCACATGGTCCTTCTAGAGACCAAGCCTCCAGCACCAGACTATCCAACTCTGGCCCCGTGGGTTTCCCTTCTCTGCCATTATACTTCATGAATTAGGGCAGTTGCTTCTCTAAAAGCTCAAGGTGCACTATATGAGCCAGTGCTTAACTGAGGAAACCCATCACGACCAAGAGAGCACAGGAGGAATCAGCCTTCTCACCTGCAGGACCTAGGAGTCACCACCACTCAAAAGAACCACAGATGGGCATGTCCATTTGCTGGTTCTTCAGTGAAATGCTAAGCTAATGTCCAAGGATCCTGATGGCCAACGGCAGTGGTTATCAACCTGTGGGTCTCAACCCCTTTGGCAAGCCTCTATCTCCAAAAACATTTACATTACAGCTCCTAACTGTAGCAGAATTACAGTTATGAAATAGCAGTGAGAATAATGTTATGGTTGGGGGTCACCACAAAGAGGAACAGTACTCAAGGGTCACAGCATTAGGAAGGTTGAGAGCCACTGGTCTAGAGACTCCTTCAGTGAGCAGGATGGTGGCTTCCTGATGGTGTATTTCTAAGTGGCAAATGGTAGACTAGATGTAACAAATGCTCAGAAAGAAACGGAGAATAGACTTCTAAATGAGCATGACTGAAAACTCTCCTAGCACCAAAATAACATGATGGCTGGGCTCGGGGCACTAGGCAGACTGCTTAGCTGGTAAAGGTGCTTACTGTGCAGGTCTCTCGACTGGGATTGGATTCCCCACATAAAGGTGGAAGGAGAGAAGTTATGCCATAGAGTTTTTCTCTGGCTTCTACGTGTATGGCATGGTACATGTGCAGCTTGCTCTCTCTCTCTCTCTCTCTCTCTCTCTCTCTCTCTCTCTCTCTCTCTCTCTCTCCTCCCTCCCCCATCTCTGTCTCTCACCTACACACACACACACACACACACACACACACACACACTAATGATAGATAATTAAAGAAAGCAAAGAGTAATAAATACATGCATATTAATACAAAAATACTCTGAGTATTCCAATGATGTGGATTATTGTCTCTGCCTTTTTTTTTTTTTTTTGGTGGAAAGTCTCTTTGCCCTGTCACATATCTTGGGGATGGGCTCATCTGTTTCTAGCCTGAGATAATTGTATAGGACACTATGGATGGCATTAGTGATGTGGCACTATATGCTGGTGCCACACTGAATGATGTGCCAGAACCCACACCTTACTGGTTTAACTCATGAGAACAAGGAGATGTGGAAGCTTGGGCTTGGTTACCTGAACCCATGGCCTCTAGGTCACAGCCTTTGACTCAACTGTGGACTGAGACATTTGGGGACCTTGTGAATTTGTGACTCTCTTATAGTTTTAGGGGCCAAGGCTCTATAAAACTAAGAGGCAGCAGGGCTGCTGGTTCTTATATCATACCCTGAATAATGAGGCTCTTAGACACTGAAGAGGCTCTTAGGTTGTTGATGTTGACAAAGTTGCGTCTTTTAGGTAGAAAGAATCATTTTGGGGCCGGCTTAATGATGTTGATATTTACCCAATCTCTTTAGAAAAGATAAAGAGAGCTGCAGTGGGTGCCCAGTCATTAGAAGGCATACACAGTGAACACAGGGTTTAATAACACTGTCTTGTATTCGGTGCACAGCTTTTATCTGTGATAGTTGATGCCAACTTTCTACTTGAGGCAGTGGTATAGAAACTACCTTAGCTGAAATTAACTGGACTGAAGAGAAATTAAAAGCAAATTACAGTTCTGGTGATAACCAGAAATGGAAAAATGTCATATGGGAGAGTGGTCCAAATTGGGCAGGCATTGTAGAATTTCAGTGAACTATAAATCTGAGTTCTTACAGACAGGACGATGTTTCTAGGGTGAGACTATTCTTCCATCAGCTCCTCAAAGGGACAAAAGAACCCACTGGTGTGAAGCTAACTTTAACTAAATACCCCAAGCCACAATGTCTACGCTACTTCAGAAATCTAGTTTCTGAGATACTTGGAAGCTTCTAGAAGACTCTCCTTGTTCCCGTTATGATGGCTGTCACTCTTCTGGGAGGACACTGTTTCTTCTACAGTATCTAGAGAATTCCAGATAAAGGAATAAATGTCAACAGATCCAGTAAGTGCAGCAAAGAGGTTTGCGGCAGCTGTCTTCTGTATCCCTCCCACTCTCCTGGTGTATTCACCATGCTAACCCAACATTCAAGAGCTTATATCCTTCATGAAATCTGTTTAGTTTTGCCCTTGACCATTGAGCCCTCTGTTGGAAGAGGGTGTAGTCAAGTGTCCTGGAAGAGCAGCTAGCTGCTTCACGAATAAAATGCTAAGCTGTGCCCATACCTAGCTGTCAGTGAGCATCCCTTTTTGTTGGCTGATTCTATACTTTTATTGACCTTCATCTTGTTCTGCAGTGAGAACCAGGTAGCTCTCAAGGATATAAGAAGAAAACATCTGTTCTAGGCTATCCAGCTGCTTCTACTGTGAAAGAAGCCTCCACTGCTAATCAGCACCTGTTCTTCAGCAGGGCAGCCTAGATTGCACAGCACTGGGCCAGTAGAGTAGATAAAATATGAATGGGTGGATTTCCTCTGACTGACTTTTTACATAGAGCTAAAGGGTTTACCCGACAGTATCATGTGCTGTCTTGACCCTGCTCTACAAAATTAGTTTTCACATAAGCGTGGAATAATAATAATAATAAGACACATTGAACTATTCAATGATGGTTTCCTGAAAGTATAAGGAATGATATAATAGAATGTGATATTTTTCAATTAACTCAATAGAGGATAATGTATGGTATTTATGGCATTAGGCTCTTGGGCCCCTATAATATTTGGGGGAGCTGTGGATTTCTATGGCAGTGTCAAAAGCACCAAGGTGGTTTGAATATGCTTGGCTCAGGGAATATCACAATTAGGAGGTGTGGCCTTGTTGGAGGAAGTGTGTTACTTTGGGGGTGGGCTTTGAGACACTTGCTTCTCCTAGCTCCCTGGAAGACAGACTTCTTCTGGTGGCTTTCAGATCAAGACATAGAACTCTCAGCTCCTCCTGCACCATCCCTGCCTGGATACTGCTATGCTTCTACCTTGGTGATAATGGGCTGAACCTCTGAACTTGTATGCCAGGTCCAATGAAATGTCCTTGATAAGAGTTGCCTTGGTCTGGGGTCGTTTCACAGCAAATGGAAACCCTAATTAAGACAAGCATTTAGGAAATGCAAAGAAGGAGCTTTTGGGGGCAGCTCTTTTTTTGTTGGGTGGTAGGCTACATTCAGTCACCCTACTTATCACCCTATTGTTGAGTATTGTCCTTGAGTAAGAAGTGGTGCTCTAACAACAACCATGGCCCTATAACCTGAAAACCCTCAGGGTGCAGTAGTGGCAGACATACTGTGGCTGTAACCAACACCTCTCTAATTGGACTTAATACTCATCTAACAAGAGGAAGATTATGCTTGGCACTGGACACCTAGCAAGTTACTCAGGGCTAATGGAGTCAAGGATCCTGGAGGAGAACCTACAAGTGCTACAGTACTCAACCAACATAGTCCCCAACTTTATTTTAAATATTAGTTCTTATACCTAGAGGAGTATAGTCCTCATTCCTAATCAAGGAAACTCCTCTTTGCAACAGACAGCCCATTACAGAAAGCCATAACTAATCAAAACACAGACTTGTATAGCCGAGTCCCAACAGATACATTTACAATACAACTCCTGAACTGAAGCTAAAGTATTATTGTGGGAAAAGGGATGGAAAGATGATAAGAGCCAGGGGAATAGGGAGTTTGCTATCAGACCTAATTTCCTACCAATTTCAGAAGTTATGGTCATTGTCTTAATTAAGATTTTTTTTTTATTGCTGCCAAAACTCCCACCATGACAGAAAAGCAAGTTGGGAAGGGAAGTTGGGTTTATTGGGTTTATTTCTACATTGTAGGCCATCACTGAAGGAAGCCAAGCCAAGAACTCAAGCAGGGCAGGAACCTGGAGGCAAGAGCTGATGCAGAGGCCTTGGAGGGGTGCTATTGCTGGCTTGCTTCCCATGGCTTGCTCAGCTTGCTTTCTTATAGAACCCAGATCCACTAGTCTTAGTACAGTACCACCTACAATGGACTGGGCCTTCCCCGTCAATCAGTAGTCAAGAAAATGCATTATAGCCAGATCTCAGGGAGGTATTTTGTCAGTTAAGTTTCTCTCCTTTCAGCTAAGTCTACTTTGTGTGTTCAGCTGACATACAAACTAGCCAAAACACCCATAAAGTCTCACCAACATGACTGCCAAACAATGAACTCAACAAGGACAGCAATAGATGTACGCTAAAGTGGAAGGAGACCTCATCCCTACACAGAGAGCTATACTGGCAATTAAGGATTGGGGAGAATGGGAGAAATAGCCTTCCACAGGGAAGAGCTCATGGATAGGTTATCTGATACCAAAAATCAGACTATGAGGGTCACACCTACAAGTAACAGTATGCCGATCAAGCAGGTTGTATTTAGGAATACATAAAACCATAGCCAATGAAAAGAGAGGCCACGTGAAAGAGAGCAAAGAGAAGTAGGAAAGGGAAGGGAAAATGATGAGGGTATATTACAATCTCAAACATAAAAGATATTTAAATAGTGATGATCAAGGTAAGGAGGTTTATAGTACTTTTGGGGTGTGTGTGTGTGTGTGTGTGTGTGTGTGTGTGTGTACTTGTCTGTGCATGTATGTATAGGGGCATATATACCATATGACACCTTCTGTTATTTTCACTCACTTTATATTTTGAGAAAGGGTCTCTTTCCTGAACTCAGAGCTCACTGCTTCAGCTAAGCTGCCCAGCCAGTAAGCCTCCACGATCTACATGTCCCTGCTCTCGAAAACTCTAGGGTTATAAACACAAGTCACCCCATACCTGGCTTTTATGTAGGTCCTGGGGATGCAAACTCCAGCACTCACATAGCAAGCACTTGACCAATGAGCCACAGTCCCAGTTCCTAGGACCTCCTCTTGACAGTTTGCTTTGGGGACCTGACTGTTAGGCTTTGTCTTGAATTAATGTAAGGAGATAGAAGCTGAACCCTGCATTTCAAGGGGTGGTGGTCATGTGGATTACTAAAGGAGGTACAGATTTTGATAATTTCATTATCACCTATAAACTACATTTACATGTGTAGAGAACTCCAGTTTTTTATGAGCCCAACAGAGACTCCCTAAGAACAACAACAACAACAACGACAACAAACAGCAACAACAAGAAGTTGTGGCTCCTACTTCCAGCTCCAGCTCTTCTCTGTCCATGTCCTGATGGATATCCCCCATGTAGTCATTGGGATCATAGTAGTCATGGGATGCGGGATGCCTGCGGAGAGACAGAAGGTCAAGGCCCTGATTCTTGGATAATCATGTTTTCTTATCCCCAGCCACTGTCAGTACAGGATCCCTTCCATATCTCTTTCCCTTTGGATACAGCTCTTAACACCTCCACCCCAGTACTGCTATCTGCTAATGTGAAACCATGTAAGCTCCTACAGACAGGAACAGCATTTCTGGGGAGAGTCTGTTGCCTCCATCAGATCCTCAAAAATACTAGGAACTCAAAACCAAACCAAACCAAACCAAACCAAACCAAACCAAACCAACCAACCAACCAACCAACCAACCAACCAACCAAAACACCAAAGAACCTACTATGCTGGCCAAGCTTAACTTCCTCTGGAAAGAGTGAATGTGCAGGTTAAAGACAGGGTGGGCCTTGTTTCCTTCTCTAGCTCACCATCATGGATTTATCATGAGTTCATACAATTGGTCTCTAGACAGAAGATGTGCCCATGTTGATTGCTGTTGTGTCTCAGTGTATACTTTTTAACCTTGATGGCGAAAGCTCATATGTGAGCAATGCTCAAGTGTGTGCTGGACTCTGAGACCAGTTTCAAGTGCCTTGCTAGAAATTGCTAAGCCATTTGCTGACACCATGAATTTTCACATTTTTTTCTGCATTCATCTCCCGGTGAGAAATGTATTTGCCTCCACAGCTTAGCCTGCTCAGCTGTGTGATGTGTGTGTCCTCGCAGACATCCCTGCTCACAGGTATGTCCCCATTCTACATAAAAAGCCAGGAATACACATTTTTAGGCTGCCTCACATAAAACAATGTGAGCCCAGTATCTCCTGGAAATGATGTTAATGGAACCTCCAGGAACAAGGGCAATGGGGACTAAAACACATTTGGCCAGTAGCACTGGAGGAGCTTTGAATCGCACACCAGATGCTGACGAAAAGCTCCTGCCTCCAACAGCACTTGGCTCCAAAGTACCACACTTTTACAGGTCAAGCAGCAATCAAGGGGGCCCTGGCAGTCCCTCCCAGCCACTTAGTTTTGAAACAACAGATCAGACATGGGTGGAAGGGCAGCCCTTCTGTTTCTAGACCAATCAGGCAAATATCTATGCCTGCACTTAAAGGGCTTTTAGACCTGAGGATCCCGCTGCAAGTTCTGGGCTTTCAGTCATCAACGTCATACCCCTGCTCATCCTCAGCACAGTCTTGCTGTTGTGTGACCTCTGGACTTTGTGACATTTCTCAAGTTCCCTCCGGGGGATAAGCCATGTCACGTTAGTTAGACTTAAGAGGAGATTAGGGGTTTGGTCTAAAAGGCCTGTCACTCTGACAGTTTACCATCTGAGAGTCACACATGGCCCTGAAGGGCTTATCAATAACTCAAGCAGTTCTGGACTGTAGTGTCAAGTAACTGGTTTTAAGGCCATGCTCAGCGAGAGGACCAGATGCTTCCCAGGATCAGCTGGGACAGTGCAGAGTGTCATGGCTGAGAGGCGAGATAGGGTAACTCTACCTTCCCACCACTGTCTTAAGCTGAGCAAAACCTCTGTCTACAGTCTGAGGCCAGTCTATAGGTAAATAATGGAACACTCACTATATTGCTCTATAGGTAAATAAGGGGCCTCACTCCACACTGCTCAGTCCCTACAGACGACAAAGGGAGCGCTGAGCAGGACCTCAGTTACAGCAGCCTGTCTCTATAGGCAAATAAGGGGGTGACAGTTCTTTGAGAGCTGGCAGGCTGTGTGAATGGTTACGTGAAGTGTTACGTGAAGGTCCTGTCTTTTCCCTTTTCATGCTGTCAGCTGCACGGGACTTCATTCCTGTCAACTGGGGAATTAGCGCCGGTTGCAGATGACAGTTAACCACTAAACCCACAAGATGAAAGGCAAGCCTTTGTCCAGGATTTGACAGAACCATAGGAGATGTGTGGGTACCCCAGCTACTGGGTGACTAATAGAAATCCAACAGGTAAGGCCCAGAGGTTTCTCTGCAAGAGCAGAAAATCTCTTTGAAATAATGCATCCAGGCAATTACCTGAACTCAGATGGAGCTGAGATGGGGAAAGACAGGGGTACCTTGTGTCAGCTAAAGAGGCCGTGCCCTCAGATTGCATCATTCCATGGCAAAAGCTAAATCTAGCCGGGCATCTTTAAGCCAGTGGTGTTGGCAGCTTTCTCACTTTTGACTTGTTCCTGAATTAACAGCCATGGCCACCACGTCACTGAAGGCTTACCCAGTGACCAGCCACATGTTATTTCATTAAATTCTTCAACATTTCCATGAGACAGGTATGACTTGCATCTTTATCTTACTACAGCATAGAAAAACTAAGGCTGAATGCAATAAAGAAAAATGACGCAGACTCCACAGTAGAAATTAGTTTGGGCATCATGTCATGTGACCTAAAGTCTCTGAACTGATTCATGTCTTCCATAGAAGGTAGGATTATGTTGAAAGCCATTATTGAGGTATTTGATCATAGTACTATGTACCTGGTAAACGGCAGTAATTATTTATATGAGGCAGGCCTGGGTTTAGTGCATGGCTATGGGGTTGAAATGAGACCCAAGAAAGCAGAGTGCATAACCTCCAGGGTGCTTTCTACACTCAACAGTTTACTTTGTTGTCTATTTAAAATAACAATCAGCATTCCCTCCAGTGGTAACTAGGAAAAAAAAAACACTTCAAATTACCCTTTGCAGTGATTAAATTTTACTCCGATACAACTTTTACAACAGTTGTAAGTAATTTTGTTCTTAGAATATAATTTGAATAACTCTGCTCCAGGGTTATAATAAAGTCATTAATATGTCGGAGCAGTTTTGAGCAGGATTCGATTTATTGCCTCTATAAACAATAAAGTTAAACACAGGCAACTTGCAGGAAAATTATAAGCTGCATTCATTTCTTTCTCTTCACAGAAAGGAGGAAGACAAACTTCCCAGAGTCCTTTGTGCTGTATGTAGCAAGCTAGTAAGTCATGGCTGGGATACCTACTCTTCAGGCAGCAGGTAGGGGTCTAGCACAGGTGGGCTGGGAGAAGACATCTTTGTCAGGGCCATGATGTGCTCAAAGGTGATGTCGGTTTGGGTGCCCGTGTCTACCAGCTGCGACTCTGAGGCAGGCGTGAACATCTTGGTTCGAGGTGTCCTCCTCAACACCTGCACCACAATGGGCTCCTTGGCTGTCTTGAAAGCTTCCACAGCCTGGTCATGAGTTGCTCGGGATAAGTCTTTGCCGTTGACCTATTGGGACATAATTAGAACAGGGAGATTATTGTAAAGCAGGAACTGGAGAGATCCGTGCATGTTCTCAGGGCCTCTAGGAATCAGCAGCCACATGGATGGAGAATGTTGGGAGGACCAGACAACTTTCAGTGCTCTCCAGAGAAGCACTGGTGGGAAAAGAGGCTAGAGTAGAGGTATACAGATCTGGCATTAAATAAACCAAGCACACAGCCAGGATGTCCCAGCCTCCAACCACAATGTCTTTAATGCAATTTCATCACTTGCTAATCTTCCTCATGGAAGAAAAGAGCAGCCTCGGGCTCCAAGCCTTCATCAGGGAATGATAGCTAACTAGAAATTAATTACATTGTTTTGTTTTTGTGGTGTGTAGTCTTCCCAGTTTGTGTCAAATCTTCCATTTCCTTAAAAAGTCTACAGCAAATACCAAGCAAATAGCATAGACAGGCCATAGATAGATACACTATAAACGGAGAAAGAGTTCTAGCTGCTAAGCGCTGGGCAAAAAATAGCTAGCTGAAATTTCAGCTTTCCATTTTTTCAGTTTGTATAGCATGTTGCTAGACCTATAGCCCCAGTGTCTGTCTTTACTGAATACCCACTGTCAGCTGACCGTTCTAGAGACCTGAAAGGGGAAAGCTACATTTGTCTCTCTCCCTCCTCGTTCTGCTCTCAGCCCCAGGATGTCACATGTGAAACCAATGGGTATTGTCTGGCTGAGGTAAATGAGACACAGGGTCCAAGGCTTTCCCAATGGTACCAACAGTACTGATTTCCCGCAGCTAACACAAGATAAAACCCCAAGGGACCCTGTCTGAAGGGAATAAGCCAGAAAGTGACATAAGAAGACAGCTGATGTCCTCTCCTGGCTACAGCATACCACCCCTGGGATATGCCCCGACACACATTAATTTTGAATGGGGTCTGCACAATATATAAGTCTGTGCAGTGTATAGCTACATATGAACATCAGACCATTTGCCATAGGGAATGAACATGGGGTTTTCTTTTGCTTAACACAGCAGTGTTACAGTTTATAAAAGAACAAAGTTGTAGAGGCAAAAGAAATACACAGTGGAGTAGGAAGGAGGGGGACTTAGGCAGCAGCACAGGACATGTGTGTGTATGTCTTTACACACACACACACACACACACACGAGAGAGAGAGAGAGAGACTTGGATCTTAGAACTAGTGTAGTAGACAGACTGGCCAGCCCTTGCTCTCCTAAGAGAGTTCACACTGATCTCCCTTCCCATCAGATCAGGGATCTTGCCATCACAGGGAGACCTGTGCTGTAGTTCTGACTGACTGGTCTTAGCCCACCATCATGGGAAACTTGAGGTTGGTTTATGTTTCAAAGGAGGTGTGAAATAGGGATGGATGGCCCGTGTTGGATTCTGGGCAAGCCATTCTGCATGCGGTAGCATCTGAGGAGCATGTGGAAAAGGAGCAGGTAAGGTTAACTTAATCTAAGGACCACGGTGGAGAGGAAAAAACTGGGACGGTTATCCTTCTGGTGATATACTCCCTAGGTTTTAAGTTATTTGCTTTGGATCTCAAATTTCCATAGTCCAAAACAGCATAGCAGGTGCAAATATGCACAGACATATTGTAAAAGTAGACACATGCATTTTTCCAATGCTTAGAACATTATCAACTATACAAAAAGGATTTGTGGAAATGAGTCCTTGAGGGCTGCATCTTCATCAGCTCATTTCTATTGAACAATGGATGGGGCGGAGCCTTTACTTATATGAATTCCACAAACCTGTATGAGAACCACCACATGAACCTTTTCATGGCACACCAAAGGGATTCATGCAGTGCCTGTGCAGATCAGACTAAGTTTAGACTCCCCAATCCATGTCTTGATGGAATCAATGACACAAAGCATGGGAGTGAAGGTGAAGGTCTTTAGAATTTGGACACCTATCACATCTCTTCTACACAACTATGGAGAAAGAGAGTGGTCCAGAACTGTGTCTCAGAGATGCATGTCTTTCCATGACACATGAAAATGGCGTTACTGCTTATAGCTGGCTTTCACTGAAAGGGACTTCTGACACACGTGTGTAAGGATTCAGTAGCCTAGCACCATGTGGTTTCTCACCAAACACAGTTCAAGTTCACTCCTGAAAATGCCCAGTGACTTCCCCTCTTAAAGCTAGGGATTAGGTGACCAGAGACAGACGTGTGAGGTCAGGCCAAAGGTTGTATTCTAGATGAGTTTTGGGTCTATTTTCTCACCGGATGCAAATGTCAATGTAGTGCTCCTTTTTGTTATTATGATGTTTAAGATAATATACATAATAGTGTAACATGCTGATGTAAAAAAAATGTATTAAGACACCAGTGCTGAAGGACAGCCTATACCACAATAGTCCCTTTTCCAGGAGAAAATAATCCACGGACCGCATCACCAAGCTCCAGCCTGGTGAGGCTGCCTTGTGAGACTTGTTTACTGAAAGCCATCCAGCTTCCTGCCCATCTTGTGTTCCTAAGCTGACAATATACGCATAAATCTTTTCAAGCTTCAACTTGGGATTCTCAGGGGGTGGGAAGTGGGGGCTGTAACAGATAAATTTCCGAGGACTTGACCCCTGCCACACAAGCTTCTTGACAAGGTATTTTCAGGATCATTACATTCCTTTAAAAGACGATGAGACAAGGCAGGAGTTTACTATCCTAGACGATCCATTTTTGCAGCCAAATTTGTTTTGAATTACCTTGTGCACATAACACTTATTACACTGTCATCTCGCAATCACATCCCTAAGAGACTTAGTGAGGTGATGACTCTGGCGCATGCTGGCAGCCAACCGAGAATGACAACCTTTATTCTCGGGATTAGCATGGCATCTACATTACACACAACGGTGCTGATGATGGCTGCGATTAGGGAGGGGATGCACACATCCAGTGACGTTTGGCCCAGTCAAATTAAATATCATTAACTCGCCCAATTGAGCAGATTGCCTTTAAAACACTTTATGCAGCTCTAAAACCAAGTAAATGGAATGTTTTGGAACAAGAAGTGCTGATCGCAAAGTTTATCTTTATTATAAATTAAATGCCTAAGTTATTCACCTAAGGCTCTGACTGGATTTCCCACCCCCAGCCCCCGGGGAATGAGGTACAATTATGGAGGAATCCAATCACTGAGTCTCGCTTTGAGGCAGACGGCACCACTGAAAATATGACATGACACTAAGAACCCTTAAAGAGGCCTTTAGTGTAAGGTCTTTTGTGACAAGAGACAGTTACACTGAGAGCACAGAAGGACTCCTTCTCGGATCCACGGAAGCCTGGATAAAGCCACTGACTGCTCTTGTAAAGTGGTACTTGTGGCCGTCATTTCTATAGTTGATCAGAAGATAAAACAAAATCGGTGGATAGTCCATTCGGGGCTGAAGTTCCCTGACAGCCTCTCTATCTTCAGTCATCTGCTCCATCAGCCAGTCCTGGCTGGGGTTATTTGTCCCTTGGCTGTCTGAATGCCACCGGAAGCGTTTCGTGGGGAGCATAAAACTCGAGCACATGGGAGCTACTTCAGAAATGGCCAGAAGACTGCATGGCAGATGGCATTTTACGAATTCAGTTCTGGATTGGCTTGACTTGGCTCTGGAGCTCAGAGAGCCCAGAGACTTGGGGCAATTGCCTCCCCAACACAAGGACTACCCCTGAAATACCACTGCCTGTTGCTGTCATATCGTGTCATCTCCAAATCCAGGAGTGGGCCAGAGAGATGGCTCAGCATGTCAAAGTGCTAAGTGGGCAAGCCTCACGACCCAGGCTCAATCCCTGGTACCCATGTTTAGCCCCCCACCCCCAAGCCAGATGTGGTGCCATGCATCTGCAATCCAAGGACTCTGATGGTCAGAAGGGAGGGAAAGGGCAGAGAATGTCTTGCTTGGAGCATGGAGCAGAGCTGTAGAAGCAGGGAGACCCTGCTTCCCGAGATGGGAGGTGAGAAGCAGCTACTGCACACCGTCCTCTCACCTTCACCCCTGTGGCACGGCACGCCTGAGTCTGCATTACCACACAGCCACAAAGTGAGCAAACAGAGTTCAAAACCAAGGCCAGGCAGCTTCCAAAGGTTTTTACCACCGGAACACAACACCACGGAGACGTGCCGCACCCTCTTGAACTTAGAAAGTATCTATTTCGGAGGAACCACTGGGTTTCTTGGGATTAAACCTACCACAGTCACCTCTTTTTCTATGACACGTGGAAATGACCTCAGTGTAAAATGCTAATGTAGTTTTATAACTGAACCACTATAAATTGTGCCCCTGGATAAAATCCAGCTTTTATAGGGATCATTTAATTAAATACAGAGGGCACTGATTCCATTTTTATAAAATATCACACCTCTGTTTTCAAACTAATTAAAACTTTGATTCCACTGAAGCAGGAGGCCATGATAAACTACATGGCGGGAGAGGGAAGGCTTTCAAGCCCTGGCTTAGGCTGGAAAAAAAAAATCAGGAAACTTCTGTGTGTCTTAATTTATTTCAAATTTATGATCTGCTCCAGGGCTCAAGGAAGAGAAGGCGACTATTCTAAAATGTAGGCGTTATGGCAGTTAAGAAAAAATATGAGTCTTGATGAACAAATGGTGCTTAAAGATCATGCTGCTGTGAATGGCCCTACTCTTCAAAGACACACACATGCACACACGCACACACTTCTAGACTACACTTAGTAGATCTGGGTTCCCGTGCAGTAACAACTTGAACCTACATAGGTAGCTTGGACTCTAACAGGTACCTCAGGGGTGTCCTTGGGAATTTCTAAATATGGCTTTCAAGTTTCCTCACCCGAAAAAAACCCTACCTTCCTTCTTTCCAGTGTCCCCACCAATGAATTTGTGGCCGGGGTAATCTTTCTCTTACATAATGTCGGTGATAAACTCACGACTGCGCACCTGACCTGTCCATTCTCTGCTAGTGGATTATTTCCCTCGTCAGAGAAGTCTTCCCTGTGCCTCACTTAGGCACTGATCATTTTTAAAACATTTACCTTTTTCCTAAATAGGAATAAATCTGATTCTAGCTGCTGAATAGTAAATTGATGTATTTAAAAATAATAGATGTTAAAAGTCATACACACACATAATTGAAAATATGTCTTAAATATTTAAAATCCCTCCTTCTCCAGTAATAGTCCTATTTTGATCTGATCTCATTTCTCTCTTTAGCATCTAGCCTTGATATCATTACCATAAAAATCTCATTTAAATATGGTATCTGCATACCCGCAGCAAACATTGGAGAACCTTATGAAAGAGTTGGGGGAAGGATTGAAGGCCTTGAAGAGGATAGGACCCCCACAGGAAGACCAACAATGTCAACTAACCTGGACCCCTGGGAGCTGTCAGAGACTGAGCCACCAACTGAAGAGTGAACATGGGCTGGACGCGGGCCCCTGGCACATATATAGTGGAGGACTGCCTTGTCCTGCCTCAGTGGGAGAAGAGACACCTAATCCTGCAGAGACTTGGTGAGCCAGGGTGGGGGATACCCAGAGGGACTTACCCTCTCAGAGGCTAAGGGGAAGGGGATGGGGCAGGGCCTCTGTGAGGGAGGACGGTGAGGGGGAGGTCAGCATTTGGGATGTAAATAAAAAAACTGGCATCTGCATGTCCATTGAACTCAGCATGTTTGATGAGTGCACAACTTCACATTATTGGAAGGCGATACTTAAAGTGGCTGAGCAGTGTCTGCTAGACTAGTGCTGGGCCCTTGGGACAGGGCCCAGCTCCCTCCATTCTATGTGGATGCTCGAGGGACTCAGCGAGAAGCATCTGTGAACTTCAAGTTGTATGAAACCATTGCTCACTACAATCAAAACAGCACAGGAGCACCCTCTGCTCTGGGTGAAGAATGTGCGCTAGAAAGGAACTGGTGCGCTAGAAAGGATGAGGAGGCTCTGACCATGCTCTCCTCCTCACTCCCCCTCCCTCCCCGCCCCCAAGTTCTGAGCTGCCAGTGACAAGGTGAAGAAAGATGCTCTCAACTTCCGGGTGGAGATAAAAACACCACACCCTATGCTTTGCTGAACCCTTACTGCTTGGGGTGAAGGCTGAGCAGCCAACAGTGTGCTCTGTAAGAAGGAGAGCCAGGTAGCAGCCAGAGGCTGTAATCACTGAGAGGACAGAAGGTCAACAAGGTTTTCACTTTCAAGGTGCTAGCCACAAAGAAAAAGAAAACACCCAACCCCTACCTAAGCTATGCAAGGGCCCTGCTACTTAGTTATATATCTGGTCTTTGGGTTTTGAGGAGTCTTGCTACATTGCCCCAGCTGGCCTTTGATTCTTCCTGCACACACTGTCTCCCAAGTGCTGGTGTCAGTTGCACTTTGCAGTGTTAAAATTCAACATTATTGGCTTTCCATGAGGCTGTGAAAGCACGTGTGGCTACACTGAGGGACTAGAGGCTGGTAGGTCCTGGAAACATCAAACCCAAAGTTTACAGCAACTGTTTCATTCTGTCACTTCATCTCTCTGGTGTAAACTCTGTTGCTTCAGAAATGCTTACAAACACTTTTAGTTCATTAGCTTTTTTCCTCAGGAGCTGCTGAAGAGAAAATGTCTACCCTCAAGCCTCTAATCTCCCCCCTTCCCTCTATCTCTCTTCTCTTCTCTTCCCCCCCACCCCCAGATTCTCTATCTTGTTGACAGGAGGACTTTTAAATGGTCTTTTTACAATTATGTCACCACAATGATTTAAGTGTCAGGGAGGATCCTCATGGATCCTCAAAAAGATGCATAAGGGCTATCAGAATGTTGATGTTTGATTTGTACCAGACACATTGTAACCCTGTGAGCTGGTGGCTGGTAGGTTGCCATTTGACCTGAGTTCTAGGAGGTTGAGGTGTTCAGAGCGAAAGGTATGAGGGATAGGGGAAGCAATGTGGAGAGGGAAGGTTGACCTTAGATAACAAAACAAAATGCCCTGACGCTTGGGTGAAGAACAAAGGCTCTTGTAAAGGACACAGTTTGTTTGTATGAGCCTTGGTTCACATGCCTGCCCTTGGCTCTGGGACCCAGTGGACCCAGTGGACCCAGTGGACTGACCTTTCCCACGAATCATCTCCATAATGGCGCCATGTTTAACAAGCGGTAGCTTTGGCTCTCCACTCTCATCCCAGGCCCTTCCTGCTCAATGACAGAGAAGCTGAAAGCAAGGGAATTGTGACACTGCCTGTCAGTGCGTTTCTTCCTGAGCTGTCACATCACATCTCGATGTGCATGTGTCCTACAAACAGCCTGCAGGTGTTTTATGAGCGCTTCTGATGGAACACCAATTAAAACGGTGCAGTTAGGACAAAAGTGATGTCAGTCATATGTTAATATGGGGGGGGGGCGGGAAAGCAACATCACACATTTGGAAGTTCTTCAGGCCTAAAGAGACTCAGGGCCATAGAACAAATGTTAAAAAATGTTTATTGGATGTAACGACCTCAACTTCACAAATTTTCCTTACCAGGATAATGAAATTTCCTAGCTTGCTTTGCATAGCACAAAGGGAAGAGCAATGGATACCAGGGGAAAGCGAAGCAAATGACAATCTGCTGGAAACTGATTTCCTGGCTCCTGGGGAGTTGGTTCTCCAAATTTTAGGGTAACCCAGACAACCAACAATTTTTGAGATTTTTTTCTTCCTCCTTTGTGTTCCTTCAAAAGAAACAGAATTATAGGATGTAGCACTTGGTTTATAGCTAATTTTGGCTTTGCACAGCCAAAGGTTCATCTCAGACGGCAAAACTTCCATCCTTTTGCAGTTCACACCCACCCAGTGACACAGGACCCCAGATCCCTTAAGAGCCCAGTGCCAGCCTAGAGATAGACTTCTGGAAGCTGAGGGGATAGACTGCCCCCTCTTCTCTTTTTCTAGAGTTGTCATCTTGTCTCTCCAACAACATTTTAGATAGACTATAATAATTATGTATTAAGGTAGGAATTTTAAATGTTCTCTTGACCAAACAAAGGTATCTACTGACAGCCACCCTACCTTTTGCTTCTTTGAGTTAATAATGATGTTTAGTTCTTCTGAGCATCTTCTATGCACCACCCACTATGCACAAGTACTTTATACACAGTGGCTCATTCATTTAGTTAATAGCCCATGATGCTGTGGCCCTAAAGGCAAGCAAAACCAGAAGTGGGAGCTGCCCCAGAGAGTTTAGAGTCTGGCTGAAGAAGCGAGGCTATAATGATTGCACTGGTGAAGGAGTGAGAAGGGGGCGGGGCAGAGGAGCAAGTGCTAGGTAGAACATCCATCCATGAGCAAGAGATGCTGAGCAAAAGTAGGCTAAGACAGATGTAAGGAGAAAGGGAATAGTTCAGCCAGGGGCATAGTCACATTCAAAGCTCCAGTGGCAAGACACAGCAGGCTTATGAAGGCCACCTTGTGCACAGAAGGGTTGGCATGGTGAAGTGAGGGCTGTTATGTACCGAGACTAAAAGCCTATTGAGGGAGGACCCTTAGGAGGTCCACATGAGGTAGCCTTTTAAGATTTAGTCTTTACAGTGCTTACTGAAAGTATCTAATGTTAAATTTATAAATAAAATGAAGCAATAACTATAGTCACATGAACATTTCTACCACCTTTTACCTATCTTTTAATCAAGTCTATTTAGTATTATACTTAAAATGTAAATTTTCCAAGAAAGTAGAGTTTAGAAACTTGTATTAGAACTGTTATTGTGGCATTCATTTGTTTTTATTCACTTTACATCCCACTCACTATCCTGGTAACTCCCTCCCACAATCCTTCCCCCTTCTCCCCTTTCTCCTCTGAGAGGGTGGGGGCCTCTGGGTGTTTCCCCACCCTGGCACAACAAACCTCTGTGAGGCTAGGCTCATCCTCTCCCACTGAGGCCAGAAGAGGCAGCCCAGCTGGAAGAACATATCCCACAGACAGGCAACAGCTTTTGGGATAGCTCTCACTCCAGTTGTTCAGGACCCACATGAAGACCAAGCTGCACATCTGCTACCTATGTGTGGGGAGGCCTGGGTCCAGCCTATTGTGGCATTCTTAATGGTCATTCACTGTTCAAAGCAGTGTTCATCACACTTGGTGATGCTCCGCATTTTCAGTGAGTACCACAGGGACTGCTATATTTATTTTTGTTTTTTCTCTCTCCCATCACCTTGTCCCAGGCAGAAACTGCAGGTTTGGAGCCTGTAGGTCACCCTTGTGCAGTCGTCCTCAGAACAGTGGATCTATAGTTACAGCAATGGGGATCATTGTGGAGACAAGTGGTGTGTAGGGGGAGGATCACCATTTTGTTGCGTATGTAGCTGATGTACAAAGTGTAGAACTCCCGAGCCCTGCTCAAATTATGTTTCTTTTTTTTTTTCTTTCTTTTTTTTTAACTTCAATTTTAGTTCAACTTGGTGGGAAAATTTAGGCTGGAGGAGAAAATATTTACTTCTCTCATCCTGCGTGAAAAACATTGCTGATTTTTTGATCATTCCTCTGAGAATTTCATACATTGTGCTTTGATCACGCTTACTCCTCTCTCCCAACTCTCCACGATCTGTCCACACTTCTCTACCTGTTCTGATTTCTCCTGTTCTAAAAGCTAGCCAAACATGATAGATAGCACATGCCTATAATCCCACAACATGGGAGGAGGGGCAGGAGGAGGAGGAGCAGCCATTCAGTCTTACTATCCAGTGAGTCTGAGGTCAGCTTAGACTATGGCAAACCCTGTCTCAAAACTGTAGCAACAATAACAAAACAAAAAACAAAATAAGAAAACCGCCAACTAATGCTGACTCCAACCAAACCAAACCAAACCCTCCAGTCTCCCAGCTCTAATATCATTTATAGTACATATTAATACTCCATGCAGGGCTTACACTAACCTGATGTATGTTTACCGAACCTCCAAAATATTCATATTTTTTTGACACCCTTCCTTGAAAAGGGAGACAACTTCTATTATTAGAATGTATAAATCCTAAGTTGTCTCCACTGAATTATGCAGGTACTGAATGGCCACCATGAGAAATTAAGTGTGGAACTCTGGGAAATATTGGCTTTGCGTGAAGAACCAATGGGCATGAGTGGGGAAGACTGACTTTAAAGGCGGGGAAAGATTTAGAACCATCATGAATCAAAAATAAAGTTAAGTTTGTACTTCTTTCTCCTAGATTTATAAATGTGGCTGGCAAACGGGACAAAAAGAATGATGGTGACATTCTTGGGTATTTATCACCTGTAAAGTAGGAAATAAAACGCCTTGCCCTCTCAACTTTGCAGTTGCTGAAGGGCTTTAAAGAACGGTCACATTATAATAATTGATTCCTGCTTTTTTTGTGATTAGACCTTGAGAATGAGAATGGCAAAATAATTCCATATCTTAGCAGCCGAGAATGTCAGGGATGCACGGGTGGTGACGTGTTTGTTGAATGAGGTAGAAATTAAAAAAAAAAAAATTAAGGCTTCTTGTGGACAGAGCAAACTGATTTAAAAGCGCTCCAAGATCCATGAGGTGTGTGCCAGGTGATTAAATGCTAGGAACAGATCCTTACAGCGAACAAGATCAAAGCTGGAAAATTGCTCCGAATTCTGATTTTGTACAGCTGTGTGTGTGTGTGTGTGTGTGTGTGTGTGTGTGTGTGTGAGAGAGAGAGAGAGACAGACAGAGAGAGAGAGAGAGAGAGACAGAGACAGAGAGAGACAGACAGACAGACAGACAGAGAGAGACATACACAGAGACAGAGAGACATACACACAGACAAAGTCACACATGGAGAGAGAGACAGACCGAGAGAGAGAGAGAGAGAGAGAGAGAGAGAGAGAGAGAGAGAGAGAGAGAGAGAGAGAGCGCTCAATCACTTTTCCAACTTGTTTTCTTAGGCAGGGTCTCTCACTGAATTTGCAGCTCCATAATTCAGCTAGGCCTGCAGTCCGTGAGAGCAGCAAGGATCCTAGCATCTGTGCCTCCCCAGAGCTTGGATTACAGACATTGCTCCTGTGACTTTCAGCATTGATGCTACTGATCTGAACTCAAGTCCTCACACTTGAGTAGCAAGCACTGTTACCCCTGAGCCACTCCCACTAGCCATGAGGTGATTCTTTATTATGTCAGGAGCCTTGTTAGCCTGGTACCCAAGGCCCCCGGCATTGTCTCAGATGGGCTGCCTGGACATCTTTTTAGACACAATTCGACACCTCCTGTCCTAACCATTCTGCCATATCCTGGAATCAGGATCTGGACCCCCCAAGTCCTTTCCTATCCAATGGATACTCAGTTAAACCTTTCTGACTTCAGTTTCGGGTCTCATTTTTAGTGACATATGTGAGTGATGGGACACCTTGACTGTCAGGCCCAGCAGCAATCCTAGAGAAAGCACCTCAGCTGAGGTCACCTGAAGAAGGTCTGTTTATTATTTTTTTTATTGACACAAGGTTTTATTTAGTCCTGAATTGATTACATTGCCAAGGTTGGCCTTGAACTCTGGTCCTCCTGGCTCCAGGTCCTAAGGGGTAGGATTATAGGCCTGTGCCACCATGCCTGATTTATTTAGTGCTTAGGATCAAACCCAGGGCTTTGTGCATGCTAGGCAAGCACTCTACCAACCGAGCTGTATCTATAGTCTGAAAGTCTGTTGAGATGATGAAATAACCTTTGGAATGCTCCAGCCGAGTTCTCACTGGGGTCTTAGGGGTTAGCCTGGCTCAACTCGGCAACTTCTCGTTTGCTGTTGAATTGCTGAAGAGTTTTAATCATGAACCCCGAAGGACTGCTATTTTGAAAGGAGGCAGAATACAAGTGTTCATGGGGATGTAGGAATTAGCTTTGTGGACACAGTCTCTCCAAGAGAGAAAAACCTGCAGCAGTTTCTAAGATGATTTATTAGACACTTGTAGAATTTGCTAGAAATCTACCAGGAGGAAATCATCTGGGAAGAAGTTAATGAACCAGACAAAACACTTGATAATGCAATTAGAATTCTAGGAGACGGAGGGGTTTCTTCCCAGAGAGAGGAGATGGGGGATTCGGGGTGAGAACGTGGAGGCTGAGGTTGGAAAAAGAAGTGTAACTAACTGTTTACAGAGTATAGCTATCAGAGGCTGGGAGGAGAAGATGGGCTGATGATTCAGTACACTGAGTTAGGGTGCCCAGCTGGGTGGAGACAGACTCTCAGCATGGCTTCAGCTGAGTGCTGTGTGGCTCTGAGCAAAGCGAGATTGCTAGCGGCAAAAATCTGGATTCCCATCCCAGGGACTGGGGGAAGACAGCCACAGGAGGATGCTCACGGTTCTCTAGTAGCTTGAGGCAACAGTAAATTTCTCCCTGCTTTTGTTTGGGTCTGATATTTTTTTTTCCTTTTAAATCTCTTCTTAGCAGAGTTGGAAATCAACACAATAAAGCTCTATAAGCTTTATATACTCTGACCTTATTTCCTTCAGCCTCACAGATGATCGAGTGGCCAAGCATGGTACCATAACTGAATATATACGGGGGAAATTTCTGACCACGTCCTTGTCCTGGGCACTGCAATGAGGACTATACATAACACAGGTTATGTTTGATTTATATGAATGTAAAACCTAAATAAAAATGCAAGGAGATGTGACTGCAAGCCCCATCTTACCTATATCAGTTCTTTAGCATGGTAGGGATATGTTTAATATTTTTATTGTCATCCTCAAACATCCCTTCCTTTAAATGTATATTGTGGTCACACAATACTGTCTCCTTTCCCAAGGGCTTTCATGTCCTCTAACTGGAATGTTACATGTTAAGCGTGAGATTGTCCTATGGAACAAAGCCAGCATGTGAGATGTACACACGAGGCAGCCTTATTGAGGTACCTGCCCTTGAAGACCACAAGCTCCTACTGCTCCGTAGTCTTGGCCAGGCTGACAGCTCCATGCTTCCTGCCACACAGCTTGGGTCTCAGCCCCCTTGGTGCTCCTAGCTCTTGCCACGGGCCATTACTGCTCTGGGAGACCTTGGTGGAGGTCTCTCCCTGTCTCTGGGTAGAAATTACTATGAGGGCATGCAAGTTCTACATTATATCCAGTAACTTCCTACCTCCCAGAATGGAAGTGTTTCAAAAAATAACATGAAGAGATGCTGAAATCAGAACATTTTTCTCCTAGTGACCTGTAGGTTTTTGCTACTATGCCTTTCAAAGAAGTCTTCCTTTTGCCTGTTTCTCCTAAAACCGTTCTCCATTGTTCCTTTCAAAGAAATGACTTAGCACCAATGATAACCCAATGATGTCCAAGAAAGTTGGCCTTTCGAGATGCACATCCATCATTATACCTGTCTCCATGGATGCCTGTAGCCCCCAATTTTGGAAGCCTGGCTGCCCTCACTTCCTGTAGTGCTGCTTTATCTTTTAGTCCCCAGAGCTTTGGCTGCTCATCTGACGTGTCCACATTCAGAGCTGCCACCATGCCTTAGAGTCTCTAGACACAGCACAGTCTTGAACACTGCTGGCATCTAGAAAAGAACTTTTACTTATGCTTTGAAGGAAGACTGTGAGGTGCACACTGGCCCAGTCACTGTGACAGAGCCACAGGCTCTTGGTCAACCTGGTGATTCTAGACTGGGACAGTGTGCCGTGAAATCCCTCTCCTTCTTCAACAATAACCAGGAGGACTTACACAGGAGTAAGGTATCACCCTGACATCCATTTCACTTCCAAAGCTGCAAATCACTCCTGAAGGAAACAGCATGGTTTCCTGTGCACATACTGTTGGGCTGCAGCTGTAGCAGAGCCAACCTCATCACTCTCTAGAATGCAAGTCACCTGGTGACAGGGACTGTCCTCTCCATCTTATGGTATGGTGACAGGTAGGAGGCATCTATGTGTGCTAGAGGAACCCATGGCACACCTGCCACTGAGTCAGACAGTCTTGTGTCACAATCCTGTTTCTGTTACCCACTGGCTGGGTGACCCCAACAAACCAGTCATTCTACAGCCTTGACTGTCATCTGTAAAATGGAAATAACAAGAGTGTCTATACTGGGTAGGTGTTGTGAGGATGACATGAGAGTCCTGTTCCTAAAGTATGTCTATGACAATCATTCTCCACAGTAGTGTATCATGAAGATGACAACCAAGTATCTTGTGCTGGGTCCTCACTGGCAATTCAAGGGCCCAAGACACAGCAGTGAACCTCTTCATATTGCCCTAACTGTGGACTCTGAAGCCCTCAGTTGGGGGAGGGGGAAGAGGCTCAATATTTTGTACCAATGTCTTCTTGGTGATATCCTTCCTCCTTCGGTCTGGGGGAACGTGTACTTCCTCTCAGGTTCCAGACGTTCAATGTAATGTTTTAGTTTATGTAGTTAGGGAGAAGTCAGACAAGCACTCAGGACAACACAGACTTTAAATGCCTAGCCCAATGATATAAAACCTGGACACACAAACTTCCCACGGAAAGAAAATGAAGACAAAACCAAAACCAAAATCCCAGGTGCAGGGAAAGAGAAAGGCAATCCTTGTTAAAAGTCACTCCAAGCAGGAATGCATGGCTGTGGCTTTACATGGAGAACATGGCAACTGGTGTCCAAGCTGCATAGAGCATGCACTACAAGTTACACCCGACAGTCACTTCATAACTACATAAAGAGGAACACAGTGCAGATGTGGTTAGTGTGACTTTGGGTGGGGAGGGCTGGCATGTTTTTCTTCCCACCTCCTGTTGGTGAAAATATTTGCTACAAAGGACGGTAACTTCCTTCTATCTTTCGGAGACTCCCAAAATAGAAAGCAGCTGCTTGATAAGGCAAAATTGGCTTGTAATTTTCTGAGTTTCCTTTTATTAAGATGCATGCCACTTTTAATGTAATAAGCCTTGGCACTGTGGGTGGATAGGGGAATAGATGGTTGCCATGTATGGAGAAACAGGAGTGTGTTGTCAGGGTAAACTGCTTAACACGCTGGGAGAAAACTGTGGTTCCCCCAGATGTCGCTCAAATTAACTCTGCGCCCATTGCTAGGAGGCTGTGCATAGTAAATCCGGCCTGTGTTATTCGGGTCATGTGTTCCTTTTCACAAAAGAGAGATGCTTGGGACTTTGGATTTCTTTAGCCAGAAGCATGCAAAATGCAGGGGATGGGTGTATAAAAAGATGAGCTCTAACTGGAGTCTGACAGATGCCTTCTTTCCTTTGCAACAAATGCTACAGCATGGGAGAGGAATTTTACTGCTGAAGAACACGTCATATCAGGAGAAATGAAAGCAGCATTTTATACTCCTCTCTCCCTCTCCTTTTCTCTTTCTTTTGCAACACTGGGGATTTGAACTTAGGGTCTTGTGTACCCACTTTACCATGGAGCTACATATATACATGCATTTACATATATGCATGGGTCTATGTATGCATATATGTGCTTGTGCATATGTGTGTAAGGCACATGTGTGATTGCACATGTGTAAAGACTGGAGGTTAATACCAGGTATGTTTCTTGATCACTCTCCACTCTACATTTACTGAGGCAGAGTCCCTCCCTAAACCCAGAGCTCACCAGTTTAGTTATCTAGCTAGCCAGCTTGCTATAGACATCCTTTGTTTCTACCTTCTGAGCACTAGGATTACAGATGGGCTTCCACCCAACATTTCATTACTTTTTAGAAACAGTTTTTACATTTGTGTTTCATTGTGCATGTGCATCCTTTGTATGGTATTATGGGGGAACATGTAGATGCCATGTCACATGTAAAGGTCACAGGACAACTTGTGGAGTCAGTTCTCTCTTTTCACACTTATTTGGGTTCTGAACCTTACAGAACTCAGGTCACCCAGTTTCTGTGGTAAATGCTTTGCCTACTGGGCCATTTCAAGAACACTTGATACTTGATACTTAAAAGACCTTTATAGCCAGCCAATCTCATCTCGCTCTGAATATTTATGATTTAGATTTCTTCAGAATTTGGGGTAGGAGGAGATTTAAATATATATGTTCTTGGGTCATTTCTTAATAGTTGTATTAAATTGTATTAAATAGTGAGTAAATTCAAAGACATCCAAGGTAACAGATATATAAAGAATGCTACAATGGTACCTATTTGAATTCACTACCTCTTGAGAAAAACACTTCGAGCTTGATTGACAAATAAAGTACCAGGACTAGCCAAGCAAACAAAGTGGCCTTGGGGAAGGACTTGCTGTCCCTGTCATCAGGAATCCCTGCATGGCTGTAGTGCCATGTAAGAGCTATTGAGTGCCCAATCAACAGGACAGAACAGAAAAGCCAGGGGCAGGTTCCAACACATGGAAAAACTGACATTTCCTCTTCATGGGTGGAGAGTTGGACTTTTATCTAAGGGATACTAGAAAATTCATTGATGGAAAAAAAAATGGAGTTGGACTCCAACACTGTATCATACACAAGGGTACAGAAAAGACAAGACTGATGAAAATCTGTACATAAACTTATAAAATATGCATGGAAGAGAATAAAGGAGGCTATCTTTATGGCTTTGAGGTAGAAAACACACTCCTAACAGATGCAAAATGCAAACCACAATAAAAAATGATGTATTTGGTTCCCTGGACGATGTCAGAAAGACTCACAGATCTGTGCAAGTACGTTAGAGACTTTCCAATTCTTTGATTTAATGAGTTGGTACACAGGCTATGC
The DNA here is from genome assembly GCF_000001635.26 of Mus musculus. Taxonomy (NCBI): domain Eukaryota; kingdom Metazoa; phylum Chordata; class Mammalia; order Rodentia; family Muridae; genus Mus; species Mus musculus. The sequence continues at coordinate 101,189,073 of NC_000072.6, forward strand.
CTTTAGAAATCTCAAAAGCCATGAGGAAAAGATGGAAAAACCCAACAGAGAAATAGCAGGCCACTTCACACACAATAAGGAAACTTAAATATAGAAAATACACATAACACATAAAATCTGGAACCTCATTAAAACATGCTTAAGTGATATGAGGTATATCTCTCCTTAGTCACTTTGAAAAAAATAAGAAGTCAGATGACACTAAGTGTTTGCTGTATTATTGTAGTGGGTTGGCCTGATGCTGCTTGTATTCTAATGCTAATTTGGGGCCCCCAAACTAGTTGCCCCAGAGACAAACACTGATTGGTAAATAAAGGTGCCAATACCCAGGGTAGAAGAGACATAGGTGGGGGTTATATTTCAAGAGCTTGGGGTCAGAGAGGAGGAGGAGGAGGAGGAAGAAGAAGCCGCTATGGGTTAAGGGTCAATAGAGCACAATCCTGAGGGCTGCCCAATTGCACTTAAGAGCAGCCCAGATGGAACACAGTAAATAGTAAGTAATAACTCCGGGTTATTGATAGGAAAGTAGATTCTAACAGCATGGAGGGTAGGTACCTGTCAGCTATTGTGCTGATCAAGGCTGGGATTTTAATAATTATTACTACATATTATATTCACTTTTCTCTTGGTGATGATGTAAGATGAGATGGTACCTGTGTGATGAGGTGGATTAACTTGGCAGTGGGGGACACAGTTGTAGATGCCCATAGAATCTCTCAGAAGTGTCACAATGACACTGACAATGCCGATTCTAAGTGAATCTTCCCAAAGTGAATGTATGCGTAAGGGAGGCCTGACACTTCCCCTTCAATGGTTTTCTTCCTACTCCTACCTCTTTGTCTCTCTCTAGTTACCCGTACTTCTCCCAGAGCAGTGGTTCCTCAGGTGCAGCATCCGGTCTAGCAGTACATCATATACTTAAGTAAGTCATAGCACTTAAGGATGGAGCCTGATGCCCAGGGTTCTAATAAGCCCCAGAGGAGACTCCAACGCAAGGTTTAGTCTGAGAAAAACCCTGGGAGAATTTCTGAACCTTGAGACTGGTTTAAAGATGTAAGCGCAAGTGAGATTCATTTCCCTACATTTTGCAATTTTGACAAGTTATATATCAACGAGATAAGAAGTTAAAAAAAAAGTGGTGTGAGAGAGTATCTTTCATCTCCCATGAGTACTGGGCTGGAGGATGAGGTGAAGGAGACATGCATAGAGTGGAGACCCACGTGGAGATCAACATGGAAGTACCTCATGAAAGGGTCATCCTCTAGTGCAGTGGTTCTCAACCTGTGGGCCTCAACCCCTTTGGGGGAGGGTCACATAGCACATATCCTACATATCAGATACTTATATTACAATTCATAGCAGTGAAATTACAGTTATGAAGTAGCAACAAAATAATCTTTGGCGGTCACCACAATATGAGGAACTGTATTAGAAGGTTGCAGCATTAGCAAGGTGGAGAACGGCTCTCTAATGGTTAGCGTCTAACCCAACACACAAGATACATCCTAAACACATGTAATAGGAGGACCACAAATGATTGGCTGGTGGTTAGTTTTCATGGTCAGCTTGACAGATTTAAGATTATCATGGAAATACACCACTGAGTGCATTCATGTGGATATTCCCAGAAATCCATCCTTGATAAGAAAAAGCAAGAAAAAAATATCCATCCTTGACATGTGGGTGGGACCATCTCACAGGCTGGGGTCCTGGACTGACTGAAAAGGAGACAGTGAGGTGTATGCTAGCACTCGCCTCTTTTTGATTCTTGGTTGTAGATGTGTGCACTGTGACCAGCTGTTTCACGCTCCAGCTGCCATGTTTTCCTGCTGGGAGATGGACTGTACCCCCCAAACTGTGAGCCTAAATAAACTCATCCCCCTTGTTCTGATAAAGTACCTGATCACAGAAAGTGGAAAATAACTAAGAAAATGGGTCAATGTTTTTATTTTTATATATTTTTTTTTGTGGTCCTGGGAATGGAACGTTGGGCTGCACACTCTGCTCCTAAACTGAATGATGCTCCTAAACTGAATGATGCTTAACTGGAAGATCCAGTGGGAAGTTAACCTGAACTGCCTCCCCCGGAAGTAGAGTCAGCTGTCATGTTTTGTCATCGTGGTCATTGCTGAATGTCTCAGCAGCAGAAGGATGCCGGTACTCAAACTCACTTCTTCTCAGAATTCTGAAAATAAAGAGTAGCAATGTCTGTCCTAAAAATACATTCTGTTCTGGCAGAAGTCTGCCTATCTCCATCCACGGTGCTGGAAATTAATTAAATTATAGTCCTCATTACAGTATCGAGGGGAATGTCTGCGCAAGCAGGAGGAAGTATGGATTTAGCAAGAATGCTACTTTAGAGGGGTGCTGGACAGAGCACAAATGGCGGCACTGTGGGTGCACACAGATGTACAATGAATTTTTACAGACAAATGTACCATAACCTATTTTACATGTGTGAACTGGACATTATTGAATAGTTTACTTTAAAAATGTTATTGTGCAAGGACTGGAGATACAGCTTATGGTTAAGTTAGTCAAGTGTTTGCCTGATATCTGTGAGGCCTTGAGTTCAATTTTCAGTGCTGAAAAAAAAATAACCAACAGGTTTCTCAAGGGAAGTAACTTTTAAGAAGCCAACAGATGGTTAAGCTTGCCGTCTGCAGCTATGTGCCTGCAATGTGACTTCTGTGCTGCCTACGCATCTAGCACGGACTTCGGAAAACTTGCCAGAAAAGCATTGGTCCAGCTTTTTCCAAGATTTTTGGCTTCACTGAGAAGTGAGACCAGTGTGAACATGCATTGTACTCCCTGAGGGTTCACAGGATATGGATTGATTGATGATGGTCCCAGCTCCTGACATACTGACTCAGTAGGTCTCAGGGCTGGGCTCTGCTGCTCCGGGAGCACCTTTGAGAACTAGTGAGATAAAGGAAATGGTATCTTCCATAGTCAGATAAACTGTCTTTCATCTTTGACTCAAATCAAGGGTTGGGTGCAAAGACAGTTAGTTGCACATTTCTGCCAACAATGTCTCTTCATTTTTGCACTATTTCAGTTTACTCTTTATCCTGAACTGATATGTCTAATCATACTCTTATGAAAAATATTTTCCTGCTAGGCAGGAGACCAGATATGTCAAAGGAACATTTTCTCTGGAGTTTACCAATGGACTTATAACTCAGTGTGCCCTTGCATGCCCTTGGAGAGCTTGAGGAAAAGTGGGTCGTTCTGAGTAGGACAAATTCACTCCTGACACTTGTCAGGGCAGCATTTGATGGTCAACAGCTCGGCCGACTACATTTCACCCACAGCGTGACACCTGTCACATAAATGAAGGTGCTTCTGTTAGGAGTCGGTTTTCTAGGCTTTGGGACCCGAGCTGCTTTCCTGCTTGACCCTACAGTGGTGAGAGAACACAGGGTATGAGCACAGGTGTGGCCCTACTCGGAACGGCTGACCTGACAGCATTCTTTTCTGTAGCCTCCACCCCTACCGTTTAACCATGACCCATCATGCATCATTAATGAGCACAATGGAACTCATCTATTAAACCTTAGTTTCTTTTCATGCTTCCATATGTTTCTTCTTCTTACCTACCATGGCAGGTGTGTGGGTGACAGGGACACAGAGTGACGGGCTGATGATTCCCCTGTAGGCCTATTGAACTCGCCTCATTGGTAATAGAGACAAGGGCTCATCTATCATTGCTAAAACCCACCTTGGACCAACGTGGGACCCATTTAATACAGTTCAAGTTCGGAATTTGAGAAGGAGTCTTGATGGTTACTGGGTTATATGGCAAGACTAGGGCACCCCAGAGAATGATGCAAAGCACTTCATGGGGCTGACATTTTTGGGGGTGGGCGGGAGGCTTGAGATGGGTAATAAGGTGTAGAAACTCCCAGGAAGGGGAACCACACAGAGATTAAGGATGCAGAGAGGCAGTCTTGGTCAGAGAAGGTCTGTGAAGGGAAAGCCCATTGCAAAGTCTTAAGGAGGGATGTAAGTAGGTATAGGTACTGAAAGGGGACCCCAGGACCAGGGCAGATGAATAATGGCAGGAAGCTTATGGGGAATACTAGAAGGGGCTCAGGGACACACAGTTTTGAAGGCCACCACGAAGCAGTTCCCTTTATTCTAATGGCTCCAGGGAGTCACTGAGCACGGGCTGTGTAGAAGATCCTTGGCACATGATTGGTTGAGCCCTCAAGATGAGTGAACCAAATAACAAAAGCTATGCAGTACCCTCCAGCCTCCAGCCTCACTGCCTGGGTCCAGTCACTGCCATTATGTGCAGTTCCCCATCCTCTTTCTACATACATATTGACTATACCTACTTCTCATTCCTCAAAGCCACTAAAGAATTCAAGGTGCCCAAGGCAAGGATATCTGGAGAATAATAAGGCTTCCTGAGTTCATAGTGTAACAGGGAAGACAGCATTAATATGATAACATGGATGTGAGGCAGAGAGACATGAAGGGAAATGACAGCGGGCAGGGCACTTAAGGCACGCTCTGTAGGAACAGATTAGAGATCCATGGCATCGAAGGGGTGATGCTCAATGTAGGGATACTGTCGTGCTGGGGAGCACAGTGGCTTGCTTTATAGGGATAGGATGGTACTGTGTGGTATGGTAGAAATTCTCAGTGTGGGGAAGCCATGGCATGCTGGGAAAGTTCATGCAGGGATTTAGCAATGAGCAGGGTATGGCAGAAAGAGGGCATATGGAGATAGTGTAATACCCAGGGCACGGTGAGAAAGCTCTATGTAGGGATACAGCAGTGGGTGGAGCATGGAAGAAGGGGTTGGAGCATGATGGGAAGGCTCTATGTAAGAATGCAGGGCTGGTACAGGGTAGGGATGGTCCATGTAGGGATACAGCAGTGGGTGGGGCATGATGGGAATATCCCATGTAGGGATGGAGCAGTAGACAGGGGCATGATGGGAAGGCTCCATGCAGGCCTTGATTCCACCTCAGGCCATTCTGTTTTCACTTCTTAACACTAAAGCAATTTATGATCCACTGTTTAACAACGAGTAAATAGCATGTAGTGACAGATACATACGCACATTTAAATAGTGACTCTTGGGGCCATAAACAGTTCCATTCTCATAAGGGGGTCTCAATTTACTTAGGTAGAAAGATAACCTAATTTAAAAAAAACTGTATTTGCAAAAGTGGTCTCACAGAATTACTCAGGCTACCGTTGAGCTCACCCTGTAGCCCAGGTAGTCTCGAACCTGTGATCCTCTTGCCTCTGCCTTTTCCCGCAGCTGGGGTGACAGACCTGGACTGCTAGGCCTGGGCAAATCTTCTGTTTTCAAACCTTTTTCACCCAAAATGAATTCAGAAGGAAAACTAGCAACGAAAACAGTGCTTTTTAGCGTTGACAGGCTGCTTAAGCAAACACACTCCTATTTGCAGGAAATCTTGGCCTGGTTCAGCACTGCTGTGTGGAGGTCAAGTTTATGTTCATCCAATTAACTGCCACCGACTCTGTCCATACTTAATCATGCCACTGCCCGGCTGCTTCACAGCAGACTCACGGTTGCTCTACAGCAGTAAACGCATCTAATTGAGTATTGCACACAGCTAATTAAATATGAAAACAGGATTGTGTGCAGTCAAGTTTCCAGCCTGCCTCATAAACTTGCTGATTCTAATTTGTATTTACCAGAGAAATCTGGGCTTTCCTAGCCTACGAGTTAATAGGTTGAGGGGGGAAAAAGGGTCACAAACAAGGACAGCTGCTATGTTCGGGGATGGCACTGGGTAAAGTATATGCTTTTTAAAGACTAGCAACTCTCCTGCAGAAGGCACAGCTTTAATCTTAATACCAAGGCCAAAGGGCTTTTTAAGATCATCCATTCGGGGAAAAGCCTGGAGGTTAGTGGGAACTTTCTGCTACTTTGGAGGTGACTTCTCTTTGCCCACCACACGCCCTTCGTGTGGCTTGACAGAGTGAAATGACAAGCTTCAAGGGGGTCTGCTTTAGTACAGGCTCTTCAACCACACAGGTGAAAGCAGTCTCAACATTCTCTCTCTCTCTCTCTCTCCCTCTCCCTCTCCCTCTCCCTCTCTCTCTCTCTCTCTCTCCCCCCCACTCTGCCTCTCTCCCTCTCCCTCCCCCTCTGTTATGTATGTACACTAATGTCTGTGTACCTAAAGGAGAGAGGTCAACCTCTACCATAATTCCGAGGAGCCACCAACTTTTTATTTTTGACACAGGTTTGTTTGTCATTGGGTAGTCTCTATCAGAATTACTTCCTTGTGGTCTCAGCACAATTCTCAAAGACTGCTTATCTGAGCTTGTGGGCTCTTTCTGTCTCTGCATTCTCAGCTCTGAGATTACAAGTGAGCGCAATGAAACCTGGCTTCTGTGAGTGTTGAGGATGGAACTTGTGTCCTCGTGCTTGCACTGACTGTAATCACTTTACCCCGGTGGAGTTGGTCATGCACTCACTGGCACTGCTGGAAATGATTTGTGTAAGGAAAGCTTCTCAGACCTGAGAATTGTGGTGCAGATATGACACCCAGCCCCACTTATAACTCCTTTGAATGTCAACTGCTTCATCTTTGATTGGGGATAATAATATCTCCTGTCTCCAACCTGCTGTGTGAATTCAATGGGAAACCAGACGACCGGCATTTAGCATATTGCCAGTACACACCAAGCATGCTGTAGGTAATGTTGCAGATGTGTGGAAGTGTGTTTTTCTGGCGTGCAAACTTCAGGTAAGTGAGTTAGTTAGAGTTTTCAGTGGGAAACAGAATTCCCTATCAGTTCCCTGTTGACTCCTGACTCCTCAGAGTTCTTTTGGTTGGATGCCACCTCTGATCTTTTTTATTCCTTTCTCTAACTCTCCACAGGAAGACCTACAAAATACCCAGACAGCCATTCCACCTTTCCTGCTAGCCCAGCTGACATCCAGCCTGCCCTGGAATCACAGTGTCCAGCTAACAGAGTCGCCTTGAATGAGTATTTTCCTTCCTTTCCACCCAGAACTTGGCACCCGTCCTCATCTGCCTTGCAGGCCTGGAGCCTCGAGGCTAGAACATGAGCTTCTCTGTGCCATCCAATTCCCCAAGGAGAAGAAGGTTATTCCTTTGACGACCTCCGAGTATCTTTCTTTTTGGGCATCTTTTTTTCTTTTCCTTGAATTAGGGGGTCCAAGTTACCTGATCTTTTCAGCTGCTAATCTAAACTTCCCACTTCCAGAATGCACAGATTCTAGATCAAGGCCTCCACTGGAATACTGCAGGTATAAATGCCCAAGAAACTGCAGCCCAGTTTCTACTCTACTGCTCTGACAAGCCCAGGGTGGGAAGAGGCTTGCTTTTTCTCCTCAAAAGTATTCAAGTGTTCCTCAAGGTCTCAGCACAAGGGTGTCAATGACTATGCCACCCTTTAGCAAGCAGGCAAGCTGGGGAGTTGTTGTTGTTCTAATGTGATTAAAGGTACAATAAGGTGTGTGTGTGTGTGTGTGTGTGTGTGTGTGTGTGCACAACCAGAGGCAAAGCCATTGTTCTGCACCATTAAGCTCACAGCAGTCTCCCAAAGAAATTATAGGCGGCTTGCCGATGGCCCTAATGAAGAGCATCTCTTTGAATTATCTCTGGATGAGGATAGGATCAAGCCAGAGCCTTAGAATATTTGATCCTCTTTGTGCTGCTGTTATGAAGGCTTACTGAAGCCAGACACCCTGGACTTTCTGGAACTGTAATTTATGGAAACCTCAATTTCTCTGTTCTAATAAGGTTTTGCATAATAAGGATGAGGATACAATTACTAATTCCTGCAAGAGGTTTTGTGAATTCCTCTGTGCTATGGTTTGGGTGCCCAAAGAATAGGTGGAAGAAGGGACTTTACTTAGCTGACACAAGGGAAGTGGGTCCGAGAAGTAGTTTGGGCTCCCTGAAAATAAATCTGCATGGTTCCTTAAGCTGCTGACAACATGCACTTCATGTGGAAGTCATTTATCAGCAACTCACCAAATGATACTTCAGACAGAAATAGCCCCACAAAATTTTACCTAGTTAAAACCAAACTGAACCCAGATTCCTTCTTTTGGGACTGTAGTCTGCGCTTAAGAGCATAAATAATAAGGTTGAATGAAAAATAAGTTGACACAGATTTGTTGTGGATATCATAAAGTTGACTTTGGGAAGGGGCTCACTCTCATAGATGTGTATGAAGTTCACCTGAATGGAAGCTACATGGTAGCTTTGGTGCCAAACCAAAACAAGAACAGAGTTTTGAAAACTACCATTTAACTTACTCCCTCTGCAGCAGCCAAGCCTAACCTAGCACACTGCTTAGCCAACGGTGTCTGCTATTCAGCTCATTTCACTTCTAAATGTTTGGCTCAAAAAGAGATTCCCCCAGATCATCAGGTAAACTGAGGGTTAGAACATACCGCATGATGACATGCGGGATGGGGCCAGATCGTCAGTGGTGGCAGTACTGATGCTCAAGTCTTCCCAGACATCCCTAGACTGCTGGGAACAAGGCATGTGTCCCACTAAGTCCTGAGCATGGGATTGGAAGGCAAGGATATTTCTAAGACTTAAGAAGCTTGCTTTTAGCAAGTGAGACAATTCAAAAAGCCTTAGAATGCTTACATTGAATGCTTACATCCTTTCTATGCCTTACTGAAGAGAGCAGGCAGACATACAGACAGACACACCTTTTATTCACCCAGTATCATTAGGTTTTGTTCAGAGACACACATTAAGCTGTCTTGCTGTGTCTTGCTAGGGACACCCGCCCTCTGGTGGCTCATGTGAAAATAACACCCAACGAACTGATACAATTCGTTTTAAAGTCAAGCTAGTTCTTTAAAAAGAAAATATATTAATTAGCCATTTGTTGTTATGAACTAAGAAACACGCACCCATTTTTTTTCTTGACGCAATGTTATTCTCCTATGATGATTAAAAAAAAAAACTTACCAGCCTGTGATTTTCTGTTCATTAAAATTATTTGTTAAAGGAGCCAAACTGATTCAAGAGGAAAATCCTTAACTGCAGAGTTAGGTTAGCAAGAACCATGCCAAACCATCTTGTTCAAGATGGGGCTTGAATACGTAAAAGGAAAGTGCTCAACATAGATGTAAAATAAGCTATCTGGGCTGTATTGAACACATTTCCTAACATCTCAACTGAAATTTCATGTTGTGACGTAGAAGCCTGCTGAGGGTGACAGTCTGTAAGACCAAGTGGCTTGCTTCAGAAGTTGCTAACATTTGCAGAGAGAGACATAAGCAAGGGGCAAGCGCGAGGTACAAATGTGAACCACATGTCCCGGTACAAGACGCTGCTGAAAGGAGGACTTTGCTCCGCTGTAAGCAGTGCCTTAAAACTGTTTTCAATAGACACAAAAACTGCAAGCATCCATCACTGCCCCTCCCCTCCCGCCTTCCCCAACTTGTTCAAAGGATGCTGTGACCACTCTCTGACCCTTCCTGTCTGGCCGCTCTATAGAGCGCTCAGTTGTCATGGAGCTTTTGTGACCCAGCTGCTTCAAACACATCGCAAGACCATCAACAGCTATTTAGACTCTCAAAATCGAGCACCGGAGAGCTGCCGGGAAGCACATTTCTTAAGAGAGTTAACAGAACATCTCCGGAGAAGTGGGCAAGGCAGGCGTAGGCGGAACACAAACACACACAGACATTCCCGATTCCTGCCCCAGGAGGGATGCCGCCAGGTGAGTACCCGCAGGATAACCTGCCGCGCGCTGTTACCTGGCAAACTTCATAGAGTAATTTGTACTGCTCCTCTTGCTTCTGTGCGCTGCACAAGCTGCATCCCATGTTTGGAGGAATGTCAAAGAAAGCCTTTAGGACCTCCAGCGCCCGGGAAGCCACTCCCTCAGCATGCAGGCATTGAAGGGCTCTCTGAGAGCCTCAGGTGAGTCAGGCAGCTACAAAGCCTCACACGGGCATGGCTTTCTGAGGCTGCAAAAACAACTCTCTGCTTCCTCCACGCTTCCTTTCCTTCCCTCACAGCATGCACGCACGCACACGCACGCACGCACACACAGGGACACACACACACACTCACACATACACTCACACACACACACACTCTGCTCCCTCCTCAGAGTGACTCTGGCAGCTGGATTGTGGTCCAATGCACACGCTATATATACTGCTGCTCATGCATATTAATCAGCTTCCATTGACTATTCATAACAGACAATGATACAGAAGCTATAATTGCCAACTATGACAGTTGAAATTTCTCTAATTAACAAGCAAGTGCTCCAGTGGTAGGGAATAATAAAAAGACACTAACAATTTTGCAAGCCATTTTCTGGCAGTTACAAATAAACATGACTGCATTTTTTTTTTCCAGCAGGGTCTCTTAGGATAATCCCTAATGCGTTTCAGCTAAGTAGAAATTCATTTTTAAATATATCATAAAATTTCTGATGATATAAAATGTATTTAATGCTGCAGATAATGATGGCACATAAACAGATTTTATGGAAAGGACATGTTTTGAATAATATTCCGATAATGTTTAGCCCTGTACAAAGTTGTAGGAGAAAAAAAATTTCACCTATGAATAAAATATACAAATGTAAATTGCAAGCGAGATCCGTGAGTATGTAAAGTAGCTAGGGGTGGCGAGGAGAGACGCTGCCCTACAGGGGAGCAAGCAGATATTATTACCAATATATGCTGCCAATCCCAAAGGCAGCAGAAACTTATTTGTCAAAGTGACCTGGAAGGAATAGAAGCTGCCAGCCTTGTGCCATCTCCTCAGCTATGCAGATGCCACAGATATGCAGAGGTGACACTTCAGAGCCAATTGTCACTGGCTGGTACTACTTATGCTCTGGCAGCCCACAGCTGCCCAGGTTTCTGTAGTTGTGCCTAGTGTTGTGTGTCAGGAAAGCATTAAGGGGCAATAGTAAAGGCAGAAGGAGATAATGGACAGCACTCAGGGGAGGGGGAGGGGGAGGGGAGGGAGAGGGGGAAGGGAAAGGTAAGGGGAGGGGAAGGAGAGGAAGAGGGGAGGGGGAGGAGAAAGGGGAGGGGAAGGGCAGGAGAGGGGAGGGGGAGGAGAAGGGGAAGGAGAGGGAGAGGGGAGCTGGAGGGGAGGGGAGGGGAGGGGGGGTAGGAGGGGTTCTGTCTGAAGACAATGTTTCTAGCTTCCATTCAATCTCTGTCCCACTGAACCACTGAACAAGCTTCACAGATTTTTTAAAAACTACTTAACAACAACAACAACAACAACAACACCCAACCAACCAAACACTTGCTTGCCCTCTGCCTGAATGTAACACATAGGTGTTTCTTCCTTACCCCAAATGGCAAAGCTGAAAGTTCCCATACCTGCTTCCAGAGCGATCACCAACCCCCTCCTTTGATAAAGGGTGAACTGTCTGAGAAAGACTCCCACATCCCCTGTCAAGAGGTGTCATGGGAGTGCAAGAATAATGGCTCCTTTTTTTCCCTGGGAGACACACCTGAGATGTGAGTGAACCTGTCCCAATTAACTCCTACTTAGGCTGGTGGCCAACAGGTGGGCAGGGTCCTATTTCTCAGACAGAAAATGAGGTACTGCCGGGGCTGGGCTAGCTCACAGCTTTGATGGTTGGAGGGAGGATGGACACTTCCATTTGGGGTCCTTATCTGATGCTTCTGATCAGCTGGTACAAGAGGCAGGTATAGACTGGATTGGAGGGTGGGTCTGGGCTGGAGCTTTGCTTGTCGGCTGTGGAGGATTCTGGGAAGGATCTTATCTATCTAGCAGCCTGTGAAGCCTCCTCCTCCTCACCTGTAATGGTGGGCATGCTAACTAGCTGTCTTACAGAGCTAGGGAGTAAACAACATGGGGAGGGTAAACCCCTCAGACACAAACTGGAGGTAGTACTTACCCATGCCCTTGTCCCTTCCCTACATCCAGCCCATCACTAAGTCTGGGCCTAAAAGCCCTCCGGTGACTTCTAATCACATTTGGATGAAAGCACAAAAATTTCCCCAGGGACCCAGAAGGCCTGGCAAAATTTGGTCCTTGCCTATCAATTAGCTGGCACTCTCCTCTTCCCAGCTCTGGTTATCACCACACTCCAAACCACCCACATCCTTTCTGTGGATAACAGCTCTCTTTCAAAGCTGTTCTTCCCTTCTCTTCCTTATTAACGCTTCACCCCTTCTCTGCCCATAGGAACCTTGAGGAAAGCCTGTGCTAGGCCAGCTGCAGGCATCTTCTACCCGTCGTGTTTGTCAATGTGTCATATTACCATATTCCTTTCCTTAAGGTGATATGTTACGCGCGCATGTGTGTGTGTGTGTGTGTGTGTGTGTGTGTGCCCGTATGTCCACATGCAGAAGCCAGAGGTGGACATCCCATGTTCTCTTCTTTTAAGGTAGGGCTTCTTGCACTGAGCCTGTCGCTTGCTGTTTGGCCTGTGCTGCCTGGCGAGCCCAGCGATCCTCCCGTCTTTGTGTACCTGCTCCTACTCCAAACATTGAGGGTTCAGTAATTCACAGCCACATCTAGCTGTTACATGGGTGCTCAATCCAAACCCAGGTCCTCCTACTTGCCAGGAGCCATCTTCCAGTTCCTGAGATAACTTCAGAATCAGTGATGGTCCTGCTTGCAGATGGTTTACTGTGCCCCTGCAGGAGGCTTATGCTCCCTGACCCATCCCTACCCATCCTCCATCCACCCTTCTCACCAACCCTAACCCCAGGTACTCAGGAGCCACAGGTTGGCTAGCTGGATGAATAGATGGAGAGCCACCTGCCAGCTCCACAAAGCCGTGAATGCCAGTGCAAGCTGCGAGCACCATTACAGAAAGCACAGTGCCAGGTGTCCGGAAAGGGAAGGCACGTTGTCATGGCTGACTCCCTGCTTCTAAAGTCACAAGGACCCCTGGCTTCACAGTCTTTCTTTGTTTACTTACTTTCAAAGAACCACAAATAAATTTTGAAGTGAATGGAAGTTGAGTTGTTAGAGAAAAAAAATATATGATATGTTATATCATATATTATATGCATCTTGTTATGTATTTTTCAAGTTATAATCTCAAGCTGAGAGAGTTGTAGTAAACACTCCACTGGACTTCAGCACAGTGTCTGATAAACGCTGTGGACTTGGGAGCATTTTATAAGCTTAAAAATGTTGAAGCAAGTTGTAGGTGCACCCCTGAAATTCTAGCACTGAGGCAGGAGGACTGCCGCAAGACTATGGTCAGCCTGCGGTATATAACAAGATACAGTCTTAAAAGAAAGTCAGAAAGTATCAAGGTACTATTGATGTAACCATCAATATTTACCAGATATAATATGTGCAAGCCATCAGAAACTTAAAAGTCATTTGTTCATGAATTCATTTAAAATTAGCAGTAACTGGCTGGGGACACAGCCCAGCGAGTTAAGTGCTTGCTATATAAACACAAGGACTCACGTCCTCACGTGAAGCTGGGTGTGGAAGCACACATCTGAACCCCTGAGATCTCCTGGTGAGATGGAAGGTGGAAGCAGGAGGCATCCCAGGGTTACTTCATGGTTACCTAGCCTGGTGTACACAGCCCCAAACAACAGTTTCAAACAGGGTAGAAGGTGAACAGACTCTCTGTGTCTCTGTCTCTGTCTGTCTGTGTCTCTCTCTGTCTCTCTGTCTCTGTCTCTCTCTCTCTTACACACACATACACATACAGTAGTAACAAACCCACAACATGTTAATATAAAGAGCATAATAGAAAGAAATGACTATAGTTTCTACAACAGGAGTTTTAGAGGGGGAGGGCAGCATTTTTCATTTTACTAAAGTTCTCTGGTGTGTAGCATCCTAGGAGACAGCAGATTATCTCAGTTGCTGCTGTACACAATGCCTGTGTCAAGCATCATGTAGCTACTAGGACATGCCAATGGACTGTCTACTACTACAAGAACACCAGGCAGAGAAGGAAACCATACTCCAAACTCTCAGGCAAATGCATTTGACCTTGTAGATGCTGAGAAACGAGCATCCAGGGCCCTGTGGGTGTCCATGCCTCGTTCTAGAAAACTCTGTCTCAGAAGAACATTTCAGTGAGCTGGGTATCACACACCACCTGCTGACAGTGAGCACGGGGAACAGAGACTACACCAGACTAAGCTCTACACTCATTCTTGGTATTAAAACATCACATGGAATTAACAACGCAAACCTCTCATGTACCCACGGTGCCTAAAACGAGACTAACCAAGTCAACGTCTGTACTGAGTACCCTCTATTTGGGACAACTGCCTAGCACATGCACAACACAGTCTCATTTTCAAAGTCTTGATAATGGAGCCTGTAAGCATCATGGTCTATTCTGAGAGAGGTTTGCTAAAGCATTGGGCCACACTGACCCTGGTGACAGTGTGAGGACACATACTGTTAAAGCCTGCAAGGGAAAAATGAAAAATTGCATGTTGCACAAAGGCGTACACTGGTGGAGATACTGCATTATCTGAAAACCCTAACTCGCTCGCCAGAGCACTGGGCACTTTTCTCAGCTTACCCTGTACCATCCCACTCCTGCCTCTTTCTGCCTTTGTGGAAATTAAAAAATAAAGTGCAAAGAAGGGTCAGCAAAGATGGCTCAGTGAGACAGAGGAGCCCATTTGAAAGCGCTGAAGGGGCCCAGGGCATGTCTTTAGTAACTGGTCTTTGAAAATCTATAGATCACTGGGGATTCTGCTGGCTCATCCCTTTGTCACTTTGACACAAGCCAGAGTTATTTAGGAAGACTTCAATTGGCCTGTGCATTTTCTTAATTGATGTTAGAGGACTCAGCCCACTGTGGGCAGGTGTCACCCCTGGGCTAGAAGAAAGTGGGCAGAGCAAGCCAAAAAAAAAAGCAGCATTCCTCTATGGCCTGAGTCAGTTCCTTGCCTTGAGTTCCTGCCTTGATTTCCCTGAATGGTGGATTCCAAGCTATGAGATGAAATCAACCCTTTTCCTGCCCAAGTTGCTTTTGGTCTTGGTGTTTTATCATAGCCATAAAAACCTTCACTAAGACGGGAGTGCTACTCTGGGTCAGCAGGTATGGATGTGAACTCACCTGAATGTAACCGCTGAGTAAGCTCTCTAAAGGGAGCATATTGTTTTCTGCAAACAAACCGCGTTACCTTGTCTGGTACCTGAAACAGGATCTTCTCATAGTCTCTACTGTATAAAAAAAATGCAGTTCTCATCAGACTCTGCACAAAAGCTTCCCTATGGACTTCCTGGACAAGAGTATAAATGGATGTGGGATGATGGGGCAATGAGGCAGGGCAATGCCAGCAGAGCATGTGTATCAGCGTGTAGGAGGACAGAAATGTCCTCCCCAAACCTTCCAGCTGATTGGCCTGATCCTAGAGCCTTGGCCCTTCCCCAGATTGTTTTCCACTTCTTTTCAGATCACACTCACTTGTCTTCCCCATCATTCTAATCTCCTTCTTCTTTCAGATTTTATTATACATCATGGCTAGCATATTCACTACACACACACACACACACACACACACACACACACACACACACACACACACCAACATACAACTAACAAGTTGACCATAGCACAAGGTGCAAGTTCTTCATCCACCCAGGGGCCAAGCCCTTCTATTTGTCCCCTTTGCTTCAGCTGCTGGGGACAAGCACACTGGTGTCTGGCAGCATTTAACTGAGTTAGATGCTGCACTCTCTGCCTGGAGCACCCAACTTCGCGTCCACTATTCTGCCTCTTGACCTCACCTCCCTTGTCACAGCGCTATCCTCCAGGCAACGGTGAAGCTTCTGTGGAACTCCCAGGAGAAGCTAGCCTGTGTCTACATCGCTTTCCGCCTCCTAGCTTGGAACTCTTCTAGGACCAGATCCCGTATCTCACTCAGATCCCAATGCTCAACTCTTCCCTGTGAGGATGCTCATTGTATACCCAATAAACAAGTTCAATATCAGATGCAGAACAAGGGTCTGAACTCTTCAGGGTCGCTTTTCTGAGTAAGTTGAATATTGAGCCAACAAACAAATATTCAACATGGACAAAAGGATTGGTTCCACAAGAAAGTTAAGGCCGAAAGCTTGGGAAAGATGTCTTTTCTGCCTTGGGTAGGAGGATTATTCTTATGAACCCTGTATACCAGTTTTGGCGAGGGATTCAGTCACAGTCTGAGGAAATGGTTTAGTGACTTCTGGTTAACCCTCAGTAAGACAAGGCAAGTATCTGATAGCTTACCTGAATCCCAGTGAGTGGTCCCTGGGCTTGATTGAGAGCTAGAAAGTTGTTTGTAAAAACAAGAATGGAAAGATAATATATTCAAAATTATCAGCCAACACCAAAGAGATGACTTGAAGACACATGTAAGAGCGTCTGAGTGTGGCTTTGTTTCTGAGAAGGTCTCTCTGTGCAGAACATCAGCTCAGGATCCCACGTCTCATTTTAAACAATGAAAAGAAATTTTTTGTTTTTTCCTTGACAAATTGATTGAGGGGCTGCTGTCTCAAGGGCATTTAGGAATCTCAGAATACGCTGGCTGTTGGAGATTGACAGGTTCCTGTTTGCACTTTAAACTCCTGGAGACGCTGTGTTCAGCAAAGAGGTTGTGTAAGGGAAAAGGCAAGCACACTGCTGAGTATGTACCACAGCTGCCTTCGAATGAATGTCGTACAGGCAGATGAGCATCTGGCTCCAAGACCTGCTTAGCAGAACATAGAGGACAAGAATACAACTAAGGCCTGCAACAGGGGAGAGACACCTGGTATGTGCATGAGATTGGCAGAAAAGATCTCTTAACTGCTCTCATCAACAGAAAGACCAGGTTACCTCATGTCCCTGACCTATAGGGTCACCCCCGTTACATGCCTAATCTTTGGACTGCCACAGCACGTTATGATGGTTCCTGGATCTCTTCCTGTCATGGGTAACAGACGAGTGTCTCCATTCCCCACCCCCAGCTGGACTTGGAAATTCCTGAGAATGGATTCTCCTAAATACCTCTAGTGATCCTCAGCCCCAGAAGACCTCACAAAGCATATGGGAAGAACAAGTTTGAGTTCCTACAAGGTCATCATGTGGGCTGTGTTGTGGGCATCTGGATAGGGCAGGGAAGTATGTTGAGATGACTCAGCCCAGTCTATGGAACAACTTGCAGAAGGGGTGATGAGCTCATAGCATCTTGGGAACACGGCTCCTTTACCTTATGGAGGGGTGACTACCTGCTTCAAAATTACAGAGGAGGGCTCGTCAAAGAGCAAAAGCCTGTCAGATTTCTTAGAACATATTCTGCGAGTGGCCAATAAATCATGAAAATATTTACAAAAACAACCATCTTGAAGGGTTAAAAAAAAAACCCTCTAGCACACTCTAGTTAGGGGTGATCAACCTTTCCCATAAGAGTAGGGCTAAAAAGAAAATATATTTTGTGGGATATGCAAAATCAAGACTATCACACTGTCTTATATATTCATAACAAACCCTTAGATCTAGAATGCACCTATTGTTTTGTAGGCCCTACCAAGATGAGCTATAAGCTGATATGGCTTGTGGACCATAACTGGCCAACATGGACATTTGAGCTTGAGAAATGGTTCTTTGATACTAATAGGAGGATGAACCTGCGACCCTCACCACTCCACCCAGCCATTCCTGTTCAACCCTAATAGGATCTGTGGCTGAAGGAGTCAGAGTAAGGTGTCCGGTAACACTCAGAGTGCACCTGGCAGCAATGAGATCAGACTTTGATGGAACCCTAAGGCAGGTAGGACCTTGCCTGTCCATTAGGAATGCTGATGTATGCAGCAGGCTTTACAGACTATCTTCTTGTTGGGAAAGGGCTGGGCCTGGTAAGGAAAACAGCTCAAGAAACACAATGTCCTCACAAAATGATCCTAAATCAACACATGTGAAGAGCGAGACCCTGCCAGCAGGACCGCACATGACTGGCCAGTATTCATGATGTGTCTAATCTTATTCTTCTGGACGATTCTCCTTTAACATGTATAGTCAGAAGGCTGCTGGGCCCACAGGAGTCTCTTCTGAGTATGGGGGATAAGAACTATCTTCAGATCTGCCTCTGGTCTTTGGGCTTAGGTAATGTGATAGATGTGTAACAGGCTCTGTTCTATATATGATGTATGGAGGTGAGAGAGAGGCTCCGTGACCCTGCCTAGGCTCCTAGCCCACCTTGCCAGCACTCACAGACCTGAGGGAATCCCATGGATGTGCTTCAACCCTTGGGCAGCAAGAAAGCCCAGGTGGGAGATGAAGGGACAAATGAATCATGGGGACAGAGGAGAGATGGAAAGTAGAGGTCTGGGCACGAGTGGCAGGAACCCAGACAGGAGCTCAACACCTTAGGTTCTGAAGAACTTATGCCATGCTTATTATCAGTATAGAGGGCAGACTCTGAGGAGAGAGAAAGGTAAGAGACAGGGCGGTCAAAGCACAAGAGAGGGAAAAGGGAGAGACTTTGAGGACACTTGAAAACACTCCTGGTGCGTCCTGGAGATTCATAGAGTAACAAGCTTGTTAAGATCGCCCAGAGGACAACCAAAAGCTACAAAACCATGGTGGAGGGATAAGGGGGGTGCGGGGAGCAGATATGACCTTATCTCGTTATCTTACAAATTAAGTTAGGTGTTTCAAACCAGATGCTGGACCACTGTCATCATCTTCAAACAAGTTCTAATTAAATGGTAATTCTGAAAATCAGAAACATTTAAACATCAATAGTTGCAATCTAAAATACAGGTTAAAAAAAATCTTTTGTCGAGTTCCTATGCTCTGGTTCACAGGACTTTGCAGTCCCATGTGGCGAACCTGAGTAGGAGCAGGGCAGAGCTGTTCCCTGCAACTCCAGAGCACAGAGCACCAAGGTGCCAGGTCTATGCACATCTGGCTCTTTATTATGATATAAACACAAGGCCTCTGTCTAAGGCCACAGGTGGCAGGTAGGCCACTGGAGGGAGGCTGTGTCTTCTGGGAGCTCCTTCCAAGGGAGAGTGTGAGAACTTCACTGTTCCCAGCCTGGTTCTGTCATAGCCCAGGGCTGCAGAGAGTGAGTGGCAGAGGTGTCTGCTCATGATGGAAAATGAAGCCTTGTTTCACCCTTCCACCCATTCACTCAGCATCCTTACTCATCAGCCACTGTGAACCAGACACCGTTGTTTAGGGATTAATACAGCACACGCCGTCCCTGTCCTCATGCTTCCATGGGGTACAGGCTGCTTTGGCTAAGATGACGGATGCTTTCCCAGTTGTCATACACTGTCCACTGCTCCTCAGCCTAGGTGATACGTCTGCAGTGTCTCACCCTGTGAGGTCTTCCCATTTCTCCTTCGTGACGTCCAGTTATAGGGAGCTGCTATGATCGTTCATCAGCTGCCCCAGGTACTGTTTATGAAATTGTTTTCTTTAAATTTGCTCACTTGATTTTACTTATGCTTTTGAAATAAAACCTAATCCCCATGATGTAGAAAGATAAAACACTTGCAATGTGTGAAAAATACTACATAGCAACTGTGTGACTGTGAGGACAAGAAGGCTCACCCTATGCCACATAATACTGACAGCTTGCTGTGTTTGTTGGGTAGGAGTTTCCCCGTTGTACTGAATTCCAGCCTCACTCTGACTTTCCCCACACTGTCCCACCAGCTCTATATGTTTGGCTTCCAGAACCAGTTTCTTGTTTTTCTTTCTGAAGGATGTCTGGAACCTTCCACGTCACCATCCATATGTAAACTGGCACATCTTCTCTTGCCTTTGCATGCTGCAGCCTGAACTCCATCCTTCAGCTTCCACACGTATATTAAAGCCAACTCCGGTTTCATCCTCAAAACTGGTCTGAAGCTCCACAGTATCTGCAGGTATTTGCATCCTACCACCTTCTTGAGGCCGGGCCTTTTAATTCAACCATTTAATTCAAGTAGGCAAAGATGAAGAAGCTAAGGGTTTAGGACAGAATGGCATCCGGGGCCAGCCTTAACTAGGAGGAGAACTTTAAGTTCCTGAAGTCAAGGACCAACACAAGGAAGAACTTGCTGAGCAGAGATGGTCCTAGAGCCTCCAGACATGAGGCATAGGCAAAGCCCTCCAGAACTGTGCACTTGAAGGTGGATGGAGGATGAGAAAGGAGCGATGCTTGCGGAAGAGACTGATTGTAGATGCTAGGGGGAAAGGTTGGACAGAGAGAAAGGGTAGGGCTGTGGAGATGGCTCAGCCAACAAAAGCTTGCTATGTAAGTATGAGAGCCTGACTTTGAACCCTAGAATCCTGTAGAAAAGCTGGGCACAGTGGCATGTTATCCTAATCCCAGTGCCGGTGAGGCAAAGCAGGCAAACTCCCGAGACTCACTGGATATCTCACCTAGCCAAACTAGCAAGATCCGAGCCAGTGAGACTCAGTCTCACTCCCCAACCTCCACATCCCAACATGGCTTGTGTCTTGAGGAATGATACTCAAGGTTGCTTTCTGATATCACATCCATATGTGCACATGTAGAGACACACAAACATACACACATACACACAGGCACATAAGCAAACACATACACAGAATGGAATGCACTAGGTTAGAGGCAGAGCGAGCTTAAATATGAATTTTGAACTGGGCACCCAACTGGCAAATGGCTTTGTGTTTTCTTCAGTGGCTCTCAGATGGAGTCAGAGCTCCAGTGGATATGTTGACAGCTTTCCCCTTTGGCCGGATGCTGGAATTCAGGACATGTCTCCATAGTAGACTGTTCTTTCTATGAGCTTGGAATTGAGTCATGGCCCACTCGCTTGCTCATCTGTGAGGCTTGAAGAAGCCAGGTAACAGTGCGGGGTGGGGCAGGCATTAGCTGGGTGACTTGGGCATTAAACAGAAGCTGGCTCGGGAGTTTAAAACAGCTCTGCTCGGAAGATAAACAAGAAGCACTAAAGACACTCACTTGGGGAAAAAGCTGCCAACTGAGGCTTCATAATTCACTTCTACCTATGAGGTTCAAGTACCATCAAGTCTGAAATTACTCGCAAAGCTTCTACCCTGGATTTACTTTCTATATAAAACAACACTTCACAGAGTAAGTTAGGAGATGCCACTGAGACCAGTGATGTGTTTCCAGAGGGAGATTCTGCCAATGAATCAGCAACACTAATTTTTTTTAACATTCTCTGGGAAAATATAACAATTTAGTATGTTTGTAAAACTGGATAAGCACCAGTGATGTTGTCCTTAACCTTAAAAAAACAAAAACAAAAACAAAAAAAACCCAAAAAAACAAACCCAGATATATGTGTGTCTAAATGCTAATAAAAGTTTCCTACCCTATAAATGGGGCAGAGTTGAACACTAGATCACAGGCAACACACTCGCTTTAGGATTCTGGTCTTACGGCCAGAGTCCAGAGGCAGGGAAAACTGAAGTGACTTAGAACAGTCTCTGGTAAGATACATTTGATATTAGTGGGCTTGCTGAAGCGAAACAGTAATACCAGAGAGATACAAAGGCTTGAAAGCCATTAGAGTCGTCCAAATGGTAGGAGGCATGACATCTCTCAGGTGAGCTGCCTGTTAGAAAGCCAACGAGTGGGTGCTCTAAAACTACAATTCAGGTTGTGGAAGGAAGAGAGGGATGGGAAGGTCCTGTTTCACCATCTCACTTTCCCATCAGGGGAGACCCCCAGGACAGTGAATTCTGCCTAACTTGCTATGGACTTCCCTTCAAGTGAGCCATGTTATTACAGGAAATGGACCCGATTTCACAGGTGTGTGTGGATACTGAGTACTTCTTCAAAGATCCCCCCCCCCCAGTCAAACCACCCCATCAACTAATTATTACCGATGCCTTGTGATCTCTAGAGCAGTAAGGCACCATCATTTGATATACCATGGAGTGGTATAACTAAGGAGGAAACATGCAGGGGATGAGGAATGAGCTACAAGCACACTGTCTTATTAGCATCTTTTTTTTTTAAAGATGTTATTGGGTGTATTAAAATAAAATCAAAAATCAAAATATTAAGTATGCATCTTAAACACTTCAGTTGTTAGTACCTTTCTTGTAAGAGCAAACAAAACAAGTCCAAAGACATTCTCAACCTAAGTTAAGAATTTTGAACGGAGCATAAATAATGAGTACCCTCAGTACCCTCTTCCATTGTCTATGAAGCTGGCCATGTGGGCTGAGAAAAGAACCATGGCCCAGGGTAGTGCAAGTGGGTGGAAAAACAGATTGCTTCTGGACATGAGAAACTCTCCTGATGGAGAGGTGGGGAGGCTCATGGAAGGAGGAGGCTTCCAAGCCTCTCCAGTCACATACTGAGCGAGCCACATACTGAGCGAGTCACATACTGCGTGTTCTCCATGTCTGTGCCTGAAGTATCCCCTACCCACTGCCCCAAGAGCCGCTGTCTCCCATAGCATTTCTTCCTTACTCCTGCCAGCTATGTCGTGACAGCACTTTGGCAGGATTCTTGACTGATTCTGATTGGCACAGGCTCCATCTTCCAGCTCCATGCCAACCCCCTGAAACGCAGCAGGCTTTTTGTGGTCCCTTTTAATTCCGTGTTCTTGCACAGTCTCCCCCCTCCCCAACCCCATGCTGGTTACCCAGGATATTAATTCTGTTTTTCATTGCCGTGGTAAAATATCTGATATAACCTAAGGAAGAGAGAGCCCTTTTTTATTCACAAGTTGGCACTGCAGTCCCTCATAAGGCAGCTAGCCAGGAAGCAGACCGAGAGGGATGCTGGTACTTAGCCTGACTTCTCCTTTTCATTCACTCCAGGATCCCAGTCCATAGGCCAGTGCTGGCTGAGTTTAGGGAGGGTCTTCCAACCTCAATGAACACAATCTAGAAAGTCCCTCATGGACATACCCATGGGTTTCTTCTCTTACATGATTCTAAATGCTGTAAAAGTTGTCCCTACTTATCATTACATTCAGACACACAGGCAGACCTTTACCTCCCTTCCCCCACCCTTCCAACAATCTATATTTTGTTAGGTCTTAGTAGATCACCATAGGCCCTGCTGGCCTCACGTGCCGGCTCCCCTCTTTCTTCTTCTAAATAATGGGGTACATCTCAGAAATCACTACCTTTCTACACCACAGCATAATGCCTAACGCAGATGTCAACTTTCCCTCCCCCTCTATCATCTCTGTGCACTCTCATGGAGAATATAGCAATTGGAACCGTCTGGTGCCATCCGAAGATACCTCTTATCGACAGACAAGCAAGGTCTAGCAAGGCTGGGCACCTGTGATTCAGAGTCAGGATGCTCTGTTGCCAATCAGGCGCCAGCACAGGCTGTCTCCTCCTCAGCCAACATTTCATCTAGCCATACAGGACTGAAGAATTACACATATTCGATTACTCTGCAGAGGGTATGGCTCCTAGAACCAGTGGCAGATTTTTAGATTTCCCTCTTTCTCTTCTTTTCAAACTCCTGTCCATGCCCATTGGGGGTGACACACATAATATTTAGTTTTTTTCCATCGAGAATCTCAGGGTTTTAGGAAGCCCACAGGCACATAAGCAAACTGTCTAAATAAGCTTTCAACGAGCCATGACAGATGCAGGAAAAACGACAAGACAAAGAATTATCAGAGAATTTGTCTTTCAAAATACTAAATGCTGATCTAAATCTTATTTTCCCTTGGGGAAATATCATGGCCCAAAATAATTAGGAGAGAATTATTCAGATTTTGGATTGAAGCTCATGGGTGCAGTGATGGACAAGGAACAGGAGACAATATAATTGGTAACCACCCTGTGAAGATGTTCCTGGTGCTTGTCAACTCAAGCTGGAGAAGCCGTGGGGACACCCGACAGGACATGTCTACACCTGCTGTACCATCACAGAGAACAGCCATCACCATGGCTACCACATCCCAGTTTCCAAGGCTGGAAGAGACCTTCGCATTCATCTTGAGAAGCGGGGCAGCTGGATGAGCAAGGCTGATTTCTACGGGCCTTTGAACTTCTGATTCTCCTATACTTCTTTGAGTCTCATTTTAAGCCTGGTCTTTGCAGAGGTAGGGGAGGAGATCACAGATAATTAAAGCTGAAAATATTCTCATTTTGTGATGGGGCTAACAAGTGAAACTCCGGGTAATGATGTAATCCAACTTGTCAAAAAGGAAAATGAAAAGAGAAGACAGAAGGCAGGACAGAGCCTGGGGACCTGTGTGCCATGTCATCTTCTAATTAACTAACTGATCCTTTAAACTGTCAAACTCGGCGAGACACTCTATGGCCTGGCGTCTGATTAATATTCATACTTAGGCACAGGATGCTCTGATTTAGGTCCCAGTGGTTGTAGTTAAACATCAGTCTTTAAAAAAGAGAGAGAAAGAAAGACCTGCCTGGCAATCGTAAGTGTCCAGGTTTTACATTCATAGGAAAATGAAAGGAGACCACCCTGAGGTTCCTGACCCACAGCAAGAACAAATCCCCATGGATCCATATTGATCTGTGAGTTATGATGAGGACTTGTATATTGAAAAAATAATTATTTTGTTTTTTCTTCTGGCAGCCACCTTGTTAAATCACACTTGGTGCATTATTGTTAAATACACGAAGAGCACCCGTAAACTAACATAGCACTTGGTAATATAGCCAAGCTTTTGATTTCAAACAAAAATAATTGAATATATAATTTAACCAAATCAAGCTTGATCATTTAATTGAGCTGTCACTAGTAGTAACCTTGACTTTTGGTTCATATAACTTGAGCTCCAAACAGATACTATAATACTGATGTTTACTGACACGCAAAAGATGTTTGAGCCTGGTGTGTAAGATGTGCCTGTAGCTGCTGAGGAAACATGGTGGACAGTGACAAAACCATGCACCTTAGGAGGGCTTTTCCTTTACTGGCTTTACTCTTTATTTATTAAAGTCCTGACAAAGATGAAAACAAGTCAGCCCAATCTATTGCATTTGCTTTTAGGAACTACTTCTTAAAATTATTTTTGGATTAAACAAATATGATATAAGGTAAATCCATGGTGTAAATCCATTCTATAGTGCCCCAGGACTATCCTGGCAATCCACCAATCCCATCAACTCTACTATCCTGTCTCCTGTAGAGCTTATTCAACAGTCTCAGCTACTGTTATGTTATTGCCAAACTATTTCAACTTACAGTAAAAAAACTGGGGAACACAGGTAATAAACACACAAACTGAGATTGTAAATCATAAACATACCAACTCTAAATGATATGATTTGGGGTATTCTCTGTAATCCACAGACATTGGACCCTAAGAAATATTAATACACTCCAGTCATTTTCATTGATGGGAGATGGCATGTAGACATAATGCAGAGATTCCTAGTTCCGACACAGGGGAGAGGGGGTTCTAGATTGAGCAGACATAAAGGTCAGGCTGGTTCAACTCCAAGAGCAAATTCCTTCAGGCTTGTTTGTATTTCTACTAACCAGTACAGGATGAGGAGGACAACCATCCACCAATACCATCATGGCTGCTCTGGGTCACGCCCACCTGCAAAAGCCCAGCTCTGATGGGTTGCTCAGGAAGGATTGGCGAGTGTCTCAACTTTTTCTGCTCTCTTGGAGGAGGCCATTAATATCAAGGACCAGAAAACTCCTCCCTGGCACTCAGTCATCTCTGGGATTTCAAGGATTTCTTACACTTTTATAAAATCAAAAACAGAAACCAACAAAAAATAAAATAAAATAAAATAAAATAAAGAAGCTGTCACAATCCAAATGTCACACATACCCACCTCTGCTCAGAGTGGAGTCCCCAGAGGACCTACCGTTGTCACTGCTGGTCCAGGCCTGTGAGCTCCCTGTCAGGAGGGAACCACCACCAAGGCAGGGGCATCTCACTTCAGAGGCAGTGTAGGTACCCTGCTTGCCAGGTGATACCCTGTGCTGTGTTCCTCTGAGCTGCAAATACCTCTTGAGGTGGGGAGCAGGCTCCCGGGACACCGAAACTGGCTCAGCTCCACAGGCAATAAAGTAATTAATGGTGTCTTTCAGGGCAAGCGCAGTAAAAAAAAATAATTGCTCTCCAATTTTTTTTACTGGTAATGAATGATTGGTACAGTCAATATTTGTGTTGTTGGGAGTGGATGTGTGGATAAATGTGTGAGTGGGATGGAGAGGGAAGTCTTAGGGATGCAAATACTCAAACCAGACTATCAGTTCCCTGACCGACTCTAAACTGCAGATCACAAACACCAGAGAACATGGGGCACGGAAGACAGCGCACCGCCTAATCCAACTGAGGCCAAAGTCTGACACTTAGGACACAGTGCAAAGATACTGCAAATAGGGTCAACTAAAGAGAATAAATAAGTGGGATTTATAAAAAAAAATGCTTAAGCTAAATTGGCTTCAGAGGCCAGGCTGAATTACCAGCTACCTGGCTCTCGTGCCTCGTCTAGCACCACGCTCACTGTGTCAAAACATAGCTCCCTCCCGGTTCTCAAAGGAGCACACAGCTTGCTGACGCCAGGCGACTCCACCCCTTGTAATCACTTCATGTTCTCTATGAGGTCATCAGCTTTCTCTCTATTGAATCTCACAGACACAGGAGCTTCTCACCACGCAGAGCTCTATAAACAACAGATTGTAAGATAAACACGCTCTAGCTGCTCCTCGGGAAGTTGCTTCGCTGCGCAGTAGACGCCCCGCACTCCTGTGTAATACGGCAAAGGACACTGTGAGAATTGAACCGAGTCAGATCGGTACCAGGACACAGAGAAGCGGTCTGGATTTGGGGGGTGCTTGCCAGAGGATTTGGTGTAGCCATGGACATACTGATCCCAGGCCATAATAATATTTTGACTCTGATGGAAGAGGACACATGGCTTGCTGGCTACAGGAAATAAAAAAAGAAAATTTGATCTTCAACTATCACCCCAAAATTTGGGTGAATCTTGGTTAGCTGTGGAGAAGCGATTCCAGGACTCTTGGTGTATACCAATCTGTGGATGCTAAGTTCCTTACATTAAATATGTAGTAATTGTGCATAATACCCTCTACATTTTCTCCTGTATACTCTGATGACTGATATACTGAGCTGTAATGCTACACAAATAGTTGCTACACATGCTGTTTATGAGACAACAAGAAAAAGTCCATACATATTTAGTACAGATCCATCTGTGTGTGTGTGTGTGTGTGTGTGTGTGTGTGTGTGTGTGTGTGTGTGTGTGTGTGTAGATCAAATCCAGGGCTTTGCAGACTCTAAGAAGCATTCTATCATTGAGATAGACCTTCACCCAGGGAAGCACATATGTGTGCAGACTCGCGTGAGTATAGACGTGTGCACACCCTGGCGTGTGTTTAAAGGCCAGAGGACAATCTCGGGTGTCAGTCCTCACCTTCCACCTTGCCTCCATCCGAGGCTGCGTCTCCATGGTTTGCTGCTCCTCCTTACTCCCTGCTAGCTGACTGGGAAGCCCCTCAGGATTGTCTTCTTTCTTCTTCCCCTCATGGTATAAGAACTGGAGCTACAGATGTGTGTACAGCTGGGCCTGCATAGTTTGGTTCCAGGATTAGAACTGAGGTTCTTATGCCTGTCTGGTAAATGCCTTATCCATTGAGGGATCCCCTTGGCCCTGGATTTGGTTTTTTGTTTGCTTTTGTTGTTTCTTGTGTCTGGCACGATCTGTGATTGGCTCACTGCATGGATAGGTTACAGAGAGGCAGGGTAAGAGACTATCCAACTGCAAACAAAGACATAATAAAGATGCTAGGCTAGTAGTGCTATCTATAGCCACAGTGGGGTGAGTCTAGGGTTTTACACTGGAACAAACTTCACTGCCACCAACATGATGACAAGCTTTTGATGTTTCCTCCAGGGACCTGCATATTAGTTATATTCCAGAGTTCTTTAAAATTAGCATGGCAGTATATACTTTAAGGGTAGAAATGTATTCTATTTAAGTTGGCTTTTCCTATCACTCCACTAACGGATCTGAACATGTAGAGATTATGACGGAAACTCCATGCTCACCAAATAACAGCATATAAGGCCAAGGCACATCTCTGGGAACAGGCTTCTAGAATCATCTAGCTGGTGCTCTTATTCACAAACGGATTTTAATACTTATAATTTGAACACATATACTTCCTTTTCTTTCTCTGTAGGGTACTCCATTTTACTTGGTTCCAAATGTTAAGCAGCCATGGCACGATCTCCAAACAATACTCATGTGCCACTAAGTGGATATGGATGAGTAAATGTCTTTTATAAGATATTCACGAGGGAAGGGCTCTCGCCAAGCTTTCAAATGAAATTCTTTAACTGGCCACAGCTCTGTTGTTTTAAAAGTCATCTGCAGTTGTCCTTAACTTGTTCTTCTGCATAATTTATTGGGCAGCTGTCAAATATGTGTGTTGCCCCCCTGTCTTGTAACTGACATCCGTACAGGGATAAGTGAGATAGGAAATGGGCTATGAACAAACGGACACTGGGCCATTGAATAAATGGAAGACAAAGAGAGCAAGGATGAGAGACAAGGTAGGGAGAAGAAAGCTCTCTCTTTTCACCAGCAGGTGGGCTCAGCAGCGAAACCCACAGCTACAGAAACGGACTTACTCCATAGAATGACCTGCTCTGCACCACGGCTACCATGGTCTTTCTTTCCAAGCCATAATGATTGCGCCCTACCTTAAAGAT
Organism: Mus musculus; assembly: GCF_000001635.26. Taxonomy (NCBI): domain Eukaryota; kingdom Metazoa; phylum Chordata; class Mammalia; order Rodentia; family Muridae; genus Mus; species Mus musculus. The sequence goes on from NC_000072.6 coordinate 101,217,692, forward strand.
GTATACCACTGACATATACTTTTATGCAACCCAAAGGTTTTACAATGCCAAGTGTATTGATACTATAATGTAAACCATAGCTCGAAGACCTCCCTTAGAGTCCCTGAAGAGAATGCCTCATTCCTGTAAGTGGGGTCAACTAATGCAGTTCATAAGGCTCCCTATGCAGTCGAGGATTGATCTCCATGTAAAGGCGCGCAGCATCGGGTCTAAGCTAACATGCTCATTCTGTTTGATCTCCTTCCATTTCCTGCATTGTACTCAGCGCCTCTTATCCCTGTCCAACATCAACAGGTCATTCAGAGAGGGGTCAGTGTCAGCCAATATAAATAACCATTATAAAACCTCCAGCATGCTTTAAATCAACAAGCAAAGTGGCCTATGCTGTTTAAAGTATAAATTCCAAATATTTTCATGGCAGAGGGTAGGCAAGGTCTACTAAAAGCACAGTTAAAAAAAAAAAAAGAAAATTAAGAATCAGAGTTAAATAATCCAGTCACAATGAGCCATTCCAGTGCATGGTTCCCTATTTTAGAACCAGTTTGCAAACAAATGTCCATATAGCTTTTCCTTCCCCTCTTGGAGAAGATAGCCAGCTTGGGTTTGAGGACCACAGGCGCCCGTGTTTCACAAGAGTTTCACACACATGGCTGACATTACCACCATGTTTATAAACCCAGGGAGGCTCAGCCAAGACTATAACAGCTAGAGAACTGGAAGAAACTCAGAGTGTGAGGAGGAGGTGACAGACCCCCCTCCTGCCTCTTTCTTTCCCTCACCAAAGCCTATGGATAAAAGGAGACCCTGTAACTACCACTAAGCGTGTCCAGAAAACGGTCCTTGGGAGGCAATCCTAGGGAGGGAGCTGATGGGAACAGGCCAGGACTTACTGACATCTGTCTTGTGAAGAATACATGAAGCCCGTCCTAATTCCACATTCCTCTCCTTATTTTTCCTGTCTTTCTTCTGTTGCTCCTAAACTCGGTCTGTATGCTCTCAGTGCACCATGAGCCTGGTAAAACAGTTCCTACGCATGCTAAGTGGGACACAACCATGCAGAACGTGCAAAAGGATGACTAAAACCCTGACAGAGCATTAGCTTTATCAATCATGGAAAAAGTTGCCTGGGTGTGGTGGCACACATCTTTAATCCCAGCACTTGGGAGGCAGAGGCAGGTGGATTTCTATGAGACTGAGGCCAACCTGGTCTGCATAGCAAATTTTAGGACAGCCAGGGCTACATAGTAAGAGCCTGTCTAAAAGGAAAAAAAAAAAAAAAAAAAGAGGCTCTAGAATAAGTTTGGAAAGCAAGGCTCATTTCACAGATAACTAAATATAATCGTTTTAATAACCATAAGCAAATGAGTCCACAATACCCAGGTTGTGTTTAACCTGAGGCCTGGGCTGTTTAAAGTCAAGGTTAGCTATGAATGTAACTCCAGGCAAAATTGTGAAACTGACTCAAAACTGTGTGTGTAAGTGTGTGAGCTGTTTTGTAACCTACTGTGCATAGTTCTCAAGCGTGAACTCTACAGGGGAAAGCTTCATGTTGCAATCTCAAAGGGTTAGACAAGTTTGAAAGAGGATGTTTATAAATTCCATCACTGCATGTTGTCATACTGGCCAGGTTTAAGTCTCTTTACATGCTTTTTACCTGTTTCCATTTTGGTAGGGCTGACTTATCGTTCCTTGGAAATGTGTCTTGATTTTCTATCCCTTTCTGTAGCAGCTTTCTCCTGGAAGCCCAGCCTGTTCTGCACATTCTCCTTTGAGCTATCTGCTCAGGAATGCACACGTGCTTCCTGGTGGACTGAATGCATATCTTTGGGAGTCTTCTTCCAGACTGTGAGGTAAGTTAGCTTTTATTACTAGGTAATAAGCAGCTTTTCATTTTAGTTAAAAAAAAAAATCATCCCAATGACTGGCCAGTGACTACTTTCCCACTATGGTGATCTCCGCTGAGTTTCTCTAAGATCCGTCCCATGAGTTACTTTCTTTACTCTTTACAGTGACTCCACGGGGCAAGAACCTCTGGTCCGTGCTGATATTCCCATGTGCAGACAGAAAGGTGAGGGAACGACTCACGATGACTTAGAGCTAGAACCAGAAGTAACTTCAACAGATCCAGCAGCAGATCTGGGACCCTTTAATGCTTACAAGAAATGGCAGGCCTGTAAGAAATGGCCACTCTGTGATGCCCATGTTTAGGGAGCTACACATCAGATGTAGGGAGTCAGGGACTCACCAACCTGCTACCTACAGTAATCTATTTTTGCCTATTGAAGCTCTCAGGATCCAGGTATAACAATTTCTGTTTTTCTCATTTATACCACATATATTTTGCTTTAAATATGACACCCACCCTTAGTGTTCTGCTAAGGTAGAAGATATAACAGTTTAGGCCATGATAGTCTGCCTTTCTCTAGCGTCAAGCAAATAAAACGTAAAACAAACAGCAGGCTTTCTTTGTTCTGTTTCCTGTTTGGCCTCTTGCAATCCAGGAGGGTTTTGAACTCACTGTATAGCTGAGGCCAGCCTGTAACTCCTGGTCCTCCTGCCTCCATCTCCCAAATGTTACTGTGTGCTGTTGTATCCTGTTAGGTTTTTTTGAACTAGGCAAAGTGTACATTTTTTTTTCAGTAGGCCAATTGTCCTCATCTGACTCCTTGCTAATTTTTCTGATGATATTTGACCAGAACAGGCTGATGTAGATAATTCCATGTCCATGGACCAAAAAAATAATTGATGACATCAGCATAGTTATGGGAATTAGACTTATTAGTTAATTATAAAACCAGTAGAGGGAGCACAAACCCTGCATAAATAATCCTCATTTCTGAGTGTCTTACAGAACAGCGGTTATGGAGATGAGAGAAATGTGCTTGGAGACTAAACGAGAAGTTCCAGAAGATGCTCCAAGTTTTCTGGGGACACTGTCCATAGAGTCTCAAGTTTAAACATTGGCTTCTCGTGGACCCATGATAATGAAAGGTGGTGTGTGAATGAGTGCATGTGTGTATGCATGCATGTGTGTTCTGTTGCTTCATGGTGCTACACTCCCATGTGTGTTTGTTCATGTTGTATGTTGTGATTCACAGTGCTACCCTGTCCACTGGTGCAGTTATTATGGTCAGAGGGTGATAGTTGCAGAGTTGGCAAACACTTTCTTATTCATCCCACATCAGCATGGGTTTCAACGTGCTTGTTCCAAACAAAATCTTAAATATAAGTGAGCCAGTTTTCTTTTAAGAGACAATAACGATTTATGTTTGTGGGTGACTAAAGATTGGACAGAAGTAAAGTAGACTAGTGGCTATTGGTATGAAAAAAGAAAAATAAAATCATTCTTTAAAAAACAAGAACCCGTATCAAGTACTGGGTGGGGGAGGACAAGAAAGCCTAAGTGGATGAAGACGATTGAAATACATCATGTGCACATATGGGAATGTCAGAATGAAACTCACACTGTTATGTGTAATTAAGAAAAACCAATCTGCCCTAAGTACTGCTAGTGTTTGAAATAAATGGCCACTATTTTTTAATTTATTCACAAGTTTTGTGATTGATATGGCTTATGTTTTCCACCAAAATAATGATGTAGAAACAGAAGATAAGAGGCATTTATTCGGGTTGGGAGGGAATTCAGGGCCAAAAACTCACAAGTTGTTCAACTCCTTAAAATACAGTTGTAGTCAAGGTTAAATGATAGTACCACCTGATACAACGTAACATTTAACCCAAAAATAAATAATGTAAATAACTTGATTTTTATATTATACAGTTGTTTTCTTATCTTCCTATACTTCATGAAGGTAAAGCAGAGGGCAAATCAAATTACAGAATGCATCTTGAGTTAAACTATATATGTTCTAATATTATTTTTCTATTAAAGATTAATGGTTACAGAGACAAAGTTTGGAGCTAAGATGAAAAGATGGACCATCCAGAGACTACCCCACCTGGGGATTCATCCCATAATCAGCCACCAAACCCAGACACTATTGCATATGCCAGCAAGATTTTGCTGAAAGGACCCTGATATAGCTGTCTCCTGTGAGGCTATGCCGGGGCCTGGCAAACACAGAAGTGGATGCTCACAGTCATCTATAGGATGGAACACAGGGTCCCCAATGGAGGAGCTAGAGAAACTACCCAAGGAGCTGAAGGGGTCTGCAACCCTATAGGTGGAACAACAATATGAACTAACCAGTACCCCCAGAGCTTGTGTCTCTAGCTGCATGTATAGCAGAAGATGGCCTAGTCGGCCATCATTGGGAAAAGAGGCCCATCACAAACTTTATATGCCCCAATACAGGGGAACACCAGGGCCAAGAAGTGGGAGTCAGTGGGTAGGGGAGCAGGGCGGGGTGCGGGGGGGGGGAGGGTACAGGGAACTTTCAGGATAGCATTTGAAATGTAAATAAAGAAAATATCTAATAAAAAAAAGAGAGAAACCCTGTCTCGAAAAGCCAAAAATAATAATAAATAAATAAATAAATAATAATAATAAATTAATGGTGACTGGGAAGATAGCTTACTTGGGAAAGTTCTTGCCTTGTAAACACAATGACTTGAGTTCAAGGCCTACAATCCACATAACAAAAGCCAGGTGTTGTGTTGTCTGCTCATAATCCCAGTGTTGGACAGATGAACACAAGAGGATCCTTAGGGCTTGCTGGCCATCCAGCCTAGCCTCTAGCCTCTAGCCTCTAGGCCACTGAGAAACTGTTTCAAAATAGAAATATGAACAGGGCCTGAGAAATACATTGGAGATTGTTCTCTGGCCTTCATGTGTATACATACCAGAGGACGTACGTATACACACACACACACACACACACCACACACACACTAATGGGGAAGGTTCTCCACTTTGGCTCATATTGAAACACAAAGAATGCTGGAGTTAGTCATACTGTTACAGAGCCTGCGGCAAGGTGTACCTGTGGACTCCCTCTAACCACTGTCTGCAGTGAGTCCCTGGCTCATGGACATCCTACTAACCCACTGCTCGCCACTCTATGAACATCACTATGGTCTGAGTTAAATCTAATGTGATGGAGTTAGCAGGGAGTGCCTTTGGCATGGGGATAAATGCTCTCATAGAAGAGGACCAGAGAACTCTCTACCCCTTCCTCCAGAGTAGCTATCAGCTATGAAGCAAGAGACAGGCTCACACCAGACGCCTTATCTGCCTGTACCTCTAATTCTGGGAAGTAAACTCCTGTCTTTCACAAGCTAGCAGGCTGTTATACAACTGAATGCTCAGAGGATTGCGGGAGAGGGGTAGGATCAGCCAGGAAAACAGAGGGATGTACTGGGTTCAGGATCTAAGATCTGGTTATTACAGGAGATGGTGGTCTGCTCCTAATTTTTACCCTTTATTCCCTTGAAAAACTCTGAATGTGATGGGCTCTCTAAATGAAGCCCTTATGAATAATCTTCAGCTCACAATGGGATTTTGCTTTCTGCCTCAGTGTCCTCCTCAAACTGTAAGTACAGCAGGTATCCTCTTGCCTGAAATCTTCTCTGATACCCAGCAGGAGGTTGTAATTTCAAGCAACTAGTAACTCCCAAAGCCAAAGCCAGTAGCTCCCCTTCAGAAAGGTTCCTTCCACTGCTTTGAAAACAAAACAAATCCCAGAGTTCGTCAGCTTTCATGAATGCTAGTACACCCAAGGGTAGATGCTTTTAAGTCATTTTTATCTACACGTGAAGAAAAATGTACCCAACCTTTTTAAGGTGAAGTAATGTTTTTTGAACACCTGGTATGTGCTAGGGATGACCACAGAAATGACTACATCATCTCATAGATCCCAAACCACATTAGGAGTTTAGCATTCTTTAAAATTCTTACTTGACAGAACGCAAATCTGGGACTCAGAGCAGTTAGGTAAGCTGCCAAGGTTATTCAGCTGTCACATGTCTGTCCACGGAAACCCACACATGCCTTTTTGCTAGAGCTCATTACAGATCTGTTTTCAAATGACAAAACATGACAAATTTTGTGGAAGATGGTAGAATCCATTATTGTTAGTCTTCTCTCTCTCTCTCTCTCTCTCTCTCTCTCTCTCTCTTCCTCTATCTCTCTCTTTCACACACACACACACACACACACACACACACACACAGAGTGCAGATTCTTTCTGCTCTTATTTAAGTAAAAACTTGTTGGTGCTGAGAATTAACAAGAAAAGAAGTAGAAGCAAATGAGTCCTGCCTTTATAAAAATTATTGAGAGTAGGGTCGAGAGAATGACGGATAGCCAAATGATTGAGTGCCTGTGTCAAGAGTCCTCACAGGCCATTGCCAGGCTGCTCTGGGAGCCACTTCGCCCCTGTCATCCATTAGGGTCCAAGACCAGGATCAGCAGTACTGGTCTTCTGCAGCTTTGTATCCTGATTGATCTTGACCATCGCTTGGAAACTACAGGCATGTCAGGATTTGGGAAAAATTAAAATTCTTCCCAGGAAGCGCAGTAGATTTCTGGCAAGTGTGGCCCACTCATTTTATTTAATAAGAAATTGATCAGCAGATGAATGATGCCTGTTTCCATCTGGTAAAGAACTTAATGGAGGCTCTTTGTGGATTAGGTGGAATACTAGCATTCATTTCCTTTTGATTGACTATCATTCATTGTAACGGGTGACAGTTGGTTTCAAAATCAACAGACCAGTTAGTGGGTCTCATCTAACTGTGTCAGGAGATGGCTGAAAATCTAAATCCTGTCATTTACTCCAGTGAGAACAGCCATGCTTGAGAGCGCTAACCATTAGTCAGGCCTGTGTTCCATATATATGTTTTTATTTTTAGCATATCACAGCCATGCACTGTCAATTTTGCAGATAATTCAGGAAGCTATTTAAACCTAGGACAGGTGACTCGAGCTTAGAAACTGCAGAAACCCTAAAAGGAATCATTTGGACACTTCTCCCATTGAATTAAATAGACACCAGGGAGATCTGTGCCATCTCATGAATATATTAGGTGCTGATCAGCACAAATGTGTTTATATTAAAAATGGCTCTGTGGCTTCAATTGTCTGTTTAAGAGATACCAGTTCCCTATTGGGACCCCCTGATCATAAAGCCCTCATGATAATTTGGACATAAACACATAACTTTTCATGTAGGCTATTCTATCTTTTCAAGTAAAACCCAGAGAGAATATTAAAACATTTGGGATCTAGGGATAGCAGATGTATCTTATCACATATGTGTCTCACACACACACACAAAGGGAGATGTACATGTCACAGCCACTGCCACGCCATCCACTGCTTAAAAGAATCCAAAGGACAGGGGTTCAGCTATGGGGCAGCCAGAGAAACGGTCATGATTCACCTTGGCGGGGCCAGCACGCGGACACATAGGCTTTAATTGCTTAGTTGTCATCTCCCATATACTCTGGGGTGACATTGGGCCTAGAGTGTTGAAGAAAATAAATGCACAGGCTCTCATATGTCTGCCATTTTGAAATGCTCTATTTATTTGCTCAATATTCATTAAAGAAGAAAAAATTAGAGTTCATCTTTCTTTTTTCTTCTTTTTTTTTTTTTTTGCATCAATACCATCCATTGTTTTGCCTGAGCATAAAGTGACATATCATGTTCTTTCAGCTATACAAACAGCAAGATGTTTTATGATCTAGGTTGCAATGACACTGTTCCTTATGCTCACATTTCTGATTGTTAAGGCTTGCTGTTGGAAGTCATGGGTAATCAGCTCAGAGCCATCCGAATGAAATGGCACATCAGAGGTATAGAATTGGATTGTTATTAAAGCATTATGGAGTTTTTGAACCTGTAAATGAGCTCTTGATGTTGCCTAAGGTCAAGATGTTTTCTTCATTTTGTGTCATGTCACAAGAAGTAAGTCTGCAACATTTCCGTTTGGGCACAACGGCATGCCAAGGAAAAGCAAATCCTCTGGCTGGGTTCTTCATTGCTCTCTGTGTGCCGTATGGGGGCTGTGTCCCCTAGCAGTTCCCAGCAGTCAAGGCTGCAGTCACTGTTTAAGTGGTCGTCAGCAGGTGTCAGGTATGCATGATGCTGAGCCCCCCGGCATGCGGTATCTCATTTGCTGTTTCCAGCAACCTTCAGCTAGAGTGGTATTGGAAAGACTTTTGCAAATGATGAACGGGGGCTTAGTGGGACCACGAAGCTCAGTCATGATTCACTGTGATCAGCTTTGGTTCCAAGCTTATACTCTGGATAAGAATAGGTAGCACTTAGAATATAGTTTTCTCTACTCCTTTTATGAGTAGTTACTGTGCAGACCATGAAACTCCTACTACTAGACTACTAGAAAGAAGAAGACAAGGGAGGTTGGTACATAAGGTACAAAAAGGGGTGGTCGTGTTAATGGCAGAGGGATGACAGAATTCCTGCTCTCAGGGACTCACTATCTAGCTTCCTCCTACAGGCAGAACCTTATTCAGGGAGACCTGGGAAGGAAAGGGCTGGGAAAACACAAAGTAGAGAGCTCCGATGGTCAAGTGGAAGGGGCTAATTATCCAGACACAGTGTGGGAGCTGCTTACTTACTCATTCGCCTACGTTGCTTCCAAGATGGACCCAAGACACGAGTAGCTCCAGGCACCACTCGAGGCTCTGCCATGCACATGTATCGATGTTCCTCCTTATCACCCATAGTCCTAGTTACTTGCAGATGCCATATACACACATCTGCTACACAGTGATTTCATCCTTAGAAAAGACTTGTTAAGCTTCATCTTTTAAAATATGACCTTCCGATTCCATTCTGCCAAGTTGCTGAATATCTTACTTATTTGATCTTACTTATTTGGGTATTGGCTGTTGATCTGTGTATGAGTGAACTGTTATATAGGAGTCTAAATTCCACAGGAATACAGCAGATACGATTTGTCTTTTACATGGTGAAACAGGCTTCATATTCACCACTTGACCTCAAGAGTATGGCCTCACTGGACGTCTGATGGAGAACAACATGGATCTGCTTAGAGACCTTCAGACACATTTGCATCTTGAGCCTCACCCTCCTCCTCCCATGCTTTCAGCTTAAGCATCTTTCTCGGATGCTTCCCGTGGCACAGCGGGAGAGGATGTGGTGCAAGTGTGAACACTCATCTCTGGGTCTCAGGATTTGCTGAGGGCTTTGGGAAAAATAAAACCTCAAACAAAAAAGCAAAATGAGCTGCCCCTTCTATATTTCACAAGGACAAGCTTGAAGGGGCCAAGAATCGAAGAGCCAGGCCCTCCGGTTTGTACAATCACAGAGCTAACCTGGTCTGAACATGGGGAAAAATCTTCCGGGAGTCACAATGATGGTTGTACATTATTTGTGTTTAGTGCCAGAGAAACGATTTTCTTTTTGCAATATCTCTGCCCCAATAAAATTAAGAACTTAGTGGAGGCTCCAAATATCCCCCAAAGGACCCAGCTGAAAAAAAATGTATTGTTTCGACTGCCAGAGGGACTTATGGCTGCTTTCTTAATAGGCATGGTCGGATATACCGTACATTTCTTTGGTCACTAGGTGGATTCATTTATCTTTCTTTTGAAACACGCACTGAAGGTTTTAAGCAAAATAAGGCCCTTCAATTGATTAAATCTTCCACAGGAGGACAAATCGCCCAGCGGTTTCAGGATATATCTCCAAAACAAGAAGGCCTTGAAATAAAAACAGACACTGAAGACTGTATTTTCTGACTGCCAGTCAAGCTAATTATGCTTCACTCGAAAGCTTTGTCTATCAGCAAGGAAGGAAAAGGCAATTGAGGGCTCTGTCCTCGAACAGGCCGGATGCTTGGGAATACAGCACAGTTTATTCACAGCAGGATGCTGCTGTAATTGGCAGCTCCACTTTCCCAGCTACGGGGTTAATTCTCTAGTGGAAGAAACACAATGTTAACGGGATTTTACAAATCTGACACATGGCATCCTATGTGAAATGGTTGACAATGGTTCTCTTTACCCAAGCAAATATGGGTAGGGCCAGAGAGATCTGTGGACAGAGCAAGGCCCCTGGCATATCAGGGAGACCTTCGATTGGGGACTATGAAAAACATGCATTTAAATAAAAAGGAGGTATGACACCCCAGGTGGATATGCCTCTGAGATGACTTTGTAGCTGGGACCTCACCAAGATCATTCACTAACCTTTATTAGCATCAGTTGATGCTGCTTACATCATCCCACTGAGGATGGAGGCACAGGAGAGAAGTCTGAGAGAGTCTATAGCATTTGGGTTGGGTTGGGTTGGGTTGGGTTGGGTCCATGGAGTGGGTAGGACTTGGAATTACAGAAATACTTGTGACCGAGCAAACAGTTTGGGATCTCTCTCTCTCTCTCTCTCTCTCTCTCTCTCTCTCTCTCTCTCTCTCTCTCCCTTTCTCTGTATACCCAGGAAATCCAGAACACATTTTTAAGAGAGTCAAATTGTTTTGATGTGAATCCCAAAGAGGCTACTTCACCACAATTCTTCATTCAAAACCGCATGTCCAGTGAGGTCCCTGGGTTCTGGTTTAACTCATTAAAGGACACGTGGAATATAAGAAGAGTCTGGTACATAAAATGCTAGGCAGGAATGCATGCACTTTCCTGGAAAGGAACAATGACTTGTGTGCCTCCTCATGAGCATATTAAGCGATGCATCATTTCATTCTTCCTTGGAAGGCCACTTGGGTAGCTTCTAAAAGGGGACAAAAATGGGTCCCCAGGAATGCATCCTGGATTCGCTTGCTAAGATACCCGGTTTATTGCTTCCAGTCACTATGTAGGGACTGTTACCAGACTTGGCTGATGTTCCGTCTGACCCTAGCAGCAGAGATGAGGCAGGAAGCAAATTCACATTAGGGCCTCAGATCTCCAGAGCATCACACGGAGGGATTAATGAGGAGCTTCCAAGTACCAGGTACGGGCAATAAAGGCACAGAATCAGGTGAAGTCCTGATTTTCATGGGGAATTAAACTACCTCTTGATGCCACACAGTGACACTTAATTGACAATATACTGGACTCTGCCTACATGAGAGAGGAGTAAGAGTATAGTGTTGCGGCTGACCAGCAGCTCTGCTGTATTTTGGACTTTTCTCTTGTTCTCCCTATACCTCACAGGTGCTCAAGTGCGTACACACACACACACACACACACACACACACACACACACACACACACACACACACGTCCAAGAACAATTTGTGTTTCATTATTGACTCCCTCTCTCCAGCTGTGTTCTCTTTCCTGCCCTATATTCTTCAGGAAATCTCCCCTACACTTGGGCTGTTTTTAAGAAGGGAAGGGAGAGGCCTTTGTTTTCTCTAAAGCCCTGTCATCCTCAGATTAGAGAAGGGTCAGCTTGGTGCTTTGATAGTTCCTGCACCTTGCTAACATGTTACTCAATGGGAAGACACCAAGAACAGCCCATGACAGAAAGAACCCAGCTGGCACTTACTGATCAGCCGTTTCTACCATACTCACAGCCAGAGCTCTACCCTCTATTAGCTACTTTTCTGCTTCATTGAAAAATACACATGCTAAGAAGCCAATCACACACCAACCACTGTTTACATGAAATATCAGAAGCAGTCACGTTCACGGACACAGAAATTAGGACATAGGTCACCAGCGATGGGCTGAGCAGGGTCTTGAGAGCTGTTATTTACTAGGTATAAAGCAAGTTCTTTTTTTTTATGAGAAAAAAAGTGGAATTTGGTAGCACAACAATGTGGAGGTATGTAAGAGGGATAATTTTATGTGTGTCTTACTAAAATAAAGAAGTGGGGTTTGGAGAACTCGAGGAGAGAAGCTGTGGCTCTGGAAATGGGGTCAGGGACTGCAAACTGCCAGTCCTGGGGACAGAGGAGGAGGGTAAGGCAGGAAGTGAGGACAGATTGCAGGATTCAGACAGAACAAGCAGGAACTTTCCTAGAGCTTACAGGAAGAATGCAGCCCGGCCACTGCACCTTTGGCTAACAATATACCAGATTATAGTGTTAAAGATTTATGTTGTTTAAAATACCTTCCACACTCTCTACATTGTAGCTGAAGTTAGTCGCTTCTTGTTTTTTTCCTTTGAGTCAATCACAACTAATTTGGGATCCATCTGTGAAAATACCATGGGGAAGGCAAAGACATGCCTGACACTGGACGAATTTCCCACACTGATGAACAGCTTAAAAATCAAGACCTTGGGAGAGAGTGCAAGGAACTGTTTACACTGTTTTCCACCAAATCAACAGTAGGCAATGTTCCTCAAGCAACCCCAAACAAACAAACACTCCCCAAACCTCCCACTGTGTTGATTGAGGCAGATTTATATCCCGGGTTGAGAATTTGGTGTCAGTAATGCTGGCTCTACCACTTACCAACTAAGTGAAATGTGCTTGCCGCCTAACCTAACCTCACAGCCTCGGCTGTTGCCGTTTTGAGATGGGAGAGTTAGTCCTTCCATCCGAAGAGCTGAGGAGTGAGCTAAGTTCATAGAGTGCTTGCTGAGCAAGCATGAGGGTCTGAGTTTGAAGCCCAGAATGCAAGTGAAAAGCCAGGTGTTGGAACGTGCGCTTGTAATCCCAGTGCTGGGGAGACGGAGACTGGTGATGTCAGGAGTCTGCTGGCCAGCCAACCTAGTCTCAGAACCCAGTGAATGACCCTGTCTCAAAACACAAACTGGTCAGCCAAGTGTGATGGCGTAAGCTTTTAATCCAAGCTCTGGGGATGCAGTGGTAGGCGGGTCTCTGAGTTTGAAGCCAACCTGGTCTATATAGTGAGTTCCCCTATCCAGGGCTCCATAATGAGACCTTGTCTCAAAACAAAAGGAAACCACAATACCACCACCACCACAACACACGCACACACGCACACACATACGTACACACACACACACACACACACACACACACACGCACGAGCTGCTGCAACCAATAAGATGTGTATCAGCTCTTGATTCAGAACTGGCACCCAGCAGGTACTTAAGCAGTACTGCTCTGTGTCAAATATGTTTTCTTTCTTTTAAAAATGGATTTAGAAGCTGGACATGGTGGTGCACACCTATAATCCCAGCCCTAGGGCAGTGGGAGCAGAGGGACCAGGAGTTTAGGCTATCTTCAGCTGTATATTCAAAGTCAGCACTGGCTACTTGAGACCCTGTCTCAGAAATGGATTTAGCCCCTAATGTGGATGAGCTCTGAGCATCCTCAGCTGTCAGCCCTCTGATACTCTGAAGCATCCTGGGAGTCATGGTGGGTGATCTCCCATCCAGCCAGGTGGACACGCTCTTGGACATGATGGCATTTCTTAATCAGCTAAATGAAACTTACTAGCTCTATGTGTACTGTGTATGCAGGGCCAGCCCAAGAGCTTCAGCCACTCACTGTTGAAAGCCTGGCCAGAGTGTCAGGTCTGTCCACAGCTGTCATTGCTCAGCAACACAATCCCCTAGAGGTATGCATTCATCTATCAAGTCCTTATTGACTTAAGCTGCAGGGTTTTCTTTCCTTTTATAATATTAAAAATGTTACTTCTGTTTCAAATCATTTTCTCGACAGAATGGAAATAAATAGCCTAATTACTTTTTACATGCTACTCATTTCTGATTGGATGCAATGTTGGAAAGATGGGCACTTATGTAAATACCTTGCTACCAGGTTGCATAGAGTCTCAACTTCTAGACTATTAACACGATGGACCAGATAAATATGCCTGCGTTGCTGTCCTACATGTGGTAGCATATTTAGCAGTATCCCTGGGCTCTGTCCAGATGTCACTAGCCTCCCATACCCATGTCAGATATTGCCACTCATCCCTGGAAGCAAAATTCCCTCCAGGTTATTACTACTCTTTAGGGCATAATATCAGCTCTTCGGTCACTATGGCTGTTGGCTAAAGCAATAATTAAAATATTGAACACAGAAAGATTCACGGTTATGACCACCAGTTGTGAATAATTTAAGATATTTTTATATTTAAACCATGTCTCTCAATCAATAAATATAAATTAAAGGTAATAATAAATGAAATTGCTTTGTAAACTGGATAGTGTTAGAGGGTTAAAATGATACCAGTGTGCTCGAGGACTATATGAAGGATATGTTACTTGAGGGAATAATTTTTTATTAAGTCCGTGCTATGTGCTAAGTGCTTTATTTCCTACAGGCTCAAAAGAGCTGCAGTCACTGTTTTTGATGGAGGAGCAATGGAGGCTCAGGAAAGTCATGTAGAATGATCATGGTCGCTTGGCTACTAATAGGTGGTAGAGGGATCTGAATCCAGGATTCTAACTTACCAAGTCTGTGGTCTCCCATCCCCTGGTAGTCATATGCTACACTGCCATTAGTGGACCTACAGGAGATACACGTAAGATCTTTGACAAGCCCTTCCATCTCACCTGTATCTAAACAAGCCAGCCAGGTCCAGTGTGAAACCCACAGCATAGAAGTGAAGCCATGTAGTTGTCCAAACCAAGTAGATATAAGATAGCATCTTGGGACCTGGGGTTAGTATGTTCTTGTTTCTCTTCCCCTTAAACATCAATGATGAGTCTTAAAGAAACATACTTCAAACTGATGCACATTAAAACAACAACAACAACTCAGATTCTTTTTAGCAATTTTTTTTAACTTTGTGTCTATCACAAGGTGAAATGTGCCAACCCCTCCCTGTCAAAGATGTGTGTGAGTCTAAACTTCCACAAGGTGGCCTTATTTGGAAACCAGATTTCTTCAGAGACACTCCAGTAAAAGTGAGGCTATTGGTGTGTGTCCTAATCCAGTATGACTGGTGTCCTTATACTACAAGGGAACACGTGCACGTGAAGATGACATATACACAGGGAAGTTAGGGAAGAGATGCAGAGGACAATGTGAGGCGAGGGTTGGAGTGAAGCACGTTCAAACCAAAGACCATCAACTCTCCAAGCAAACACCTAGAAACCAAGAGTAACCAAGGGAGGATTCTCCTACAGGTTTCGGGGAGAACCCTGCTCTGCCAGTAAAACCTCATTTTGGATTCTTAGTCTTCAGAACTTTGCTACACTTTGAACTTTAGAACTTTGTTCTGTCCTCCTAGCTATCCAGTTGGTGGTAGTTTATTACTATAGACAGAAGACTCTCACACAGCATCTATATGCCAAACATATACAGAGGTTTCTAATGACAATCCTTCTTCCAGATGAAATTTTTGCCTACCACATTACCCACAATCAACTACCATCCACTAATACCAAATGGAAAGTAAATAGTTCATGTTTTAAGGTATGTGGTATCCTGAGTGACATGATCAAATCTCATCCCATCCTACTCTGTCCCATTGTAGATGTTATCTGTTTTCTTTGTCCACACTGTATGTACTATCTGCCCCTCAGTCACCTAGTAGCTATCTAAATTATCACATTGCTGGTGATGGACTGTTATACAAGGAGCCCCATTTTACTTCATAATGACCTTGAAGCACAAGAGCCACGAGGGCAGCAATCTGTGGGTGCTAAATGAAAACTAGAAAGTACCTTTTAAAAGGAAGGAGGTGAAAACTCAAATCCTAGCAAGAAAAAGAAAGCTAGGGAGGGGGGAGGGGGATGCTGAGGTGTAGAAGGTCTAAGGTCAGAATGACTTGTTTCCTAGATAGCCAAGATCTGCACATGTCTGAAATTTCTTTATGTCAAAGAAGACAAAGAAATTCATATAGTTCCTCTCCCATCATACCTCAAAGAAAGAGTTATGGCTACTACACAAGGCAAGTGCTTGTTGGAATTGAAAAGGCACAGTGGGGGCGGTAGCTCCAGCGGTAAAGCTTGCCTAGTGAGCGCGAGCCCCACATTCAATGGCCAGCATCGTGAAATAATGAGAGATGGGAAGGCATTAAATTTGCATAGGCATGATAATATAAGAAAATAATGTGTATGCATATATATATATATATCCATACACATTATTTATATATATATTTATATATTTATATTTTCATTTATATGTGAGCTTATCCATGGGGGGTTGGATAATATCTGTAATTTTGGGTAACCATCAGAGGTCTTGGAAGCAGCTCTTGAGGATAAGTAGGGATGACTGCACTTGTAGTTTTATGTGCACGAAGCAAACTGAGTATTCTGAGGGGAGCGTCTCCCCGAGCCGTGTCTACCATATGCAAGACTTGGCAAAGTGCCATGGCATCAGGGCCCTTACCCATGCCAACTGGCAGCTGGGCCCCAGGCAGTCTTCCCCACAGTCTGCCCTCTAGAAGGCCTTCTGTCTGCCCCTAGCTTCTCCTGTCTCCATGGCCTCTTCTGTCCATGCCCCACCCCCTGTCTTAGCTAGCTTGCAGGCCAGAGAACCCGTGTGCTGCATTCCTAGGGTTAGAATATCTGCTTATTATTCTGAGATATGTGCAACAATCACGTGCAGTTTAAACATTCAGACGTGTGATTGCCACATAGATAGATTAAAAACAAAACAAAACAAAAACCAAACAGGGTGGGAGTGGGGGATGGGGGATGGGGGGTGTACTGAATGAGTGAGCAGCAACAGTCCTATTCTCATTTAGCTGAGAAGTGGGTCAAGAGATCAAGAGAGAGAGATGAATTAGCAATATGGAGGTGGGTTACAAAGTTTTTTTTTTCTTTTTTTCTCCCCCAAACTTCCAGACTGCATAATGGAATACTGATTTACTAGTCCTTAAAATACTACCACGAAGAGACATTCCCATGAGAAGTTAAGACGTTTACATCTGGGATATCTGGGGCGGGTGCGGACCACAGCACAGGGCTTCTCCCTACTTAATTATTTCAATCCTGGCTTTGTTAGAGCTGCCAGCCTGGGATTTGTTTATAGGTGTCTTTTCCTTCCAATCTGCCTGCAGGGGCTCACCCGTGTCGTTTGTCAGGGGCTAACTAGCCCGAGGCCACAAGTAGACATTTACTTACAGAATCTTCAGACTCCTTTAAATAGGCCTTTGGGGTTTAGATACTGACCAGTGTGCAGTGATCAGCTCTGGGACACCTTGCTGGGTGTTGCTTTTAATTGACTAACCTCCATGTCGCTGTTCTAAACCCCGTAACCCACATGTGCCCTCGGTCTAAAGCTTCTAATGACCTTTCCCTGGCCCTCAACACATATGGCTGAGACAATGCAAACATCATTTGCAAGATGAGTAAATTCAATAACCCAATTACAGCTGTACCAAGCACCATTCATCAAACGCGGGCCTCACCACCATGTCTCTCTTAGCGCTCTGTTTTTCCATGGCCAGGCATTTGGGGGAAAAGTTGCTAATCAATTTAGGAATGATTAAATTGAAATTTGTAACACTTTCCATTATTAAACCTTCAATCTTCATTACCACAACTTAATGATTACATCATGGCCGAGAAAAACAAATTATGGATAGCTGGTACCATTCAGGATGCTGGAGTGGCGAGTATGTTGTCATAAATACCAGAAGTTCATGTGTGTGGGCATATAAATGATTGCTTGACATGTATAGAGAAACACCAAGTTGCCATTTTCCTGCCCAATGAAAATGCACATTAAAACTTGACATATATGCTGCCCTTTACTGCATGCTTGCCCTTTTTATGCAGATAGTGTCGGATAGCTGAGAGGGGACGATGAAGGGGACCTGGAGGCCTCACAGAAGATGTGGATATGTGCAAGGGACCCTTATTTTTAAAAGATGTTTGGACCAGAAATCCCATGAGACCCTGAACAAAGGCCAAATGTTGCAGACCATGGAATGTTTCACACCCTCCTGTTCACTCCTTTTTAGGTATAATTTATTTCTTTTTCTCAATCGCCAATATTAATGCACTGATTGAAAACTAATAGAGTTTTGTTGTTGTTGTTGCTTATAGGCAGGTCACCCACTTTATGCAAATTCTCCATGCATACCGTAGTTTACTCTCTCGACATTCTGTGGCCCTGGTAGTGATGGGCACTACCTCCCACCTGACTTCTGGCAATCAATATTCTAGTAAGTCTAAGCATGGGCAGCTCTAGGAGGCAGTGCCATTCAAGGCAATGGGCAAATACTTAGTAGCAAAGGGAAAAATAGGATTTGAAAATTGTCAGACAATTTGAATGCTCTGGGATTTATGAGTTGGACAGCGATAAAATTATAATGTACTTTCATTACAGTTTAGCCAGACCCTTGGAGGTTTTTCTCTCTTGTTTCACTTGTGAAGAGGCAAAGGCTCTGATGGTTTGGGTGATTAAAGTCTTAGGACAGCAGATACACATAGCTAAGTAAGAGCCCCTGGTCAATAGCCCTGGGAATTCATCTAAAGGCAGACACAGCTGTTCTGGACAAACCACAGGTGATGGCTGTTACCCCAACCAAGGCCCTCAATACAGCCTCAATGGGTCCCTGCAACAGAATCACTCGAGCCATATATGCCATTCTTGGTACCTGACATTTAGCAACTAGGAGGCATAATAATTGGTGGTTGTCTGAAGCCACTAGGGGCTGCAACAGCTTACTATGCAGCAATAGATAAATGATATAATGGTCATACATGTCTGAAAAGCTAAAACCATGAACTTAACCCTAACCTAGCTGACTGTAGGGCCCACAACGATACTCTGCCTGCTTAGTGATGTTAATTCA
Organism: Mus musculus; assembly: GCF_000001635.26. NCBI lineage: Eukaryota > Metazoa > Chordata > Mammalia > Rodentia > Muridae > Mus > Mus musculus. Next base: position 101,236,262 of record NC_000072.6, read on the forward strand.
CTCCTTTCTCCCTCTTCATAAGGGCAAGCACACTGTAATCCCGCTCCCGGTACTGCCTTGCTAGGGACTTTCAGAAGTAGCTATGCTCTTTATCAGTCTGTCAGTCACCAAAGAAAAGGTCAGGGGTAGCCCGCTTATTCTCCACGCAGATGGGAGAAATCCCAGCATGTAGCAGGTGTGCCGTCTTCTCGCCTTGATCATTTTAGGAGGGCTCTATTACACAGGCTGCCTCTGTACAGCAAACAGCTCCAATAAGCAAATATAATCACATTTCCTAATTAACTTATTTATTAAAAAAGGTGGAGCAGATTCAGCTCAACAAATACCATCTCCCACCAAGAGGTTCACACATTAGAGCAAATCACAGAATAATAAGATCACCATCATCATCATGTATTCTGTCTTCATTTAAAAACTGACTCTGGTCAGGAGACGGAGAAGGAGGAGGAGGAGGAGGAGGAGGAGGAGGAGGAGGAGGAGGAGGAGGAGGAGGAGGAGGAGGAGGCAGCCGCTGTTAAAACACTGCAGGCTCCCAACCCTAGCTGCAGTTGGTACAAGCCCAGAGCAAATGCTGCTGTTGTGGTGACAGTGTAAATTTTTAATCCCAGAGAATAGTGAGGCACTAAACAATAGAAGATCAGCAGGAGCCCCCATCCATTTCAGGCCTGAGAAAGGTCCCGTTGGCCAAGTGAAGGGGGGAAAATGAGCCGTGAGGTATTAAGAAAGAAGCAAGCTGTGAAATGAACCAAGGAGGGGATGCTATGGTTCATGACCCTGCAGCCTCATCATGAGGCCCTTCAGCCACAGGGTTGCTAATGAAGGGTGATGCCTGGAAATTAATGGAGTGATCTGGGCTGTGAGGGCAAGGGTGGGAGCAGGGCGCTTTCCCTAAGTCCTCTGGGATCAGAGATGGGAAGAGTAGGTACCCAAACTTGGATAAGGTAATGTTATCACAGGGTGTCAAGTACCCAAGCATGTTTTAAAAAAGAAGAAAAAAGCTGAAAGAAAACAAAAATATATAAGGAATAGAGATTACTCAAGGTGAACGTGACCAGAGAAGGCTGTCTAGGTCTCTGAGGAAATAAGAAAAGGAAGTGTCACCTGTCCCTGTCTCTGAGGTTGTAATGAAGTGAGGGTCTCACAAGTGCCTCTTTTCCAAAGGGACCAGTGGGGTGGAAGTGCACAGAAAAGGCTCTCAGCCTCCTCCTGCCCTTCCTAAAGCCTCACAAATGGATGTCCACGGCAAATGCAAAGAGCCACGCGTGCTCACTGATGCAGGGCATTTTGCCCTGTCTGTGAATTGAGACCCGAAACCTCTCTCCTTTCATGTTCCCTGTCATTTTTTTTCTCCTACAAATGAAATGAGTAATTCCTCCTCATGGCAGTCAATTTCAAATTCACAGGGTCCCCCTCCACCTCTGAACCTATTATATTTTGTTGCATAAAAACCCATCTCAAAATAAACCTCTCAAAGTTGTAAATTAAAAAATAAACATTCTTGAGAAATGTCAAAGGCAGGCCTGAGAGAAAGGCCAAAAAATCCATTTAGGGGAATATTGCAGTGGATCCATCCCCAGAAAATTGGGGGGAAATGCTCAGTCCGATGATTGAATATAAATTCACTGCCTTCAGCCAGTCTGTAATGAAATGAACCATTAGCTAGGGGTTACTATATACTTTTAAAACTGACTATAAGATGAGCCGCATCCACAATGGAAGGAGATCAAACAATATGTACTGGAATATTAAAATACAAGCCAGGGTGAGCAAAACGCACAGAGCCAAACACACTGCACGTGAGGTACCATCTCTGAGTGTGCAAAGGACAAGTCACAGAGAACATCCGTCAAACCAGCAAGATGTCTCACACACACACACACACACACACTCTGACTGCTGAGGCTGGCAGACTTTTTTGCAGGTGCTGTATTTGGCTTCAGTAAAGTTTTCCTAAGGTCTCATCAGCTCCCAACTGTCATGGTTCAGTATGTGATTCTTAGGAGTGCAGTAACAAGTAAGACTTCAGTAGTCAGCCTTAAGGTTGGCCTCTTGTGACTCCTGACTCCCAGTGTTCGCACCTGCGAACCTTTAGATCTCTCCCCTACTGTATGTCAGAGTTGTTCTGCACGAATGACAAAGGGGAGCAGGTGTGTTGGTCTTCAACTTCTACATTAGGGTAGGTGAGATAGGATGGCTCTCTCTTTTGCTTGATCCTATGTTCCATCTCCTTTCCTCCATCCCTCTTCTTTAGTATTGTTTGATACAGAGGGGACCTGATGGGATCTCAATGACTCCCTTGGAGACATCTGTATGATGAAGAACTAAGGCCATGACAACAACCATGTGAGGAAACCTCATTTAGGGATACCAACCCTTTTGATGACTCAAGTCCCAAATCTACAGCAAGATATTTTGAACTTAAAAGCACCCTCCCAGGTTTCTTGTAACCCCCAGGAACTGTCGGGGATAGACAGCTTTTTGTTTTTTAAAGTATTGCATTTGGGTGTAATTTGTTACACAGCAATAGATGACTATCAGAACTACCGTTGACAGCACATATTGAGTTCAGAGGAGGTAATAGACAGCCTGTGAAATGCTGTTCATGAAGTTACTTAATAATGCATCTGAGTTGATAATGCAGGAGTCATTATTATTCCTAGACACACCTCATGAGGTTGTAATGAGCACTGAGTGTCATGCTTGGCATTCAGAACACTGTCTGGCACACAGTAAGAAGCACCTATTGATGTTAGTTGGTTAGTCAGTTAGTTAGAGATTCTTATACCCATTGGACAGAGGAGAAAACCAACCTACAGGAAGTTTCACTGGCTCTGCCTACAAAGGAGCAACAAATCCAGACGCCTCCTTTTCCTTAGACCTATAAACCTCAATGAGAACAGCCTATCTGATATTGGCATCTTACGAAAGCAGCCATCTACCCAGAAAGCCAAGGTAAACAGCCGATTGACCACACCCTTGCTTATTCACATTCGAGTCCTTTCTGTATCGGCTACAAACTCAGTATTCTCTCATCTCTAGAAATATTCTCCCCCATTTAAAACTGATGAAAGGCAGGGCTCACTAGTAAAATGAGGCCAAAACCAATGGAGGTTTTTATTTGGTAGAGAAACTCATTGAATGTCTAGAGTTCAGACCAACTAAACACTGCTATGACTTTCCCAACTCATAGTCATCTTTGAGACAGAATGGTGGAATCTTAGATCAGAAGGATGAAAGATCACTGCTCTGGCCAAACCCGAACTTCCAGAGACACTGTGATTTCACAGTCTGTATTCCTGGGTTCATGGGGAGTGGCAGAATTTTAAACAGTTACAAGAAAGGTCCAGCTCTCCAACCCACACAGTAGTTTTTCTTAAAATATCCCACAGAATCAACAGGGATAAAAAAATATGTCAAAAGCACACATTGAGCAAGTCTCTGAGGATTGAACAGTCAACACAGCTTGGATCCTCAGAGCAGAAATTTAGGTTCTATACAACCTGCCACCAAAAGAACATCTGCTCCCTACTGGGGGCTTGCAAATCATGAGAGTTTGTAGGGAAAACTGAGGAGGTGGAACCAGGTTGGTAAGAGGAAATCACTGCTGGCAGGTCCTTGAGAGTATCTTGTCCCTGGTCCCTTCTATATTGTAGAGGTCTCTATTTATGTCATGGACACAGCTCAGAGAAGGCTCTGCCCTTTCCAAATCTCATTTCATTGAGATTTGAATCTTATCAGAATAACCCAGCAACCTTAAATCTATTAAATCCCTTCTGCTTGTAAGCATTTTCCAGTTATGAAGGACCAGCTCGGAGGGGCCTTCCTCGTTGCTAGCATTAACTTTCTTGAGCGTTCCTGTCTTCTGCTGCTGCCAGTCACTCACCACATTTAACAACACCAAGAACACCTAGGGAAGGAATATCCCTTTCTTGATGTGGGCAAGCATCTGCTAGATCTAGTCAAATCTATGACTGACATGTGCACTCTACCCGAAAAGAAGATCACAACTTGTGAGGTCACCAGTGAGTCTCTGGAGATTGTCACCATGATGAGGACTTGGAGTAGTGGGGTCACACCTTTCTTTGCTCCTCTAGATTCCACTTCTACCCACATCATAACTAGATAATGGGCACCTCAAAGACACCCTGTGTCCTCTGTCCTATCTTGCCTTGAACCAAGCTCCTATAAGGAAAATGAAGGCAGCTCAGATCTGCCTTTGCACACATGGGAAGCCCTGTAGTGTATGCAATTTAAAAAAGAAGAAGCAGTAGTTGCCATCCACATGTGGCAAGAGGTAAAACAGGAGGAGGAGAGCTAAGATGGCGGGTAGGAGCAGGAAAGGAAATTAGGTTAGGTCAAGGAACAGTATAGTGCACTGGAATATAATTCTAATACAGACGCAGGCACCAGGTGTTCCAATAAACCCCTCTGTTGGTAATGTGATTTTATTGGAGGCAATCCAATTATGGAGAAGTTCAAACCACCATCCTTGGGGTAAGACCTAAGGCTAGGGTCTAACTATTAATAACTGTATTAATGCTCCTCCTTATCAGGTGACTGCCTGGCCCACAGAGTCATGATCCCCAAACAACTGGGGATTGAAGCCAACTTGGCTGAAGTCCCTGCTATTAAAATTGTGGCCCATCGGCTATCATGTCTGAACTCAGGGTGGGCCCCTTGAGAGTTGGTGTGCTATCTTACCTGACCTTCTGAGCCGTGCTTCTATTGAAATGAAGCTTGCCCAGAATACATTCAAGTTGTCTCACATCTTTGGTGTTCTGCACACAAGCATTTCTCTGAGGTAGAAGGCTTCCTAGGTACAATCTGGTTATCTTCTAACCCATGCGGTCCACACATATTCCATCCTTCCTGGACATGCTGTTTAGTTAATACTTGTTATGGCCTGATTATGGAATGTCCCTCAAAGACCCATGTGTTTGGACCGGGATGAAGGATTGTCAAACTTTAGGAGGTGGGATAAGGTTGGTGGAAGAAGGTCGCTGTGGTCCAGCCCTTGAGGGCATCTTTTCCCTGGCCCCTTCCTGTCACTTTCTCTGCTTTTCATTCACCATGGAAAATCTTCTCGGCTATGCTGTCTCACTTTCATGATGCCTGTTGCCAAGAAAACACAGGCAGAATCCTCTAAAACTTACCACAGGGAAAATAAATCCTGTCTTAAGTTGTTTGTGCATTTTGAAGAAGCACTGAGAAAAGTAACCATTGCAGTGCCTTAAGCCTGACTTATACAGCTTTGTCCTCTTCCATGCCCTATTGCCCAGCCCATGCTTCTTCTGAGATGACCAAAGACTGCTTGGGAAGGAAGGCTGAGAGTTCTACCACTCTCCCAAAATGCATTGCAGCACAGGCCTGGCAATCTGGCTTGATCCTTGGAAGCCATGTAAAAGCAGGAGTAGATAGTCAAATCCACAGACTGGTCTTCTGGCCTCCATACCCATGCCATCTGCACACTCCCGTGTGTGTGTGTGTGTGTGTGTGTGTGTGTGTGTGTGTGTGTGTGCGCGCGCATGTGCATACACTCTATTGTTCCAACTGTGGCTCAATCCAGAATGAGCATGGCCTTCCAATCTTCAACATTACAGCCTTCCTTTGGATATCATAGGGCGTAGGAAACTATTCTTGATGGTACTTACTCTATAGTAAATCAAGCTCTAGTACATTAGAGAGCAGAAGAGAACAAATGCGTGTGCCTAGCCTTGTCTCTGCTTCAGACTCTAGAGTAGAGATGGCACTTTTCTGTACTCTGGAGGAGGTCAACTAAAGAAGGAAACACAACTGTGACTCTCACGGAAACAGTATGTACCCCAGTGTCTCCTGTGGTACTGAGAGGGGAGCAAAACACCAGAAACAATCCTCAGGGGTTAAGGGAAGAGCTTTAGTTTGAAGCCATGTGAGAAGCCACAGACATAGACTTTCATGAGCTGATGTGTCCCTGTGCTGGGACAGTTTCTGTCAACTTGACACAAGCCAGAGATATCTGAAAGGAGGGAACCTCTACTGAGAAAATGTCTCCATAAGGTTGGCTGTAAGGCTTTGTTTGAAATTAGTAATCAATGAGGAGGGTCCAGTCTGTTGTGTGTGGTATCTTCCCTGGGCTGGTGGTCCTGGGTTCTACAACAACGCAGACTGAGTGAGTCACGGGTAAGCAAGGATGTAAGTGGCACCACTCCATGGCCTCTGCATCAGCTTCTGCCTCCTAGTTTCTGCCCTGTTTGAATTCCTGTCCTAGCTTCCTTTCAGTGATGGACTACAACATAGAAGTGTAAGCCAAATAAACCCTTTTCTCTCCAACTTGCTTTTGGTCATGGCGTTTCATCACAATAACAGAAACCCTAACTAGGACAGACCCCCATCTGGTGGAGTAAACATTATGGAGAGATGTGAAAGCAAGTAGTGGATTTCAGCCAGACAACAAACCCAAGCAGAGGGCTGCGACTCTATGGTCCAGTTAGCCGTCCTAGGAAAGAAGAATGTTCTGAGTTCCCAAGTTCTGCAGTGTTTACAGAAGGAACAAATTCATTTTGTGTTCCCTAGAGGCTTCCGTGAAAGCTTTTTAAAGCTTTCTGGCCCTCTCTCTTGTCTGGCGAAAGTGGCTGCCACACAATCAAGCACAGACCTATTCATTAAAGGGCAGGGAGTGGAGGGAGACATTAAATAGGCACGTGTGCCACAAGGTAAAGCAGACAATCTGGTTGATCGCCTGCTTCTCAGCACAGACCTCACAGACGGAGAGTCGGGAAGGACGTAGGAGACACCGCAGGCATAATTCTGCCTACAGTCCCTCTGAGGATTGCACGCACTTGGAAAGAGGGTTGGTGGATAGGACGGTTAATCTCATTGTCCACTTGACCCAGGAAAACACCTTTGGATGTGTCAATTAAGGGTATGTTCTAAAGGTTTCACTGACCAAGGAAGACCCACCTTGAATGTGGATGGCATTATTCCATAAGCTCTGTGCCAGACTAGAGAAAGGGAGAAAGAGGTGAGACCCAGCATTGATCTCTCTCTCCCTCCTGACTTTGGATGACATATGACCGGCCACCTCACACACTGCTTCCCTCAAACTGTGAGCGAAAGCAAACCCCTCCTTCTTTAAGTTGCCTCTGTCATGTATTTTATCACAGAAATCAAAGTCGCTACTGTAGTGGGAAAGTGGCCATTAACTGTATCACTGACCTATTCATGACCCGCATAAGCTTCTGAGCCGGCAGCAAACTCCCTCGACTTTTGTCTGATTTGTTTTCTGGGGAAAGACAGAAAGTCAATGAGCCCAGTCCCTAGTCCCTTCTCTAGAAATGAAAAGTGCAACCCTATTGGTGTAAAGTGGAGGTAGGCTTAGCGGAGGAGGTCAGGAAGGGTGTCTCAGACAGAGGAGAGTGCAGACACAAGGACACACTCTGGTGCATTTGGGAGGCAGCATGAATGCCCCATAAAGTCTGGGTGGAAGAGAGAGATGGGAGAGGCTGTGGAGGGACTTGGAGGTCATGCAAAGTAACCAACTGTTTTCTCCAATGGGACTTAAGAATGTCCTATAAGGAAGAGACATAAAGAGAAGGTTCTTTGAGGAGTCTTGAGAGCTATGATTATCTGCGAGAATAAGAATAAGTATTTAGAGGCCCTTGGTCCTGTGAGGGCTTGATGCTCAAGTGTAGGGGAATGCCAGCATGGGGAGGCAGGAGTAATGAGGTCAGAGGCTTGCTGTCCCGTGAAGCAGTCAGCTGGTCAGTGTGTCCTAGATGACACAGGGTTCTTGCTGGATATGACAGTAGGAGGTCCTACATACATATCCTTAACCAAAAGATGGTGTCAAGATGGTGGGGGAGGAAGCTGGACTCTTGCACAGAAAGAAAATCAAGCAAGAATCAGTTGCTCTCTTCAGCTTGGCCACTATTGAAGAACCGGAGTGCTATGTGGAAGGGAATAAAGGGCCTTGGGGAGGAATGGTGTACAGAGCCTTGCTGCTTAGAGTATGGTCCAGTTCTGCATAGGCAGCACATGTAATCTCATCACAAATTCAGAACCTTAAAGTTCTCCATAGAAGTGAGTCCAGTTCTTCACAGTGAGTCTCACGTGTTCAGGTCCAGGACCTGGGTGTAATAGGCTTCTCTGTAATGTTCTAAGCAATGTTCTCCCAGAGGAAGGGAGATGAGAGTAGAGTGAGCTGAACTTGAGAATGAAGTCAGAAGAAGCGGAGGTTCCAACCTCTCTTCCTCTTTCCCTAAGGAGCCATGAAAACAATCTGCCTGCTGGACTTAGCCCCTCTGTGCCATAAAACAAAGAGAATGAGAACACCTGCCTCAAGATTGCTCTGAGCACGGAATGAGATACTTGATAGGCCACTGGAGCCCAAGAGAAGACATGCATGCACACAGGCATACCCAACTTGATAAAATTACCCTTTAATATTTCAATAGCATCGTTTTCACAAGTAGATGGTCCACTCTACCTCTCTTAACTTCTTTGAAGAATGGTATGCTGTCAGAGTTCAAGCCACGGATGGAAGAATATTTCAGTAGTTCACACACCACTCCTAAACCCAGGCTGTTCCTAGGTGAAGGAGTTTTTCCTCCATTATTAACAGGTAATATCACAGGTTGTGGTGGCACAACCTGGAAGAGTATGCTAAGAGCCAGAGAGGCAGAACTGGGCAGGAACCGACCTGGAAACCTCCTCCCTGTGGACCAGCTCTCATCCTATCAGAATGTGCTATGCAAGCTGCCAAGGGAGAGAAACAATGACTACTCCTATAGGCTATAGGCTATAAAGCCTAACAACCACAACAAAGTCTAGTCTAGCAAGATGTCACCAAGAGAGGAACAGTGGCCCTCATAACTTAGGGGTAACCAACGGCTGACTAATTGGACCTAAAGCCTGTTAAGTAGGAAGGGATTCATACCTGGCACCTCACAGCTAGCAACCTACCTTCCTCTTAGAGGAGGACCTACTATTGCCACACCCTAAACCAGCATAATTTCTAACTGCAGTCTAAATACTCATTCTTACTCTTGCAGATCATTGTAACACTCAAGCTTCTCTTTACAGAAGATGCCACTACCACCGAACCCTATAACTGGTCAAAATGCAGAGACCAACTGACTATGGGGTACCCAACCCCAACCAATCTATCTGCAATACAACCCCTATACCTAAGGCCCAGAGAACACCAAGGGTGGGATGGGAAGGTTCTAAGAATCAGAGGACCAAGACATCTGCTTTGAGACAGTGTCTTCTATATATGACAGGGAAGCTGCACCCATGAACCTTAGGAACATGACTGCCTCAACAAGACCTGTACAATGACAACAGTAATGTGAATGTGATATTACCACAAGACTCCATCCCATAGATGAAGAGCCACAGGCAATTAATGGCTACTGAGAGAATCAGTCTTTATCAGAGAGGATCCCCATGATAGGTTATCTGACCTTAAGTGGACCTCCCTAAACACACACGCATATGAACAACACTAAGTGAACTCAGCAGACTATGTGTATGCATGCATGCACATGAGGGGATGTGTATGTCTGTAAATATGTGAACTAAGCTTTAACCTGGACAGTTACTGCTATCAAGATCCAAAATAAGATCTTTGCCAATGCCAATACCCTGGTGGTAGATGATGGTAATTTTAAACTGTAAGATGATGAAATTGTTCATTTTTATTTCTTGAAGCTGCACCCAAAGAAGTGTATGTAGGGTTTAAAACTTAACAAATCAGCTAAATCATTTGGGGGACAGTGACTCACGTGAAATCAGCTGCTACATCTCCATGTTAACGTTGAGCAAGAAGGTAGGAAAAACATACATGCAAGGCAAAGAGGATGGGAACACAAAATAGCAACCAAGAGGTCATCCACAAAGCATCTATGTCAAGTCATTAACCATTTGTCTGCAGTGAGTGCCCGTGACTTGCTGCTTTCAATTTCTTTAAGTGAATTTAAACCTATTTGCCTGACCCCTGCCAGCACACAGCACGGGATGTGGCTAAGAAGTTCTCGTGCAGAGAACCGTCATCTTCCTCAGAGGAAGTTAAGTGGATAAGGCTGGCAGAAGGCTGGGTAAGAGCACACTGCATGGGTTGATTCAGTGGAAGAAGAAGTTAAAAAAAATAGGCCCATGACCACAGTAGGGCCTGGGAGATAGGAGTGTCTGGCTGGCTTCTAGGTCAATGGCTCAACCCTGACTCTGATGGGTAATAGCACAAGCTCTATGGCCTGTGTAAGAGCCCATGATGGGAGGGAGGGGATCCTTATCCAGGCACAAGCACACGGCTGGGACTTGGCATGAGTTGAAGCCTGAGGGCATACAGACCAGAGAGGCAGGGGAAAGAAAAAAAAATCACTCCACCATTCAAGACAATTTTTAGACAATCTCAAAACAGCCCCATTAAACCAACCAACAGAAACAAAAATGGCTGCTTAACGGTTGCAGAGTTTCTGTTTGAGGCAATGAAAGAGCATCCAGGAAAAAGATAGTCTCGGGAGGCACAACCCCGGGAAGCAAGGAAGGCCACAGAACTGCATAGAAAAGATGCCTGCAGTGGCTGAGTCTTATCTATAGTTTATCACTACCATTTAAAATTAAAAACACCACTCTACATTTAACTCTTTGGGCAGTGAAAGTTTCTAAAATACAGGAATCTGTATTCTGTAAGTTGAGTGGCAAAGCTGGGCTGTATTTTGATCATTCAGCAAGCTTCCAGCAACAGATTGAAATGAGCAACACATAACATCAGCATTAGACCCATCAAAGGTCAGCGGATTTACTTTGTGTGGGGAAGACTATATATTTGAAAGAGAATGAAAAGATATGAAGGAATAAGCCTAAGAAATAGCCTTAAACCTATGGTTTAATATAAACTAGATCTTCATTTACTCTGAAGTTGTTGCCAAATATATTTAATGAAAAACAACCTTTCCAGCAAACGGGTTGGAGCATATAAATACCCCACACTTGCCATCCGTATAGAACTCAAATAGATTTTTATAGTGAATATAATGAACTCCAGTTGTATTAGCTTTTGACAGGTCAAAACTACCAGGCAAGTACATGTGAACTTGCTGGCACGTAGATGTGCTGAGGTGTTTCCTAAATGATGCACCAGGTTCTAAAATGTAAGGCGCCTGCTCTTGAAAGGAAGCGGAACTGATTTGAAATAGCATTGAGTTCAGTCTGATTACAGGGTCATGGTCCTTAACAGAAAACAAACGATTCTCTTGCTATGGGAGGAAAAAGCCATCCCTCAAATAAGTACCTAAAAAGTGAAATAGAGCTGGGAAATATACTCCTTAATGCCTCCCAGGCAGGTTCACTCTCCATTATCTGAGAGACGCCCTAATCAGTTCATTTCAATACATGGGACAAAGATGTAACAATTACCACATCCCAGCTAATTGCTTCTGGGACTTCTCTGGCCATTTCAGAGTCCCATTCTCCAGCAACACTAGGCCTTCTTCTCTATTTGAATTTTTTTTTCTTCTTCTTCTTTTTTTTTTTTTTTGTTTTGTTTTTTGTTTGTTTGTTTGTTTTGTTTGTTTGTTCTCTTGCAAATCCAGGCCAAAGATACCCCCATTAAACAGTCAAAGCATCCACAATTACAACTTTCTCCAAGCATCTAAAACCAGCAGTTGTGCAGGCTGAGTAATTTCTAGGTCCCTGTTTGTGGCAAGTGCTGGCCCTCTGCAGAGCCCGTATGATCTGCCTATTTCTCACTCAGTGCCCAGAGTGGGACCTTTCCCTTCTCATTACCCAAAGCATTCACCTTTCAGGCTGCTCCACAGTAGGGCAAGGCTCCCAGCACTATCTCCCTGGTGGGAACCCTAGAAACTGCTCTCTTATCTCCCTCCCTGCAGCACTAGGCAAAGAGCTGTACTATGTATGTACCTGCTGTGGGCTGACTTCCCCCAAGTTCAGATAAGCACTTTCCTGTGAGGTTGTGATGGAGATGCGGGGCTTTTCTATTTCAAGGAGGTAAATGGAAGGCACAGAGCATGCTCAGATTTTTAGATTACCTCCAACAGATAGGCCAACACTGGTCCCCTATCTATCCAATGAAACCCTCTTTAGAAGAAGGACCTAAATGAGCTTAACTAAATGTTTCTGTCAGTGACTTCCTTGGGATAGAAGGCTATGCGTCTCAGGAACAAATTAACCTAAAGTGGGGAGGGGTAGACAGACACAGGGACCACTTAGGAACTGTTGATGAAAAGCAATTCCTTTTGTGCGGGTAGCTCCACTGGATTCACCCACTATGGCAGGGGCAGTATGCTGGAGGAGCACAGCTCACATTTGGCAGAGAGCTATGACCTACCCCTGACTCCAGGTGCTCTGACTCCTCACTTTCCCATTCTCTCCTAGACACCTCTTCTCTAATACCAACACCAAACCCAACTCCTCCTTCCAGTCTTTTCAATGAGCCAAGCCTTTTCCCTCATTGTGGGTCAAAGCTGCTGTCCCCCCTGGCTGGACCAACTTTCTCAACTCTGCCTCTAGCTAACACTTCTAACCTTGGATCTTGCCTTAAATGGCATATTCAGGAAGCTGCCTGCCTACCAGATGTAAAGGTCCCTCAGGTTTTTTTGTTTGTTTGTTTTGTTTTTTGTTGTTGTTTGTTTGTTTTTTATCTGTTTTGTTGTTGTTGCTGTTGTTCAAACTTTCTTATTACTTATTTGGCCCTAACTAGTGAAAATTACATTTTTTGAGCTTGGAGTAGATCTCTCCATTGCTATATTTCTTCTTGTCTAATCAACAGCTGGGGCTCAACGATGTGAAGTCACTGCCTTGAAACTTGTGGAATTTTATCTATGCATATATGGTTTGTAAGGGGAAGTCAGTGACTCTATGAAGTGTGCAACAGACAATGGATACCTGGCTTGGGGCAGTCCCTGGGGTTCTTCCTGGCCTCCTCTTCCTGCTTCTGTGGCTTCTCTCCAACCTTGGCGGGGCCTGGGCCTGGGCATGGGCATGGGCATGGGCATGGTTAGGGTAGGATGTTTGTACTTGTGGCAGATTTAGGTGGGGCAGGCAGTGTCACTGTGTACTCTCTGAGCCTCCCACACCCTGGCACATGATTGAAGCAGTTCTGGGGATCAATCACTGACTGTGGAGCAGAGCCAAGGGCCCACGGTTTGGGGAGACACCTTGCTAGATTTCCCCTGTCTTTACCAAGGGGACAGGTACTAACAGGACCTAGCAGCAGGTGGACTGGTGCAGGGAAGGGGCCCAGACACATGCTCCACTCATCCCTATCTGCCTGCCCATGGAAGCATGGTGCTGATAGCAAAACCATGACAGACAGACAGACAGACAGACAGACAGACAGACAGACAGGCCAGGGAAGCAAAGAGCACTTTAGATTTTAATACCTCTCATCACGTTTCTTTTTTCCTGCTTTTTCACACAAAGGAGATTCTTATTTTTTACTTCATGCTGAGGCCCGTGAATAACATGGCTGGTCCCTAGTTACTCTTGTATCATGAGGAATTAGCATAGCGTTGGTACTCAAACTGTGAATAAGGGCCAGTTACCCCACTGTCCTGTGAGGAATAGTTCAAAGCAGCAAGAAAGAGGTAGGTGGTATTCCACAGAGGACAAAATAACAAGGAGGATGGTCCCAGCATGGCCTAAGGCAGATCCCAACCTCTCCAAGTGCCCAACACAAGAGGTGGCTCAGACTTTGCCTCCGGCCCACACACGTGATTACAAAACGATAATCCAATTTTGGAATAGTGTGTGGAATCGGATGTATTCTTTATGCTCACAACCCTTCAATGCAGATGTACAGATTCACTAAAGGAAAACAACCCTTTCACAAATTCATTGTAATGGCTGCTATCTGTCCTATCGAACTACACTAGCTATGTTTCTGAGGCTGCCATGACACCCCACGGTCCATAGCAACTTGGAGAGGCAAGGGTTCATCTGGCTTCCATGGCTGGGTCACAGTCCCTCACTGAGAGAAACCAAAGCGGGGGCTCAAGCAGGGCAGGGACTAAAGTAGAGGCCATGGAGGAGTTCTGCTTACTAACCCCCTCTGCGTGGCTTGCTCAGCCAGCTTTCTATTACAAGCCAGCACTACCCGCCCAGAGGTCGCACTGCCCCAGTGGGCTGGGTCCTCCTCTATCAATCAAGAAAGTATCCCCACCGACTTGCCTACAGGCCAGTCTGATGAAGACCATTCTTCAACTGAGATTCCCTCTTCCCAGATATGTTCAGCTTTATGTCAAGCCGACAAAACCCAACCAGTACATGAACTTTACAGACATCATTTTTCTCTCTTAACTCTCTGCATCGCCATGCCTCAGGCAGAGCGGCAGCCCCTCTTGGGATGACCCATCCTTCTCCTGGGATTTCTCAGAGAGGCCCTATGTAGAATTCTTTTTAATGGCTGAAGAGGCAAGGGTTCTGCCTTGCCACTGGCTACTCAGTCCAGGAGCTGACTCTCAGACTGCACATGTGACTATCACACTCCACGAGCCCATTGTGGTTCAGCTGACTCCTTGTGTATGGCGAGCAACGGGTGATGGGTTTAGTTCTGGGTGCTCCTGAGCTGGGGCTGCAGAGGAGTCTGGCTTCCCCTAGTTCCCTTTGTTGGGGTAGGGTCATTTCTGGGTTTCTTTTTACATCAGCACCTGCACAGCAGCCAAAGTAGGAAAAATCCTTTCCCTTGTATGAACACACAAAGGGGTTTTCTTCAACAGTTCTCCAGCTACACATTCTAATGTGAGAGCAAGTCAAGGAGGCCTGAGGATAGGGGCTTGGCTGCTGAATTAGCCTGTAAGCCATTACTGGGAGAAAGACTAGACTCTGAAGCCATAGTCACACCAAAGTGACCTTTCCAACAAAGGCCTGGTTCTTGGCAGCTTGGTAACCCCAGACCCCCTTGCCTGCCTTCTGGAGTAAGGAATGTAGGCTGGGCTACTGCTCCCCAAACCCCTGAACTTCAAAGGAATTTAAGCAACTCAGCCTAGACTGATGCCAAAGAAAACAGCACTCAAGGGCTCCCTGGCTAGAAGTCCAGGCACGGCAGCCCTTCCGTGTATAGAGCCTCCCTTTCCAGTCTCTTGCATGCGTGCTGAAATGACATCAGGAGCCAGCATGAACCTGCCAGGCAAACACTCCAGGTTCAGGGGCAGTTCAGCTCTCTCCAGGAAAGCTCAGGGATGTGGCTGTGATTCCCAGCTGCCCCATTTACTAAGTTCACAAGTGTGGCCCTGTGGCCTCCTGGCAGGCAGGCTATAAGAACCCCTGCACCACACCGCCTCCTGCTCGGGTTACAAGACTCATGTTTTATATCTTAATTCTCTCTGGGGTGCTTAGGAGAAATTCATGCAGCCAGATTAGCCTATAAATTACTCAATGGTTCACCAGGGGCCCTTTCTCACTCTCCCCATGGCACATATATCCAGGAGGAGAATCTTGGTGTCTAGATGCAGCTGTCTGCTGTACTACTAGGTTCTAGGTGGGTTCTCCTGGCAACAGATTTGCTTTTTATATCCCATTCAATGGGATATAAAATCATGCCATCAGCTGGGGGCCACATCTCATCTCCAGGAGAGATTTTAAACTGAGTACACCACCAGGTGGGGTGAAAACTAACCCAGGAAAAGAAGCCCCACGGTCACTAGGGTGACTGCGGTACCTCATGCAGCAGGTGTCTGAGCAGGCCAGAGATGCAGAATTCCAGGCACAATTGCTCGGGATGGTTTGTGTTCAAACAGCAAATGGAATCTTTCCATCTAATCTGTCTGTCTCCAGATCCCTTCCTCCAAAAGAAAACCACACAATGCAGTGAAAGAGGCATCATGCTGATTCTGAGAACTGGGGTCACCATTTCTCCTCCTAGAGTTCATCCTCTTCTGGGCTTGAAACAGTGCCCATTCGACTCAGCAGCTCCCAGGGACTTGCCAAACTTCAGAATTGTCTTGAAACCAACAATAGGCAGAATACGAAACAGGAACATTCAGATTTTTAGTCTTCTCTTGCAGACACAAAAGCGCAAGGGCTGTCTGCTCAGCCACTCAGCAGCTAGCTGTGAGCCTCGGCTTATGTCACGGGAGCAGCAGTGTTCCTCACACTGTCATTCTTCCCACGACACCCACACTCGGGACTGGTCTCTGTGATTTTTAAGAGGCACTGAAGTGTATGACTTTGGTTCTGCACCTGCCCTGGAAAATGTAGGATTGGCAGATTATCCAGAGGTAGGCGAGGAGATTTTCATCTGCTGTCTGTATGACAGAGCTGGTGTCAGCGACTGGGGGCTGCGGAAGTGTTGACGTTAAATCCTCCTCTTTATAGAAACTGAGAGGGAGGCAAACAGGGAAGAGAAATATTTAGAAGGAGAGGCAGTGGGGGGGTGGGTGGAGGGCGGGGGGTGGAGGGTGGTCCTGATGCTTCGGTGCCTGAGCAGACAAGCTGGCCAGCCTCTGAGAGGCCTTAAGGATGGATGTGGTTAAACCATAAGGGGTTCAACTCTTTCTTTTCCTCTTAAACTGTGCAGACTTATTTCTCATGGGAAACGAGACACCGAATGAAGTCTGACAGAGCAGGAGGGAGTGGCCAGACCTCCATCTCTCTGGCCCTAGAGAGTTCCCAAGGGGGCACAAGGCTCCCTCAATTTCAGCCAGAGCCTTTCCAGCCCCCGGGGAAGGCTGAGCTCTCTCCATACTCTGTAACTTGTTTCTGAAAGCTTCGTGAAAGCAAAAGGGGAATGGCAGGCGTGCCATGGTCAGAAAAAGAATTTCTTGGTGTCACCCTGAAGGAAGTAACTGGTGAGTGACAGTACTCATGGCCCCATATCTGAGGAGTGTGATCCTAAAGTGGAAACCTGGGGTGAGGGAGGGTTGGCGAGTGAGCGCTCTGACAGATGAGGAGGGACAGAGAGATGTGTTAGTTCACTTGCTCAGGAAACACACATGCGCCAGAGAAGGTGACAAGCTCTGGAAGTCAGGTTGCCGGTAAATCCACGCACTGGTAACTGTCTGCAGCATACCTCATTCCAGCCTGCCCCACAGCCAGTTAGGCCAACCGATCCCCCCCCCACACACACACCCCAACTCCATTCTCCCTGGGCACCTCTCCTTAGGCCCACCTATCCACTCCACACAGTTCAGCTGAAGCTCAGTCCATCCAATGGTGTTGGCTTTAGTGATGAGCTCACACCTGGCCCACTGGACTGTTGCAGACCTTTGGTGCTAGCGATTGGCTTAGTCAGTAGCACATGACCTAAACGGAGGCTACAGGTATCCTCTATAAGACTGCAGCTGAGCCGATAGGATTGCACATGAAGTCTCTGGGGCCACTTTTAGTGGTTTGTGGGAAGAAATGCTCCTCACATCCTGAAGTCAGCAGAGTTCACCACAGTGAAGTCATGCAGGGACCACTCTCCAATAAGATCTGAATGTCTAGACCTAACTGAGCCTAAAACTAGATTCGGCTCAAACCAATGACTGGGGTTGTGACTTACATTTCAGACCAAAATATTCTTTCTTTACTGGCCCACACTATATTATTACTACACACCACAAAGATTAGAAAAGAGTACTAAAAGACCGAGAGCTCTTGCAGATCTTTAACCTCCACTCATTAGGAAGTAATTCTGGCCAGATGTTCACATCTAGCTGTTCCTTGAAATAACACTTTTTCCTTGGTTGTCTGAAGCTCAAAGCAGAACAGGCCTGGTGAATTTATACCCTGCTGCTCCCGGGAAGGTGTGTGACTAGTAAGATCTATGTCTGTCTCATGAAAGGTCATTTGCTGTCAGCCAAAACACCATAAAGGTGCTCAAATACCTCATATAGCATTTATGAAGGGGAATGTCTGAACCCTTACAACAAAAAGGGATTCATGAGGCCTCGCACGGATTGTTTTATTGAAATAGATTTAATATATGTTTATTACATTTTGTGTATGTTCTAAATTTATCATATTAAAGAGATGTTGATTAGGATATAATGCTTTCTTTTGTTTCCTTAAGA
Organism: Mus musculus; assembly: GCF_000001635.26. Lineage (NCBI taxonomy): Eukaryota > Metazoa > Chordata > Mammalia > Rodentia > Muridae > Mus > Mus musculus. Next base: position 101,254,255 of record NC_000072.6, read on the forward strand.
GGATTAAGTTTTTATCTATTCATGGTCATCTCTTCTGCATTATTTTAAAAGACATCTAGGTTGTCCCATTCACTTATTTAGTTTTATACTCAGTCTACTGGCAAAGGACAAAGAGCATCCACATTACACACACACACACACACACACACACACACACACACACAAATATACACTAATATAGGCACACATACAAATGCATGTATATGAGTCAAGTACTTCTCATGGGCTGGTTTAGGTTAAAACTTTATTCATTTAGAGTGTGTGTGTGTATGTGAGCCAAAATGCTCAAACTTCACTTTTTATGTTTATAAAACATACAATTAACATAAACAGTTGCACATACAACGTGTATCTAGTACAGAGGAAAAGAACCCTCTGTGCTTTCCAGCCAACATAAGAAGGTTCTCTGAACTGTTGATGCCTTGCTGAAGGTTCCAGCCAAATTTGTACACATGCCTTCACAGGGGTACATGCTATTGTATCCTTATGTTCACCTTAAACAAAAGCTGACATTTAAATTTATTATCAAATGTTCTAGTACACACACAGAGAATGGCTTCATTAACTCTGCACGTGCACATCCCATTCTTCCATCATTCTGACCCCTGACCTTGACCCCATTTCCTTTTATTTCTTCGAGTGTTTTAAGGCAAGTACCAGAAGCCATTTTGTTTCTCGCAGAAAATTCTTTATATACTGTGTCTCTAAGTATGGGAGGATAAAATAAACAAATAAACAACCACTAAGACATTGTTACACAATATTACTCCTAACTCCCTAGTGTCACCGAATCCTTGCCTGTGCTCAGACTTCCTCAAAGCATACAAATGCTGTCTGGGGTCAGAAAAAAGGTCAGGCAAACAGGTCAGGATGCAAACCAGTAAACAAACCAAACGCTGTATTATTCTAAAAAAGACTTTACTTGAAGCTTTCCCAAATAGGCAATCTTCCTCTCAAATTAGCGTGTACCAGTGAAGTTTTACTATGTAATCAATAGCTTGCTAGACATTCCCAGCTCTGATACTTACAGAAGTCTGCAGGGGACATGGTCCCTTTGCACCACCCCTGTGGCCACCAGTGTACAGCCGAATCATTAAGGGATGGGGACAGCAATTGGTAGGATTTACGAATTCCCAAGTGTATGGATGCGGTCAGCAGAGGAAGGAAATGACAGGACTGCAGAGGTTCGCCATGCCTAATAGACACTCTGGGCCTTATTTTCCAAGCTTAAAAATAATTGGGTAAATACTCCACAGTAGCTGGGTTTGACGAGAGTTTGCTTTGCTCTCCTTAGGAAAGCATATGATTAATTTAAACACAGGCATCCAGGGGGTGTTCGCCTCCCTGTCCCATTTGCTTTGTATAGCCAGGGAAGGAGATATCAGTCAGCGTCTGCAGAGCCCCGCACATGCGCATTTGACAGGCAGAGTGTTGGGTCAATGCTGGGACGAAAGGCTTCTGTGGGACTTGGTTCTCCTTTTCTAGGCATATTTATCATAGTGAGGGGGGAAATGGAAATTCATCTTTAAGTCTTATGATCTGTTTTGTTTTGTTTTGTTACTTCTGGTACTTTGTTTAGAAATGCAAACACCTCATTACAGCTGAAAATATAGGTGTAATCTGACTTTAAAAAAAAATCCCAATATGTGAAAGGCATAAAAATGAAAGGCTGGGGACAGGGACGATGACTCAGTGTTTGGTGCACACACATGAGGGTCTGAGTCTGGATCCCTCAACAAGCCTGCATGAGCTAGGCATAGCGGTGCACGTCTGTGACCCCAGTGCTGGGGTACAAAGCCAAACGACCATCTTAGGGGATTGCTGGCCCGCCAGTCCAGGAGGAATGGCAGACTCTGGGTTCAGTGGGAGACTCTATCTCAAAAGACAAAAGAATAAACCAAAAACAAACAAACAAACAAACAAACCAGAGCTGAAGGCAAGGGAGCCAGAGACAACCTCAGGCCCCGACATGTGTTCACTGGGTGAGTGCATCTTCATTCATACACATACATCCCACACGCAAATGCACACACACTGCACAAACACAGAGTTTAACGGTGACTATTGACATTACAACACAAAATTACTTGGGTGGTTGAAGGTGTAGCTTGGTAGTCAAGCCCCTGCTGAGCTGTGACACACATTGGGTTCAATCCCCTTTGCTCACATACATAAATAAACAATAAAAATTCCTAGAGAAAATTTCTACACATAAAGAAGTGACGAAGACAACAAAACCCCATGTAGCTATCGGCCATCTTAAAACATTTTAAACTCTTGGCTCATCTTTTCCAAGTATACCTGAATTTCCTAGAGATGAGGATGTCCTAGAAGAATCTGTTGGCCTCTGTGAATACTTTATGGACGTAAGAAGGCAAGAAAGCTCCTAGAGTGGACACTGCTATTGGTCTCACACAGTGAGCACACTGTGGGTCTATGCCCACAACATCGGCCCAACATGGTGTCTCACACCTGCCAGCACTTAGAGGCCAGAAGGAGGAGGATCAAGAGAATCAGGCCAGCTTAAGCTGTGTGACAAGTTGAGCCCAGCCTAGGATACATGAACCCTTGGCAAAAAAAAAAAAAAAAAAAAAAAAAAAAAAGTAATAAAATAACAACAACAACAACCATAAAATCACCAAACTAAAATAAACACAGGATTAAAAGAACCCTTTTATTCTTCATTCTTTCACAGGGAGAAAGAGTTTGGTGTGATGGCCAGCTTGAGCTGACACCTGAGTCTAAGGAGGTCCTCACGCTGTCTTATCATGGAGGTCTTCCATTTCTGAAGCTTACCTCAGAGAAAGGAAGACTACTCCGATCCGGGTGATTTGCCACTGTCACACATTAGCACACAGAAATCATGTTTCAGGCGTCTTTCCGCGTGTGCACACCACTGAGGCTCAGCCCCAGTGTACACTGCCTGCCATATCCGTCCCCTACCCTGGTCTTCTTCACAACACAGTTTCTTTAAGGCCCACCCACCAGGAGTCCCATGTATATCCTAAGTAACCTGAGAAGAACCACGCTCCAGACCAGGAGGGATGCATAGTCACTCTTGCAAGCAGACTAGGTATTATTGGTGGTACCCAAACTCCCTCGGCCGCTCGCCTAACCAGAGAGGACCGCAAATGATCACTCCAGAATGAGCACCCATGACTAGGTGTCTCTAAAACTCAACAGCAAATGTAAGCTCGCCCAACAGGTACATCCAAAACAGAGAACTGTGTGCTATTAATATTCACTATACTCTAACTCCATCTTTGGCACCAAGCAATCCACCCCTGGCCTTTCTTTCTTCTCAGCACCTACAGGTCGGGCTCAGCAGCGGTTGTATGAGTCACTGCTTGGCCTCGCTGCTGGTTTCTGAGGTAAAACTGGGGAGGAGCGTCCCAGTGTGAGCAGAAGCCACACTGCTACTTAATGAGATGAAACTCGGGGATTGTCATGGCAGTGACACCACATGAAAGAGGTCTGTGACCACAGGCCCTAGTCTTAGGTTTAGTGGGACTGTAGTTGAGAGCCTGGGATTCCTCAACTGGCCAACAGCATGGCTCCTCTTGGCTTCCGTTCAAGAAACACCAGACACTGTTCTCAATGTGTTCCGAAGATACGTCATAGAATAAGACATACTAGTCTTGGCCTCATCGCCTTTGTTTTGGGATCTACACGGTATGATGATGGATTACCCATGACCTAGTCTGAAATACCCAATGTCCAAGTTTGGTTCTAGATGATACTGGAAACTCACATGGCCACCAACTACCCTTCTCACACACAGAGGATGGACCAATGGCTATTTAGCCCTGATGCGTAGTTACTCATCTGTCTGTGAGTCCCCAGACTGACCCATCCTCAGGAATATTCCAGAAACTCCTATTACTCCTGGTACAAAACTCTGAGGTGAGTTCTCTCAGTACAAAACCGTGTACAAGTTGCTGACTTTCTAAAAAGATATCGATTCCAAAATTATCCCTCTCATTCCCTAGATGGTAAGAAACTGGTGTGACACCCAAAATAGACTCTTTTAAAGTGTTCAGAGCCTTGAGTCAGCAGGGTCTTGCTACTCACTGACTGTGTCTACCTGGAAAATAGCTCTAAATGGCACTCTCTGCCTTGTATAGCTGTGATGGTTGAAGTTAACATGAAAACATGCACACGCACACATACACATATATACATACACATGTACACACACATATACACACACACAATACCCACACACATACACATGTACACACATGTACACATAAGTACACACATACACAATAACCTCACACACACACATACACATGTACACACATGTACACACACACACACACACACACACACACACACAGAGTGTATACACCAGGGTCAGCTTACACAGAAAGCACAAAGGATGGATGGCAGCCGACAATGCTGCTGTGGCTGTCATTCAGAACAAGATGTTTCTGTTATTGCTTAGAACAGCCAATCATCAATGGAGCAAGAGGTCACAAGGACATGAGGGGAAGCTCTTATCTTAAGAACAATCACAGCTTTATTAAGATTGAACTTGGCTTTCCAAGCCTCTTTCTGATTATCACTTCCTACCAGCTTTCCTAGTGCGATGTGCCACGCTTTGCTCTGGACTCTCCAGTTCATTGTTGACTTAACCATCAGGGCTCCAGTCTATGTCAGTGCCTTAACCTGAGTAGTCCTTTTAAACACAGCCCCGCGTGCTGTGGTGCACAGAGTGGTTCCCTACTGCAGACTGGATGAAGAGGGAAACCTCAGTCCTTTCGTGGAACATCTTTCTATCTAGCCTAGCCACCGACCGGTTCCAACCTCTACCCAGGTGTGTTACCACTTTTAAACCACCTACCTTCCAGGCAACTTCAACACTGGTCTCTACCTTCTAACTCTGAACACCCTATTATGGAGCCTTTATTTCTTCTTAAAGTCAATCTACCCACTGCTGTGTGTGTGAACTGTCTGATGAACCTGCCCATTTTGAACTGTAGCAGTTTTCATTTCTTTGTCTAGCCTGATTAGGTCTTGTCCCATCTATGTGCATCTGGCTTCTTCCAACAGACCCCTTAATTCTCAGAACCAGGCATGAGACTGTAGATCCTCCTCGTAAGCCAGTTTCTCATCTTCTGTTCTCACCATGTCCAGCTAGACAATCCAGAAATATTTAAAATTGTTCAAACTTCAAGGGCAAGGGATCATCATCAATTCCTGCTGAGATTTGGCTATGGCTTCATAAACCTAATTAGAGCTGTAAAACACAAACCCCCAACTACAGCTCCCTTGGTTTGCTGTGGGGCTGTTAACAGCACAACCAACTTCGGCACTTGATGTCCATTTCCGATGGACATCGTGCCAACTCTCTGCCTGAGCTGGTGGCATTCATCCAAGTTCTTTATACCATCCAGTGGGACATGCACGAGCTTCAGATACGATATCCTCCACTCAGGATTCCACCTGCTTTTTATAAGCCCATTCATGTATGTGCTAAGATCCTGAAGACTCTGTCCCCCAAGCAGGCATGTCACCTTACCTATGATAACTTTCCTAGTATCTCTCTAGTGCCTGCTACGTTACCCTCCCTAGTGACTGCAAAGGATTACATATCTAGTTGGGATCTTTGCAGGTTCCAGGAACTCTGGTGGATATCAAACACAACAGTGCTCAAGTCCTTTATACAAAATGGTACAGTGTTCGAATGTAACCTATGTGTGTCTTCCAGTGCTCTTTAAAACATCTCTAGGATACTTTAAGTGCTCGATAAAAATATAAATATGATGTTAGTTGTTACAATGTCGATGATGGGATGATGCCAAGAAATATGGCAGTATTTTTGCCAAGATATTAGCAATATAGATTCAACTGGTGTGTGTGTGTGTGTGTGTGCATGTGTATGTGTGTCTGAAAAGATTCAAACTGTAGGTTTGCTGACTCTAGGAGTACAGAACCCACTGAAAAAGGGCCAAATGTCTTCCACTCCCTCCCAGAGCTTCCAGTCTTTCCCCTTCCTAAGTGAGGACTTTCTCAATGCACACCATGTACCTACAATGTAAAAAGCATAAACAACAGCACAAGGAGAGGCCAATGTGTTCGAGGGAGACAGCTCAGTGGCAGAGTGCTTGCCCAACATGCACAGGCAAACGGGCGATTCCCAGTGCTATAACGGCCACCGCCACCGCCACCGCCACCGCCACCGCCACCGCCACCACCACTACCACTACCACCACCACCTCCACCACCTCCACCACCACCACCACTACCACAGCAAATCAAATCAAAAGTTTCTCTCCCGTGGAACCAAAATAACGCTATAATAGATTTGTCCCTTCAACTCCATATCTGGTATGAATGTGGCAGGCGATAAGTGCCATCTAAATGCTACCACCCGCCACCAGACAACGAAGCTCCTTAAGCCGGCTCCAGCAAGCAGACTACCTGAGGCATTTTCCTCACAGCCCTGTTATTAAGAAGAGACACATGACATGGCAAGCAATGAGAGAAAACACAGCGCTCGGCACAAGAGTCTTGGGTTAGCTGGCGTACGGAGAAGCGTGACGAAGACGCTTGTGGCCTCAAATCACGTGTAAACCCTTTCTCCGAGGTAATCATTATGTTTCCAGCCTAAATTACAGTGTGGCTGCAACCAGAATGACACGTTTTCATAATAAAAGAAGGTTCCATAATGATGTCCTTTAGTGTCTAAATACATGGCTTCTCTTCAGGAGGGAATTAGCGAAGGGGCCTGTCCAGTGACACTTCATTCTCTGTAAAAGGCCAGGAACAACTGAAATTCCCTTCAACAGTCATTAATTCTACTTAAAGTTCATCTTCCTGAAGTTTGCCTCTGAATCTCTCTCTCCCTTCTCTGTCTCTCTGTGTCTGTGTCTCTCTGCCTCTCCTTCCGTCCCTCCTTCCCTCTCCCCTCCACTCCCCCCTTCTCGTTCGTTCGTGTGTGCGTGTGTGTGTGTGTGTGTGTGTGTGTGTGTGTAGGCCAGGCTAGAGGAGGATTTGGGGTATCCTGGTTTAACACTGTCTCATTCTTGTGAAACACTCCTACTGAACCTGGTGTTGGTCTAACTGCCGGCAAACCCCAGCCATCCTGCTATACTATTGGGTTATAGGCATACATGGGTGTACATGACCACACTTGGCTCTCTGCGACCCCCAGGTTCTGGAACTTGGAATCAGGTCCTTGTGCTTGTGTAACAAGCACTCTCACTTGCTGGGCCAGCTCTAGAACTTTTTGACAGGTAAGGCAGTCCATTCAGAGTGCCTGTGTGGTATGTTTTACATCTTGGACTTTGTGTCAGGAAATCAGGCAAGGTTCAGAAATGGAAAATTTAGCTGTATGATCCCAGAACAGGCAGCCTGGTCAAGGGCAGTAAGTAGCCTCTCAGACCAGGAATCCTTGAAGATCAACACCTCCTTACAACCCACTTCTTGGGGAAAAGGCATTGTGAAAAACATATGGTATCACAGCGCCACCTTCTGGTACAACTGTGTCATTAAACAATCTTATAGGATGTGGATTTCAACCCAGTGTAAAAACCAGAAAGAAGAGATTCTTCACATTTTCTTACAAATGGACAGTTTGAAAAACACAACTCGGTTTTTTTTATCTGTTCGTTCTTTGTTTGTTTAAATTTCTAGCGTTAGGTAGATAACTATAACTCCCCAGTCCAAAAAAGTTACACTAGAAGTTGGCAGTTTTGTTGCATTAAATAATGAAATTTTATCTGCATGCTTTCCCATCTTAAATGTTTAATTATCTATTATAAACAACTGTGATAAAGGGCACGGCTCACAAAAGAAGCCAACATGCTCTTGGACACTGGAGTTCCCTTTATAAGCAAAATCTAGATGCAATCTAGTGGCTGCTTTGAGATTTTGGATTTTCCACTGGGTACCATCTTTACAAGAAGATGTGTAAGTGGTCCTGTGTTTCCTTCCATAGTCCCCAAAGCTCACACATCTGGTGAGAGTGAAGTTCACAAGGGATGGGAAGGCTAACCATGTGAGAGCACAGAAGTCTAACACACACACACACACACACACACACACACACAAGCAGGCACTCATGCACACATACACATATGTACACATGCACAGATACATGTGCACTCACACTCATACACACAAGCACACACACACACCACACAGGCACACAGGAATGTACACACACACATGCTTCAGAGAAGCATGATTTCATTCTTTAAATAACAGGTTTCCAAAGACTCAAGGACTCTTCCTTAAACCAGTCCTCCATTATCTTCATCATCTCTAGTGCTTTATTCAGCCTATTATTCCTACTGGCGTGACCTCCATGCCGCCTCTGCCGGGGAACAAGAACAATGCTTCCTTTTCTCTCTCTCTCTCTCTTTTTCCCCCCTTTTGCACGGTAGTTATTTTTTTTATCATAGAGAACACCACCTAATGTTTTGTCCCACAACTCTGCAAAGTCTTAAATGACAGATTACACATTTCGAGACTGAAGTCAACTGTCTTGGGGCCTCCACAGACATTGCCTTGAGAAACTTGGTAAAAGCTTTGAACTTCTATGGGACAGAAAAGCATCTCAGACTGAAATTAAAACCCTACAATTAGGGCTTTTATCCCAAATTTATCCAAAGATCGGATTCTGCACCCTGGCACATAGGCAAGGAAGCAGGAAGAGGGAGGGACAGAAGGCGCACAGTTGTGTTTTTGTATTGCGTACTCAGTGTCTGCCTTGGAGAAACAACCCGGTGAGATAGAAATCCCAGCCACAGGGACTTCCTGGCCATAGCAGAGCTGTGGATACAGAAGGCTTGTTTCAGGCATGCGTGAGACAGGTAGTCTTCCATGCCTTTAGCTTCTTCATACACAGAAATGAGTATTTCACTGCTGACTGTGGATGTATGTCGCCTGTGTCTTGTGGGTGCATCACGAGTCTCTCCACCGCACTTCAATCCTCTAGAGAGTGGTTCTCACCCTTTCCAATGCTGCAACCCTTTAATGCAGTTTCTCACGTTGTGGTAACCCCTACCTTCCCCCCCCTCCAACTGTAAAATGATTTTTCATTGCTACTTCGTAACTGTAATTCTGCTAGTTAGGAATTGTAATGTGTTTTCCAATGGTGTTACGTGACCCCTGTGAAAAGGTCGTCTGACCCCCAAATGGGTTGCGACCCACAGGTCTGAGAGGCACTGCTCTATAAAAAGATAGCACAGAATACAGTGTTAGTCAGCAACTGTGTGGTACAAGTGGCAAAGGAACTCGCATAAAATTTACATGGGATTTAATTAGTTGATAATGGGTCGTTAATTGAATGGCTTAGGAAAGGAATCGTATTCTCTTAGACACATAAAGGCTCCATTCAGGAAGAAAAGATTTGTTTTTCCTTGGCCCTTCTAGGCTAGCAGAACCACCTGTGCAAATACCGGGCTTCAGCCTGATGACAAGTGGGGTTTTATGGTACCAGGAAGATTTCCATCTCCATGACAACCTTTCTGGTTCCAAACAGTGAATGTTATGTTTCTGGAATCAACATCTCCACCAAGGCAGCAGACTGGATTAGGGCCTCCCACACATCGCCACAGTCATTCCCGGACAACCATTTGACAAGCCCCTGCTGGGCAGCAACCATTGATCCATCTGACCTGGTTTGCAGGGACTCTGTCTTCTGGGTGATGCACTGTTTGAAAGGGAAGTAAGTCTTCCATTCAACCACTCCCTGCACTAAGCACTTTTCTCATCTCCAAAATCTACCACATGTGCAGAGAGGGTAGGAGGTGTGGTTGCTGGGTGTGAAATCCAGGCAAAAGCCCCCCAACAGGCTAGGCAACCATCCACCAATGAGCAGCACACAGCTTCAATCTCATACCATCTTCTTTTTGTATTAGGTCTGATACCCATCCAAGGCACATTTTGCATGAAAATCAGAATTTGTAGCTATTTCGCTTAAGCATTATGTAGATAATGTAACTTGTAATATTTATCAACACAACTTGGATATAGGACTTAGATCCACAAAGGGCTTCCTGGAAAACTCCCTCAAAATATGTTTGAAAAAACACATCAGTCATATTCTTACATGAATGTGCTTGGGATATGGAAAATAGTTTTTGCAGCCATTGCTCCTGGCTCTTTGCAAATGACAGTCCACTGAGGTTTTGATTTACGGTCAAATCCCATTCGTACTCTCAGACAGCGTGACACCCGAGGGTGGAGGCGCAGAATTTAAGAGTATGGGATTGTGGAGCTGAAGGCAAAGATTTTCTTCTTTTAATTAAGAAATAAGTTATCGTTCTAGACATGCATGCCACTTTATGTAGCTGGTTTTCATGAATAATGATGTCAGAGGTGCCCCCTCTGACAGACCCTTCACACAAACTCTGGTCTTAGCCTTTGTCTCAGGGTCCAGCGTGTAGGACTTTGCTCAGAATTAAAACTCACAAGACTTGATCATAGTATGCTCTTTACGTGACCAAGTTTCTTGCTGTTTTAAGAGTATTGGACTACAATATACAAACTAGAAATTATAATAACACAGCAGCGCCTCTTTCTTAATTAAAAGTTACAGAACACCAGGGAATTAAATTAGGGGAAAACCATCTGACAAACCAGTAGATCAAGAAGGCCCCAAATCAAGACTGTCAAACCATCCACCTTCTGAAAAATACCCTATCATCAAACTTATCAAATCAAATCACTGGATAACTTATAAAAGTTACTTTGAACCTTTGGCACATATTTAGTAGCAAAGGGCTGTATGTTTTTCAAGGTGTTAAGGTTATAGGTGGTTTCAACATCATTTTTGAAAAATTGGGCAGAAAGACAGTAAAGATAAAGTGAACTGCAGTCCAGCAGATGAAGCAATAAATGGAATTAAGAGAGCCACCCATCCCCCACCCCCACCCCCATCCCCAGCTGACTCCCCAACCTGTCCCTCCCTGATGATGAATGCTCTGCCTCTGGCTTAATTCCAGTCACTCAAGAGCCATTCCATCCCCTCTAGACTGGTGGTTCTCAACCTTTCTAGGGCTTCAACCCTTTAATATGATCCCTCATGCTGTGCTGACCCCTAAACCACAAAATTATTATTGTTGCTAATTGAGAACTGTAATTTTGCTACTGTCGTGAATCATAACGTGGATATCTGTGCTGCAAGCCACAGGTTGAGACTCACTGCTCTAAATGGTCAGCACCTTCATTTATGTGCGACACACATTCACCCGTGACCACCCCAACCAACAGAGATGCCAAAAGACCACAGCTTGTGACACCCGCTGGTAGTGAAAGAAACTCATGAGAAGGGCCAAAGGTCTCCATTGGAATAACATATTCCATGTGACTTCAGAATAATTATAAAGTCAAACAGCAGCACAGGCAGAGCATAGAGTTTATAAAGGGCATACTCTAGACACCAGCAGCCCTAAGGTCAAGGCGTCAGCTCTGGGTGTGAAGATCTTCCCTCTGTATCTGCACATGGTTGAAGATGGCAGCCAGCGCTATGCTCTATAAAGCCAGCTTGCTTCCTCTCTTCCTTCCTTCCCTCCCTCCTTCTCCCCTCCCCACTTCCTTTCTTTTTGAGACAGGACTTCACGTAGCCCCGGCTAGCTTTCAATTCCCTATGTAGCTGAAGGTGATCTTGACCTTCTGCCCCCCCTGCATTCATTTCTGGAGTGTTGGGATTACAGGCACACTCCACCATGCCTGGTTTACATTGTGTTAGGGTTTGGGGCTAAGGCTCTGTGTGTGTTAGACAAGCATGCTATCAACTGAGCTATGGCCGCAGCCTGGAGAAGCCCTGTGTATGATGGAGAAGCCCTCACAACCAAGTTATCTCTTGTAGGTCCCAATGTCTTAACCTACAGAAGAGTCACATGGATACTGTACAGCCATTAAAGACTCTGAAGCCCAACCCACCTGTGAGGAAAGATATGGCTCCTTAGTTTATGGTATACTGCTAAGGTGAGACTGTTCTGCAAGACGCACAGAAGACAAGCACTGAAGTATCAGGCTGCTTTTTTTCTTCTGCCTTGTGAGAAGTTTCTCACTGAGAGATTTTAATCTTTTTTTTTTTTTTTTTAATGAACTTTCCTATGTCAGTAACTTGGGGGAAGTTATAGAGTTCTATCATACTAGATCTAATTAGAACAATCAAGGCATTGGCTCAAGTTATTTCCTGGGACGGCATCCTTTACTCGGATCCAGGGCTGGACACATTAAGCCAAACTTACATCAGTCTCCAAAAATCTCACGATATGGCTTAGTTGTAGTCTGCTTGCCTAGAACACACAAAGCTCTAACTTCTATTCCCGGCACTGCATAGACGGGGTATGGTAGTACACACCCATAATTCTGGCACTCAGAATGTGGAGGTGGGGTATCTATGGCTGGAAAGTGAATTCATGACCCACCTGGCTTACAGGAGACCCTGTCTCAAAACAAAGCAAAATCTGGTGGCAGGAACGGACAAGAGAGAGAGAGAGACAGAGACAGAGACAGAGAGAGAGAGACAGAGAGAGAGAGACAGAGAAACAGAGAAACAGAGAGAGACAGAGACAGAGAGTCAGAGAGAGACACAGAGAGAGACAGAGAGAGAGAGACAGACAGACAGACAGACCAGGTGGAGTTGCACAGTAAAGCCAGCCCAAGTTTTTCCATACTTGCTTCCAACCAGGTGTCACATGACAGCTAGTTCCACCCTGGAGGGAGGCAATAGGCTGCTGTGCTTCCAGAGCTAGGACAAGCCTTGCCATTTCCTTTGCACAGACATGAGGGGCCACTAGGGGGTGATCTAGGAATGGGTGGTTTTTCCATCCTTAGAAAGACCAGGCAAGCAGTCTCTTAACTTCCAAACCTGTCATCTAAAGGTACTAGTCCCTACACAGGCTCTCCTTTAATCTGAATTATGATTACAAATAGTCTCTTTTTAAGTTTCCGGGAAATGCAATCAGAAAGGGGTTTCTGTTACACCCGTGTGCAATGGAAAGGCATGACAGCTAGAACTGAGAAGTTGAAAAATCATTTTTTTTTCCTATTCTGTCTATTTTCCTAGTTATAACCAAGCCCCCCCCCCCTGTGTCTTCCAAACCTAGGGGTGGGGTGAACCGGGTGGGTGGGAGGGACTGGTGGGGGTTGGAGGGGGAGCAAGAAAGGAAAATAAATAACAGTTGAATGAACAGCTTGTGTCCCTTTGAGGTTTTATTTACATATTATGACTGTGGTTTTAAACAGACCTAAAACTTCTTACAGCAAAAACAAGTCCCCCAACCCAGCCTTCCTCACTTGTTATCTGGAAGTGTATTTTTAATGGCTATTGGACCCTCACCACCCGGGGAGCTTGCTATAGGACTTAACTCTCAGAAGCTGCCTGACCCAAATCCTTTATAGAAGGAGGCTGGATATAAATAAGGATTTTTTTTTTTTTAATGCAAAGACATACTTGGTTGTTTACATCTCTCTGTATTTGACTCTTTCCTTTCCTATTTTTCCAAGCCTCATAGAGGAAACGGCTTTCCTTCCTGGTCCTGGCACGGTGTGCTCTCAGAACAGCACAAGCCCTTAAGGTGACACGTTATGTGCTAAAGGACATTTCACAGGCCACAGACAGACATGAGCACAGCCCTGGCAAGGCCAAGAAGATGTCCTCTGCTCTTTGTTTGCCTCTGAATGGCTCCACTGTCTGTGAATGAAGCTCATGAAGTTATCCTGCCTGCCTGCCTCAGTTTCCCCTTCTACTGAGCTACCCAATTAGATAGAGCGGATGGGGTCTTTTGGGTCTTGTGGTATCGTGGCTCAAGGCAGGCCTGATCTCAACACATACTAACTCACTGATAGGCCTTGCCAAGAGTCCAAAGGGCCCAAATTTGTCCCCTAAGAGACAAAAGAGTTGCACAGAACTCACATTTAAAATAAGGATTTTGGGCATTTGTGCCTTCAGATGGCACAATGACCCTCAGGAGGTGTTGGTTCTGGTTGGACAATCAATTCTTGCCAAAAGACACCTGAATAAATAGCAAACAGACAACTTCCAGCCCTGCTTCCCGGCATGGGGGTGTGCTCCAAGACAAGAACACCACCCAGCAAATGTTTCCACCTGGGGACACAAGGGCCAGGGCTCCCTCCCATCCTTTCCTTGAAAGCCACAGTTGCAAATGTTTTGACAACAAGGGATTATCTTGAAAGGAGTGGCAACAACAAAAAGCCATTTGTTTCTTTTACTGTGACTGATTCCTTTGTTGGACATTGGGGGTGGGGCTGGGGGAAAGCAGGCCTCCAACAAATGTTTCCTATGAAAGGCAAGTATTTTGATGATAGCCCCATGAGTTAGCAACCAGCTTGGTGAACTTCTTGGCTTAAGCATCTATTGGATCCTCTGTGCCTCCTGTCTCTTCTGCTGATTAAGTCCTTAGCCAGGAATCAAGTATGGCTGCAGTGAATATGGTTCTCGTGAATGTAAAGGGAGGGCCCTTTATACTGGTTTTACCCAGGATCTGAGTGCATTTCTAATTGTCCACCTAAGAAGAAATCCTTTAGTGCTGTAAGAAAAAAACTACATGAGGTTGTCAGAGCAGCATTGCCTGGAAAAGCAAGCAGAGCTGGAGGCAAACTCAATATCCCGCAACAACCAATGGTTAGCGTTTAATGTTCTGTCATCACAAAGATGCCCAAGCCAGGGAGGTATCTGGGAGATCACATGAGTACCCAACAGAAGTGGGAAGAACACACGTCGGAAGCACAGAGACAGGCAGACCTCTGAGGTGAGGAGGTGTCTGGTGTGCAGGGAATGCACGGGGGTGCATTGAAAGATGGCTCAAGTTCTGCACAATGTACAATTCTAAGAAGAAAATATCAACATACTTCCACCTTACGTTTTTCAAAAGATGGAGGGAGAAAAACAAGTCACTAAAGATGGTGCAGCACAAAGGTTACCAGGGATGCTAAGCAAGCCCCGTGACTTGAGTTTCTTCCATTTGCTTTTCTCTATTAAAAACCATCCTTTTCTCCCAATAAAAAGAACAAATAAACAAGCCCTTAGCCTTGTGTGCCCTAGACTCTGCCCATTCCGGAGAATGAAGCCACTGGAGAAACTTCAGTCAATGCAAAAATAAAAATAAAAAGGGCCCAAGCAGGAAGCAGGGCTGCCCTGCCCACACAGTCCTGTCTGTATAAGAATACTGGAGACCAGTGAGGCCTGGTAGTCAGTCCCTGGCCCCATTTCTTAGCCAGAGGACCAAGCTCGGCTGCAGGTGGGCAAATCCTGCTGCACTCACGCTGTTTCCTGTGCGCTTGGGACATATTTCCTCATAGTTCCTGTTTCACAGCAGCAAGGCCCCTGAAACCACATCCCTGGGGCAGCTGGTCCCTGGGCAGCTCATGGAATGGAAACAAAAAACAACGGTCCTGTTTCTTACTGCAGTGAAGTTCCATCCACAGCACCAGCAGACAAAACAGAGCATGCTGGAAAAAACAAAAAAACAAACAAAAAAAAACCCAAAAAACAAAAACAAAAAGCAATAACAACAACAACAACACCCCAGCTTGCTGGCCAACGGAAAAGAAATCCATGTATTTGAACCAAAGCTTGCTGGGCGCATGTAAAACAGATACCTCATTGTGCTCAGTTTAAAAGGAGCCTTCCTTCGGGAGCAGGGCCTTGTGGGGCTGACAGTTAAATCACAACGGCCCATATTGACATGGATGGCTTCCAAACATCTGGGTGAATACATAATATTTCCATTTCACAGGAACCAGGGACATAACAAGGCAGAAGTCAGGGAGGCCAGGTTGGAAACCCTGGTTAACAGGTTTCTGTTCAAGACCGGAGCTTATGGCCTCGCAGAAGAAGTTCACACTCAGCTGCTGCTCACAGTTTTCCTGTTTTTTACTTTTTTCTTTTTCCTTCAAATTAAGGAACAAATTTAACAGCATGGCTAAGAAAAGCTTGGAGCATGTGCACTGTGTGCATGTTCTTGCATGCAGGGCACAGGGAGGGCATGTGCATGTGGAGGTCAGAGGTCAACCCTGGGGGGGGGGCACTCTCCTCAGGAGCCATCCACCTTGTTTTGTTCTGTTTTCCTAGATCAGAACTCTCAGTGCCCTGAGCCAGCTAATTCAGCTAGGCAGGCTGGCCAGGGAGCCCTAGGGATCCACTGAGTTTTGCCTTCCTAGGGATGGGGTTAAAAGTTTGCCCCCACCATACCTGTACTGCTAGGGATGGAACTCCTGTCCTCGCCCTGCATGGCTAGCACATTGACTGAGCCATTTCCCCAGCTCTCGAGAAGCCTTCCCATCTATGTGTTAACTCCCCCTCCACTGGAAGGAGCATGCTCCACTGTGCAGGCATTAACGGGGAAGCTGGAGGACTCTGGGTTTCTTGGGAGAAGGCACAGTCCCACAAACCTCTGGAAGCAGAGACCCCGTCCAAGTTCAGACAGGAAACACCTGGGCCTCCACCCCCACTCCGAACACACTTTACATTTCAAAACAGATGATTCGGAATTGTTCATAAATATTTGTCTTGCTTCAATAAAACACTTTGCAGCCAGTTTCCTAAACCCTTGTGCAGAAGGCTCAAGCATACACGCTATGAGTGGTCCACATTCTTTTACCATTGCATGTATTTGGGTGGACAATATCCTGGGGACATAAAACCCAAAGGCAGTCATTTAATCGTGTCATAAGGGGATTTCAGGGTAGCTTTCCTTCAGGGATACACAACTCTCTGCATCTATAAAGCTCAAATCGATCTCTACTTGTTTTTGAGCAGGGGGAAAAATAGAGTTGAAATATATAGACAACTCAAGTTGTCCTAACTTTCCTATTATAGTAAATGAGAGGTGGGAACAGTCTCTTGGAGGCTTAGCGAAGCTTTACTGTCATTGATTATCAAACCTCAGCTACAGGCTAGAGCCATATTAAAGGCAAAAGGTAGAGTTATACTAATGGCCTCAGAGCCAACATGCCCTGTATTTAAACACATTTTAAAGCACATTGAACCCTTGACAACGTTTTCAAAATTGTTTTAAACCCTAAAATGAAAGTACTCTCCATCTCTATGCTAAAAATTCAACGTTGAAAAGCCCCTGTGACCTAGTAGTCTCCAAATTGTCTATCTTCCTATGGACGTGGGGGGTATTCATGTAGTTTAACAAATACAGTGATAACTAGATATGTAGAATGTCTTGCACATTGATGGCATCTACAACAGACCCCTCTGTGTGCTCAGTATGAAGAAAGAAAAGGGAAAGAACACTTGTAGGTAGGGGTGGTAGAAAAGCTAGGGCTCTAGAAAGTTATCTCTAAAAAGCACCCAGGACAGTATCTAGGCACCCAGGAGCCAGAAGAGCACCGACCCACCCAGCCTACCTGTAGGGTGCCTTGCTTCAACCTTAACCACTTTTCAAAGGCAGGGAAAACATGAAAGAGGACCACAAGACAGTAAGCCTCTAAACACAACCCTAAAATGGCCTCCAGTGAGCTGTCTCCTCTCTTTTCCTGCCCTCCCTGCCCCCCAAAAGCGGCAATTAAAAATTCCTCAATTGGCCATAAACTGCTTAACTCTGGAGCGACTCAGAAGTACCGGTGCACTGCCCCATTAATGACGATTAGGCTTGGTGGTGATAAGACACCGCTTAGGAGCTCGTCAGAGCCATAAAAGGTGGTCCTGAGAGGTAATGATAAGCCAGCTCGGAGCAGGCGGCAGCTGCTCCGCCTAGGTTAAGGATTAACATGCTGGACTCTGGCCAGTTGAGAAGTTGTTTAACCAGGGAAGCAAACTTGTGAACGATCACATGCCCATCACTGCCTCTGCTGCTTCTCCGTTTAGCTTTGCACCATGCATGTCCCGCCTGAGCTATGGCTTAACCGGAAGCTTGTGTAGTTCTGGAGGAGCTGTCCGTCTTTCTGACGGCATCAACCCCAGTAAACTAGTGTGGACCACAGGTGAGGAAGGGGATCGATACGGATGGTGATGAGACAGAGAACGATAAGAAATGACAGGCTGTTGAGAAGAATCCCATTTGTTTCTATCCTTGTGCCTTCTGTGACCTTCTAGTTAGTATGTTCTTTCATAGGCCATGAGGATGTTTAATGGCCAGACCGTCACGGGAAAACACTAGAGAGAGAGCCATTTGGGGCACTTCATCTCGGTTTCAGGACAGTGCATTTGAAAAGGGTGATTAGTCCTGCAGTCATCTTTGGGTGGGATAAGCCAGGCAAACAAAGGGTGCTTAAAGTCACCTTCAGGATTAGAGAAGGTTCCTTTGATCATGACAAAAGGGAGGTGCTCTTTCTTTCTTTTTTTAAGATTGAAGAGCTGGGTGTCCCGAGTAGGAGGTCTGGGGATCTGTTGGTTCTGCTTAGTTTCAGTTGGGATGCTATGAAGGTTTGGGAGGATGAGCCACAACTACTCTCTTTCATGGTGCAGGCTAGGGGCTCACGGTCCAAATAGGAAATAGAAGCTTGACGTGTGTCTAATATGTATATGTGTGATGTAATGGGGACATTTTCTTTTCAAGATTTGGGCTTTAAAAAGTTGGCGGCATAAGCCTGGCCATGGAGGGCGGGTTGGGAAAGAGCTGGGGTGGTTTATGTACATTTTAGACTACAAGGGCCAGGAAAACAGATAAGGAAACAAGGTGAGCTATATTATACAGGGAGGAGGCCATGTCTACAGCCAACCTGACGGCAAAGCAACAGGTCCCTCAAGTGTTGTCCCTTAAAGAATTATGTCCAGATCTCAGAAGTCTACCACCCAAGGAATACCAGGATGCAAAGCCCGAGTTTCCTCTTCTGACCCATAACTGAAAGAATCTTCTTTCCACCACAAATCAACCCGGGGCCAACAGCCAGAGAGAAGTGTACTTCTTCTATTACTCGAAAAGCTGCAGTGAAGGGGCTGGGGTGGCAGCGGTTCGCCGGTAATGTGTAATGGGTGCGCTTGTATGTTCAGTGCTGGGGAGGCAGAGACGGGCAGATCCCTGGGGTGCAGCAGCCGAGTCAGTGAGTTTCAGATCCTAGTGAGTGACGACGACGACTTCAAACACAAGGTAGAGGCTTCCTGAAGGACAGCACCCATGTGCTCTGACTTCCACTGGCATGCATGCACACACGTGAGCCCTAGAGCAGAAACGTGCAGATGCCAAACCCCGCACTGGTAAAAAGGAAATGATCTCTCAGACAAGGCTGCACTCCGAGACTCTATCTGAGATTTTTAACAGATGAATTCCCACTGAGAGGCAGAGCTCAGGAGTCAGCCAGATCACAGTATCCACTGGAAAAAAGCTTGCAGCCACAGATGGGCAACTCCTTATTTTCCATCTCAGAAGCATCACTCTGCACAAACTGCCTCGTCCAGAGCAGATCCGGTTACGTGTGGTTATCTTATGTTACAGCACTTTCACGTAGACGTCAAACATGTTTGCTTTCTTAATGGCCATCATGCACGAGGAAATAACTTTCTTTAAATAGCATCAGCCCAGGCCTATGCACAGCCTTAAAACAAGAGTTCTCTCGACAACACTGTGAAGGGTGACTGCGTGCTTCTGAACCAGGGCAAGTACTAGCACCCAGACAGCGCTGGATGAGACAACTTACAAACCCTTGCTGCAGAGCTCATCCCGCTGGGGACTTGCAGATCTACCTCATTCTCTAGATCGGAGCTTCCCACTTCATGGGTTGTCATGTCGGCTATTATTATTATTATTATTATTATTATTATTATTATTATTATAATACTATTATTATTATCATTATTACTTTATAGATATATTTTTATTTTATATGTATGTGACTCACCTGCATGTGTGTAAGTGTACCACGTACATACAGTGACCACAAAGGACAGAAGGAGGTGCCAGATCTCCTGGAACTGTAGTTAGGAGCTTCTACATCTGGGTTGGAGACTGAACTCTGGCCCTCAGTAAGAGCGACAAGTACTCCCAACTGCTGATCCATCTTTCCAGCCCCAAGTTAGCATTCATTTAACATTCTGCTTGTTTCTCAGCAAAGAGCTATATTGTCATAGCTGTGTTTTATTTCACTGTATAATACTACCAGCAAGCCTATGTGTGAGTGTGTGTGTATGTGTGTGTGTGAGAGAGAGAGAGAGAGAAAGGGAGAAGGAGGGAGAGGGAAGGAGACACACACACACATCTCATCTACCCTTCCATGATAATATGCACAATGAAGAGTATGGAATTCGCAACCCAAACAGGATGTGCATGTTAGTTTCTGAGGTATTGCCAAAAGCCACTCTGATTTAAATTCCCACCAATGGTTTACAAGCAGGCATGGGCTGATGTAAGCTTGCATGTGCTGATACACTCATCATTGGTCCTATTATCAGACAGCTACATCTCTGTCAACATCATTTGTTCTGCACTTTTTTTTTTATTAATGAAGCTGAATACTTTTCACAAGTGTACTGATCACATTCTTGGCTTACTTTCCTAGTGGGCAGTTTGTTGTTTTTTACTTGACATGCAGAAACACGTTAAGACAACAGAATCAACCCTTTCTCTGTCCTTGAAAGGCTATTTTAATTTATATATATGTATGCATATATATACATACACACATATGTATATAGAGATAGATAGATAGATAGATAGATAGATAGATAGATAGATAGATAGATCTAGGTAATCAAGTGATCAATCTTTACCTTTATGGCTCTATGTAGGCGGGATGGAAAATAGCTATAAGTTCAAGCCTATAAATAGGTACCCATGAGAAGTATGGAATTGACTCTGGCCAGAATTACACTCGGCTCTGACATCTAAAGCAAACACTCCAGAAAAGGTCTACACTTGTTACAGGACACAGTGTTCTGGACACCTGCCCAAACCTTCCAGAGCTGCCTGCTACAAATCCATTTATGGTCTTGATCTGCTGCAGGCTGTGTTCATTTGTCTATGGATTTAGGCACAGAGTTTTCCTATAACCCATAGACAAAGCTCCACACAATGGCAGGCATAGGTTGCTAGGCTGGGCTGTTTCTATAGCTGTGCCGGGTTTGGGAGACTCTCCATTTATGCTGACTCTTCAAGTTCCATGATCATGGGAGGATGGGGTGAAGGCTCCAAATAACTGGAGGCAGTAGTGTGGGCATGGATGCACACCCCAAGGGTGGCATAGTGGGAAGGTGTCAGGGTCAAACCTGGATCTTTCATTTCCTACCTCTGTGACTGTGGCTAATTGAGTTCACATCTCTGACTCTCATTTTCTATACCTGGCAAATGAAGAGGACGGTTCTATTTCCTTTTGAATTTATAAAAGTGATAAATGTAGTAACTATAACCTTAGATTAGGTGCTTGGCCTGCAGTGAGTACTTCTTAAATGAGACTTGTCATTAGTTCATCAGATAAGTCATATGTGGGACTAATAGGGAAAGTTATGATACAATAAACAGATCAATGTCTCTCTTAGTTTATAATCTACCTTACTAATGATGCATCAAATAGGGCCTCCCCACATGAAAAGAAGTCACAACTCTGCCACAACATGCTAACTTACTAATATACCCTCAACACCTATAACTTACTTATGAACCGATAGATATTAGATAATAAAAGTCTTCAAATTTAAAACCACAGACAGTTTTAAGCTTGAAAGGATACTGAGAGGTTTTTAAAATAGGCTGGCTGGCTGTGAAATACTAAGGAGAGTCTTTGAGAGTGAGAGGGTACTTGTAGAGTCTATAAGTGTGGCAGCCGAAATGCTCAGTGTACCACTTAACTGAGTCCATAGCTGTAATTTACACATCTGCTCTGAAAACAGTTTCAGATTTCACAAGTCCAATGACGTAGCATGCCTGCAATATAATATTCCACTTAAAATACTGCCAGCATCAAAAGTATGTAACAAAGTGAGATAAGACAAAACCAGCTGACCACACACACACACACACACACACACACACACACACACACATGGCTAAGGTAAGGCGCTTTGATGCAGACTGCCACATAAGGTGAACGTGAGCAGGAGTCTTTCTGGTCAAAGCAAACAACACAAATACTGCAAGATAAAAGATACAGCATTTCCTCAAAAATAAAGAGAGGATTACTATGTGTTCCGGAAATGCACCTCCTCCTAAACTGCAAGGAGGGTCTCGAAGAAACATCTGATAACCCCATTCTGAGCATCATTATTCAAAATTGCCTCAAGTAGTGGAAGCAATCCAAGCATTCCTCAGTTAGTGAACAGATGACGTGTGGTGAATCACAGGAGAGAGTACAACTGAACCTTCAGGACGAAGGAGATGCTAACACACAGTGAAACATGACCGAGCACAGAGGGTGTTATGCTGAGTGCAAATAAGCCAGCCAAAAAGCTACAAATACTACGATTCCAATAAGGGGGTGGCTCAGGTTTGCTATTATAGAGTTGCAGTTATAGAGACAGAAAGTCGACGGCATTTGCCACGGCAGGGTCATGAGATGAACAAGGATCTGATGCCTGATGGATAAACAGTCAGCTTGAGATGTTTACAAAATATTACAAAAACGGATAGTGGCAATGGTTGTGCAACAGTAGCCAAGTCTTTAATGTGCCCCAAGCTGGATACTGAAAATGGCTAAGGGAGCTTGGGAGATGGCACAGAGGTTAAGAAACCCCCGTGCTCTTGCAAGACTCAAATTGGGTGCCCAACCCCCATACTGGGTGGCTCACAACCACTTGTAATTCTTGCTCTTGGGTCTGACACTGTTTTCTGGTCTCCTGTAGGTGCCTCTTGTGGACATACCCCACCCTCCAATACCCATAATTAAATAAAATATTTTGAAAAGTGGTGGAGAGGGTAAATTTTATGTTATACGTATTTTACCATATCTTAGAACAACCTGAAGAGGAAGGGGAGGAGAGGAAAGAGATATATCTATGGCCTCAGTCCATTCAAGTTATTGTAACAACAACAACAACAATACTTATTATTCTGGAAGCTGGCAAATCCAAGATCAAGTCACCAGCAGCTTCTGTGTCTTGGGAAGAACTGCTCCCAGGTTTCTGAAGGTGTCCTATTGCTGTTTTCACACGAGAGAAGCTACATGACAGCTTTCTGGGCCTCTCTCATAAGGATAGCACCCTTATAACATCGTCGCCCCACAAACGTCCCATTTGCTAATTAGTATGAGAACACTGTCAGCTTTCAGTGTGAGAGTTTTGTGTGAACACACACAGATCACAGCCTCTGTGTAGTGTAGGCCCCACAGTGAGTAGATGGCATAAATACAGTCAGACTGCCTTGCAGAGTGGGAGCAGGGGGATTGCTGTGAAGAACGGAATGGGAACTGTACCAGCAATTAGAAACTGATCCAGTGGAGAGCAAGCAGCTAGCATGGTGTCCCATGGTGTCCCGTAGTGTCCCAAGCTCTCACAGTAGGGAGGCTGAGGCAGGAGGATCCAACTTCGATAAGACTATATCTCTGAATAAAACAAAAACTTGTATATTAATAATTACAAAAACAAAGGAGAGCTAAAGTGTCCTGCAGAATACATTTTGAGAGGGGTAGTGAACTTTCCTCTCTACCTGCAGTTATCCTAAAAGCATTTTGGCAGGGAAACACTGAGAGCAGCTATCCCAACCTCATTTTCCTCTCTCTCTCTCTCTGTCTCTCTCTCTCTCTGTCTCTCTTTCTCTCTGTCTCTCTCTGTCTCTCTGTCTCTCTGTCTCTCTGTCTCTCCCTCCCTCCCTCCCTCCCTCCCCTCCCTCTCTCCCTCCCTCCCTCCCTCCCTCCGTCCTATTCTGCAGGATTCTCTCTGGTCAGCCAGGGGACTGGAGATGGAGTTCTGGGCAGAAAATGGGAAAGAAAGAGGAACAGACAGGAGTAGCATCAGCATTCAGGCAGATAGACATGCACTACCATGGTAAGGAAAGCAACCACAGTCCTGAATGAAACACAGCAAGCTGTAAAAGGGGGCTTGGGCACAAGGCCATGCTTGGGAAGAGAAGGAGAAACCAGCAAAGGGGTGCTTCCTGCTGGGAAATGCAGAGCAGAATCTTAAAGGGATATGTACTGAATGGGGAGGTGTGTTGACTTTTGGGACCACGATGAGGAAACATCAAAAGGGGCCTGAGCATGCTCTGCTTCTTCGTTAGACATAGGCTCAGTGCGTTCCAGGTACAGCCCCACACCTCGCACGGGTAGCAAGACATGGGACTATTTTCACAAAGTGGTGATACTTCCAGCTTTGGCAGAAAGCCTGAGTCTAGGCGTGTCCTCAAGGGACAGCAGCCAGTTAGAGATGCTGTGGGAATCAAACGAGGGATCTTGGCAGGAAAGAATTGAGAACTTCTCACATCTCAAGGGGAGAAGGCTCCAGGGACCCACTGTCAACGTATTTTCTTCCTGAGTAGACTCTACCTCGGCTGCGCCTCCTTCTAGCCTTGTTCAGCCAAGGATGAGACTTTTGCCTTCTGAACAAGTTTAGAGCCAGAGCCCGGACTGTCCTTCCCCCACTCCCCATGCCTAATAATTCTTATTTCTAAGAAGCAGAGATCAGCTGACCAAAGCTTTGCCAAGCTTCCAAGGATCAAAATGTGCACTTGGGAGGGGTGCGTGGTCAGATGGCGCCAGATGAAAAAGATGCTGGGCTCACTCGCTGCTTTGTGGTCTCTGAGTTGCCTCCAGCACAGCAGAGCAGAATCAAGACCTCCACCCTATGACCTAAAAACAAACCAATCTCTACAAAACATATTCAGTCCTGTGCAAGACGCTAGCGGGGAGAGGCGCAGATCCTAGTGAGACTGACACATCTCCCAGGCTGTGGGGACACCATCTAGTAATCTATCCTGCTACTCCTATGCCGCCTCATCAGACCTGCTAAGGACAAAGATGATATTAACCAACCCGACTCTCTAGCTGGGGCTGCCATTCAGGAGAAGCCTCTCCCAGGTTTGGAAAATAAATGTCCCCCCCCCCCCCCAGTAAGGGCAGCTTGAAGAATTGGCTAAATACACATCTCTACATTCATTCTAAGATTTAAGACTTATACACAGAGGGCAGGGACTAAGATCTATGGTTAAAGAGTCAAACCTGGCCTTCTGGCCATTTTGGTTTTTTTTTAATGAGGCTTGTGAGCTTTTAAGTGACCAAAATGATCCTACTTTGTGATGTATGAAAGTCTATGAAATTCAAATTTCTGTTTTCCAGAAATAAAGTTTTGATTGGAACACAGCCACACCCACTTGTTTTTAGTTTTGTCAAAGGCTCTTTTTTTTTTCCTTCGCTGGGAGAGCCAAGAAACTGTGACAGTCTAGTAATAGCTCCCGACCCGAAATGTCCACTCTCTGACCTTCTGAAAACACTGATCGCCAGCCTAGAGGACTAGCAAACAAGGCACTCACGAGGTATGCACCCAGCCACCCGCTCTGATGGAGAGTCAGTTTAGATTTAACTTTAAACACTCCGATTACTGCTACATCAATGCGAGGCTTTTAAACTCACCACAGTGATATGCCAGCATGTTCTACAGTTAAATGCACATTCAGGAAGGCTCAGATTTCTCACTACCCTGTAACCAGGCCCAAAACGTTCTCTATCCCCTCAGCCTCAGTCTCTGCAGCAACAAAATGGACTTTGCAGGAGGGCCAGTTTTCAGAGAGTTTGAGAATTAAACAGTTCGGTGAAATCTGACCTCTTTTGTTTTCTGAGACCTGTTATTCATTCAGGTTCTTTGTCTAGTTTTACATTTAGTCTTGCAACTGGATGGACAGATTTTTCCCTTCTCAGGATAGAGTTACTTGGTGATGGTGGTGGTAGTGGTGGTGGTGATGTTAGCCCTTCCTTAGTAAAAACTAGGGGAACAGAAATTTGTGGCTGCGTCATGTCCATACCGTACTCCCCCACACAGTCAGCACAGAGGCACAACACAGTATCTCAAACCAAATGCCTGGTGCTTTACTCGGAAACTTTACCTCTTAATGTGGTATCCGGCATCGAGCAAGTATCTGTATTGTAGAAATGTACTGACTGTCATCTCAGAACGCTGTCACTGTCTGTGGAGGGTGATACCCACCTAAGGAAGATAGGCTCTTTGGAATTTGCATCGGAGATGAATTACTTCTGTAAGGCCACAGCTTTTATAGTTAATGATATAACTTGAAGCATGCTACTTTGGGACCCAAGTGTTAACTATGAATTCACTCACACCCTCAGTGGTATGCGTCTAAATGAAAGGTAGGTCTCAGGAAAGCACACAATGTCCTAGCTAATGAGATATGACAAGAAAATAAAGGTAGAGATAGCTGATGAGAAGGAATTCTTATTATTTAGAGGGGACATGATAGGGTATTCCCAAAGAGCTTTATACAAAAACAAAACAAAAACAAACAAACAAACAAACAAAAAACAGATGAAGCTATTTTAAAAGTTATCAATAACAACATCTGCTCACACATGTTCATATATCCATATATGTATTCATATATAGGCATAATGCACACTCACACATAAAAAGCATCAAGTAGCAAATAAAATATGTGGTGATTCCTTGCCAGGAGAAAAAGCCCACGTTTTTTTCCCCAAGGAGCATGGGAAATGGGATGGAAGAAAATGGATCAGAGCACTTCAAATAACTGAAAGCTAGGAGTGCAGAAACGGAGCAGCTGGTGAAAGGTCCAGAGTGCAGTATGGTGATCTAGCGTAGAGATGAGAGCCTTCAAACAGACCTCGGCCCCAGTACAGCGCAGCAGGCGACACAAATCCCCCCCTCATTCAGTACTGCTGGTGAGTGCTTTCTGGAAGCTGTTTCCATTTAGGAGCAAACAGATTCAACTGGCAGAAAGGAAGCAGAAAGCTTTTGGGAAAGCAGCAGGAAATGAATGGGGGGGTGCATTCGCTGAGACCTGGGAAAGGGTCCAGAGCGTGCTTGTAAAAGGAGTTGGGGAGTCTGGGAGCCAATTTCCCAAATTTACAATTTGGAGATGGAGGGAAGTTCAATACCGTGAAGGAATTCTCATTCGCAAATACAGAGGGCTTGCTTGCTCTTCTTGGAGACTGCGCCTGTCATCAGACACTTGTGTTCTGGGTGTATGGGAAACTTTCGGACTCGAAGGTCTGGGTTTTACTTTACTATATCATCTTGCAAAAAGGAAAACGGGACACGATAGACGTGACCATCCTCTTAACATAGTTAAACTCATAGGTGTATCAAAGAAGAGTGGAGGCTGAAAGTCTAGCTGACAGAACTTAGAGAGAAAAAAATCGTCTATGTAGCCAATACATAATTCCTTTCCCCAAAAGAATTTTTTAAAAACAGATGTTTAAAAACTATAATAATTCTAAGTACCTTCAGCCCTGTAGGAAATTACAAAGAGAGTTTGAATTACCTTTGATAAACAAATTAGCCCCTTACAATCCATAGAGCTTAGAAAAAGCTATGGCCATTGGGACAGCTCTGACCCCTGTAGCCACTCACTGTAGTGAGCCTTGCAGAGAGTTTGTAGCCAGGTGCATCCTCCAGGCTCAGAAAAGGTCTGTATTCAAATGAGAGAGAAGCGGGCTTCCCAGTGATGCTTTGATGTGAGATCAGCCATTTCTAATAAAAGCCCCCCCCCCCCAGACGGGGTTACAGAGCAGAAATCTATATTTAGAAGGATATGTTTACACTGGCAAGCTTCCTGTTTAATTAATTTCCATTTATAAAGGAATAGCGGAGATTGGTGGCATTGTTAACCAGGCATGCAAATTAAAAGGGGACATAATCCTACTGTGCATTTTGGGAAAACAGCCAGTGTGTCTCAGGATGCAAAATGCACCACAGACAGTTCAGAGTTGTTTCTTTAAGGATATAGGTAGTATTCTTTCTAAAAGTTTAAAAAATAATGCCTCAGGCTGCGGAGACCCTTCTGTTGATAGAGTGCTTTTCACGCACAACTTGCATCTGATCCCTCGAATCCATGGAAAACCAGAATCAAAACAAAGCAAAGTGAAGGGCATGGTAGCCATGCTGGTAACCCTAGGGCAGGAGAGGTAGAGACAGGGGGAGCCCTGGAACTCTGGTTAGTGAGTGGAGCCAAATCAGAAAGCTCCAGGGCCTAGTGATAGGATAAAAACCAAGGAGAATAGAGTCTAATGGAGGACACCCATGGATGTTATTTAGACTCCATATGTATACAAGTGTCACATATGAACCTGTATATGTAAGTTTGCATGTATACACACACAGACACACACACACACACATACAGAGAGAGAGAGAGAGAGAGAGAGAGAGAGAGAGAGAGCCTTCTACATGACAATCTAAAGTTATGGCTCAGATGAATCAGAAAGCTTTTTGGTGGTCTGACTGTTTCGTTACAAACAGCAAAATAAATTAGCATGCATGATGCTGCTCAGAACAGCGTGGATCAGCATCTGTAACATCAGGGTTCTTTCGAGGGCTTCTTTGTGCAAAATCTCGAGCCCCTTCTATGTTTTGACTTTAAGTATATAAAGGCAGAAAAACATTGTGTTTTATGAATGCATGTCAGGTTTGAAAGAAGCAAGCCTCATAAAAGACTACTAAGGGGATATTTGGAGGCACGACTTCAAACAAACTCCTTCCTTCTGTTTTCCCACATTTGGGAGTGGAAAGGGGGTTTGAGAAATGGGGCCTGTTGTGGGCACTGAAAAGGCTGGCTCTCTTTCATGTTTATAAATTTGAACATATGTAATAAAATGGAGAACACACTAAATCCGCCAGGCAGCTGAGGATTCCTTTTTAGACAGATTATGAATATTTCTTAAGCTTAGAAGTTCCTTTACCCGGAACCATGCTCGCTGCTGACAGGGAAGCTATTCGGAAGCCTTCGGGTTGGGGTTTTTCTGGTTTCTAAGCTTACACATGTCATCTTCTTATTGCAGAAGGAAACACTGGACATGGCACATGGCTGGCTGTTCTAGATTTCATACCCTCACAGAGCCTGTCTCTTCTGGATTCCGCAGAATTCTTAGCTTATCTTTCTTGGTGTGTCTGTTTTCGTTCCAGACACTGGTTTGATGTCTGTGTCACTTCTGTCTATGCCATCACTAGGCTTGGAGCTTCCTGGGGGCAGAGTTTAGGACCTTGTGGTGAAACACGGGCATTAGGGATGGACTGCTGGGTTCCAGTCCTGGTTTTACCACAATGCAATGTCAGCTAGTTATTGAACCTCTCTGGGCAGAGGGTTTTTCCATCTTCTCTGAGAGCAAATAATACCTGCCTTATGTTATCTGCTCAAAATTAAGTGTGGGGCTGCAAGAAAATAACTTAATATGACACCTGGCAAACAATAAGCATGCCATCAATACGTACAGCTATCACTCACCTCTGTGTACCAAGCACAGCTCTGATGTTAACAAGTGCTCAACAAATATTTGGGAAATCTACTTGAATATATCAAAAGTATTTCGCAGGCACTCCTATAGGACAGGGAAACACAGAACTATCAAAGCCTTCTCATTGGCAGGAGACTTCAGTGCCTAAATCTCAGCCTTACCAGCACAAACTGGGAAGGTTGTTTCCCTTATGTGAGTGATTTTTTACTTCATTAACCTGACTAGGGGCAGGGGCAATAAAAAAAACAGGGCACAGACTATCTATGCAAAGCAAATCACAGAACACTGTTTATGCAATAAAGCGCCAATGGTCTGTACCCACTCTCTAGTCCTGCCTCCCTCTCCCAAATGCTAAGCCTCCTCCTTTCTTTTCCATGAAATGAGGGCCCAGGCAGAATGTAACTTGCTGTGAATCACTGTAATAAAAGAGGAGACAGCACATAGAGGGGACCTCAGGGCTAGGTCTCGAAACTCAGCTCACACATTTAAGAGAAGCAGGCCTCCCCACTCATTCCTTTGACCTCCTTGAAGACAAGCCAGTGGGTGATTTTTTTATACTGCAGACAACACTATCGGGAATCTCATCAGGTCTGTAACAGAACATGGTTCAGAAAGGGCCACTTTGCTTGCAAAGCTCAGGGCAGCCTGAACACAGAGGTCCTTGAACTTGCAACGGATAGTATATTAGGCAATTCTTCCTCAGGCTTTCTGAATTCTCTTATGGCAAAATAGAAGATTCAAAAAGTGCATCTGTACAGGATCTTGGATGTCAGCCTGGCTGCTTTCAATCTCTAAATTGAGGACATGCACTTAGAAAAATCCTATACGCTGTGAGCTGGTCTCAGAAATCTCAAGTCCAGGGAAAGTGGCTGCCTCCCTGGGCTGCTTGTAATGGCCTAAGTAATTATGGGAAGAATGTACCACCCTCATTAGCAGACAGAGAACTGCAGTCACCAGAGCTCAGTATTGTTACAAAGACAAGAGGGACCCTAAATCATCACTTTACATGTCACCTCCCAGACCACCCAGACAGACCCCTTGACCTAAAAAACAACAAAGGAAATACATTCCCATTTGCCCAGAATGGGAAACAAACAAACAAGAATGAAGGGGATCTTTTCTCTTCCGATGAACAGATGTGGAAGGTTCCATTTACGAGGGCTCTTCCCGCCCTACAGCTAAATCCCACTGGCCCATGTTCACACACAACAGTTCCAGACAAATCACTCTGTCAAGATTAGGGGCCAAGTGCAGAGAGATCTGAGGTCAAGGCCTGCTCAGCACAGACTAAGGACGTGAAAGGAGAGATCTTGCCTTCCTCCTGATGAGGCTGCCTTGGGATCTGTACCATGAACAACAGGTTCTAAAAGGCTGCGCTTTAATATCCAGAGTGTCCAGCCCTGCTTCATCCAGCGTCATAGGAAGCTAAATTCCCCAGTGTTCCTTCTAAAGGCTGAGGAGGCTTCCAATGGAGTCTGAAGTCGAAACTATAGAGGAACACTTTTCTGTGGAATAATGGCCAACAGGACAGGTACTGAGAAAAACAAACCTCGTGAAGACTAGGAAAACTAGAAACTAAACAAATGTGACTATTTCCAGCAGACTAGTGTTGCAAAAGGATTATACGGCCCAGTTTTCACTCAAGAATAGCGACTCTTCAGGGAAACTGTCAAAAATAAACAGATGACCCCACAGCTTGATACTCTTGTATAATTCTAGCACTTGGGATATGGCCACAGGAGGGTCAGTAGAATAAGGCATTCCTCAGGTACATAGAAAGTTCGAGGCTAGCCTGGGCTACAAAGGAAGATTAAACACATGACTTGAGCATTGGACCATGCTTTACATGTGAAATCATGAAGGTGACTTCAAATTCTGTCCATGTGAAGATTTGCAACCATGGCTCGCTCTATTTCCAACTGTGCCTTTGATCAGATTTACAGCATCACAGGTCCAGTCAGGGAGGATGAAAAATCTAAGACAGGTAAGAGCATGTGCCAACTGTGCTGAGAGGGGACAGCACAGGTGGAAGGAATGAGGGACTCCTTCTAGAGGCAGTGCTCTTTGGGCAGAATCTGGTTTAGTTGGGGGTGGGGGGGGGGTGACACTGTACTTAAGTGTCTTTTTGGAATTAACAGGGACTTGCTTTAAAACCTTGTGACAAACAGGCAACCCCAGAACAGTTCAACACGGTGCTTAATCTACGTTCACTGAAAGGACTTAGGCAGCATGAGTGGATGAATGTATATTTCAGAATAGTGATGAAGACTTTCTTTTTCTTTAATTTTAATGTTCTATGCCTTGGGATGTGAAGGTCTGCTTCAGAACTGGGACCTACATGTGCAAATAAAGATGAAGTCCCTCTCTGGGCAGGATACTGGTCAAGGGCTTTCTGCTTAAGTTCTGTTTCATTCTCTATGCTTCTGAGCACAGACTAAGAAACCCTAGGACTAAAGAAAGATCTAACTTCTGGGGCTGAGAGCTCTAACTTCCCGTCCCTTACCTGCAAAACAGAGGCTATGTAGTGTCTGAAGCCCCTGCTCTGCCACCAGCACACCTGCCTGTGGGTTTATTCAAGGAGACACAGCTTGGAACCCAGTCTCAAAAAGACTTCCTTGTGTGCAGAGATGCAAACAGATAGCCCGAGGCTTGCTTGTTTCCTCCAGTCGATATTTTCTGTACCAAGGAATACGCCGACGATATTAGCCAGACCTCTGAGCCCTCCTGCCTCACTGTACCCAATATAGCCCACAAAATTCCTTACTGCCAAGGCATAATTCCTTCCTTCCTAGAAAATACACCTTTCTGCCATCTCAGAGTCAAGTCATCAAGCAAAGGACACCGAGGGCTGGGGAAGGGGAAAGGAAGATGCAGAGTTACTGAGTGTCTGTCCTTAAAGGGAGTAAGGAGTTGGACAGAAAGGGTATAGCAAGGGGTTGAATTTTCCTCAAAATATCTGGATCCATCTACATCATATTAAATAACTTACCGATTAGTTATTTCTCAAAAGAAAAAAAAAGGAGAAAAAGTAGGTGGAGGAACAAAATTAAAAACAAAAAAAAGACAAGGAAAAAGGAAATCCCATCCATGAAGCCAGCTTTCTCTTCCCTTGGGGAACACAAGCTCTTTTTGAGTGACAAAAGCCTGCTTACTGTTACTTGCTATTCTGTCTCGGAACACACGTCTTAGGTACCCAGTTCTAGGAATGCTCAAGCCCCTTACAAGGAGTAGACTTTACATATGGAGTAGAACTTGCATAGGGCACACCTTCCAGTATCCTTCAGTGGATCAGCTCTTAATGACTTGCAATACTTAACACAATGGAAAGCCTGCGCTGATTGCTGTTACACTGTGCTGTTTAAGATACAATCCCACAGACAAAGGTCTTCATGTGTTCAAGTACAAACACAACCTCCAACCACCACAGGTCTAACTGGATAATGCTTTGTAGAAGGGTTTGGATTTGAGTGTATGTGATCAGTGGTTGGTTGAATCTATGGAGAGGGGACAATGGATCCAGAGGGCTGGCTGTAAGAGGAAACAAATTAAGAGGGAAGTTTGCACTGAAACTATCATAGTAGCAGATAGTCCATTAGGAGGCAAAAGACCACAACAACTAGAGATCTATGAACTCTGAAATGCAATTGACTTGAGAGCTCCTTTGGCAGAGAAGGGCAGGCTCTATGCTTCCTGGAGAGTCACTTCCTGGAGAGGCACAGATGTTTAAATTATACCCAGTATATGTTCTTCAAGATAACAGGGAAGTTATGATGAGTTGAAAAAAACTGTTAAAAATTTAGTGCAGCATAAGAAGAAGTTACAATGACTCTCTCCTATCAATGAAGACCGCAATTACTAACAACTCAAGAACCATTAGTGACTTTTTTTCTGTGACACTGCATGAGAGACAGACGTGGGAATGAAGAGTGTCCATCAGACTGGGGTGGGAGCAAATTCAATCGCTTTGCCAATATGCCAAATTTTGTACAAATGAGCAAGTCATTTATTGCCTCTGGAGCTCCAATTCTTTGCTTATAAGTATAGGAGAGTCAGCACCTCTCTCTTAGGGTTGCTAAGAAAGCCAAGCATTAATGCATAGCAAGCCGTCAGCATAAAGACTAGAACCTAGAAACAGCATATAGCTTTAGTTGTCAAACATCATGGTCCCTGTGATGGCGACAATTCCTTAAGCTGTGGTGACCTCACCAATAGCCTAAGGCAGAACCGCAGGACAGCCAGTTCTCTTTTGCACTCTGCAGGGAGGTTTGCCTCATGGGTTCTGCTGGGCAGAATTTTCTCTCAGCCCCAAGTTAACACTGGCATGCTGGAACAATGACCACAAAGATGTCAAGGAGAGGTCTGGGCTCTTTTACTGAGCACAGTATAGACACTTTTTATGACTTGACACTCTGGCAATAAAAATTAAGTGGTTACATAATACTGCTATCAGACGACAGAACAGTGGTTATGGACTTGTTCACTCAGAAGCAGGGACATTGCCTGGGAACTAGCACGAACACACACAGCCTCAACACCCATGACAACATATTCAAGTATTTACTAAAACCAAGTAAAATTTGATGTCTTGAGAATTAAAAAAACAAAAAAACAAAAACCATCAAAGTAGTCATTAAAGAGACCTTGTAAAAAGTCCTGAAGAATCAAACAGCTTATAACATTGTCTCTTAGGAAGCAAAATCAAGGAAATCTTTGGCTTGTAGTCACTGAATATGTACCTCAAAAATGCATCCTGAATCTTGAGTTTAAAGAAGAGGTTCACTGAACCGGCACATCATCTGATAGGTTACTTAGTTGTGACAAGTTTAATAGGTTTTGATAAAGATCAGGCAAAATGTGCACAAAAGAAATACCTCTTTATCCATCCATCTTCTCTTCTTGCTTTTTTTTTAATTGGATATTTTCTTTATTAACATTTCAAATGATATTCCCTTTCCTGGTTTCCCCTCTGAAAACCCCCTCTCCCACCCACTCCCCCTGCTCACCAACCCACCCACTCCTACTTCCTGGCCCTGGCATTCCCCTACACTAGGGCATAGAGCCTTCACAGGACCAAGGGCCTCTCTTCCGATTGATGTCCGACTAGGCTATCCTCTGCTACATATGCAGCTGGAGCCATGAGTCCCACCATGTATACTCTTTGGTTGGTGGTTTAGTCCCTGGGAGCTCTGGGCTTACTGGTTAGTTCATATTATTGTTTCTCCTATGGGGCTGCAAACCCTTGGGTCCTTTCTCTGGCTCCGTCATTGGGGACCCTGTGCTCTGTCCAGTGGATGACTGTGAGCATCCATTTCTGTATTTGTCAGGCTCTGACAGAGCCTCTCAGGAGACAGCTATCTCAGACTCCTGTCAGCAAGCACTTGTTGACATCCACAGTAGTGTCTGGGTTTGGTGATTGTATATGGGATGGATCCCCAGGTAGGACAGTTTCTGGAACCCATCCAACTTCTTAAGAGCACTGATTCTGCCCCCAGAGGTGTTTGGTAATGAACTTCCTTGATTGTATGATGTCATCTGAATTTTGTCTTTGCTCCTGGCTATACTGCACAGTAGCTCGAAGAGCTCACTATAGTCGTGATATTGCGCTAATCGCTCCCATTCACAATCACAGCCATTTACATGTTTCTCCATGCAACACACAGACTTGTGAGTCTATGGCTGGCTATAGAGGCTCATCTTCCTCCTGACCCACTGTCCCCACACCCTTCCTAAACAAAACTTCCAATTAGTTGCTACCACGGCAGCAGTCTCAACCAAAGAGATAGCCTCCTGTCAGGCATGCGATTGCTTAGTGTTCAGAGATGACTAGAGATATCTACGTTATTAGACGAGAGCCACACACATACATCTCGAAGCTTGCAGGTAGACTTCCAGAGTACCAATCCCACAAACAGAAAATCTGCTCCAAGTTCAGCCTAATGTCTACACCGAGTAGTGTCAATACTACAAGAGCTCAAGGGGTCTAAGCAGGTACATCAGTAGGAAAAAGAGCCTAGTGTACTCTTCTCTATATGGCGGAAGCTGCCAGCTCCCGCTGACTGCTGGCTCGGTGGGAAAGGAGGGGGAGGCAGTGGGTTGCCAGACTCTCAGTTTTCAAATAAAGCCAGAAACCCAGACTTTCCTGTAAAAAAAAACATCTGATTCTTAAATTCTGGCAACAAATTCTGAACAGTTTTGAAACATGGTGTTGGTTTGCCCAAACACTTCTCTTGGCCACATCTAGCCTACAGGCTGCCAGTTGTGGAGGTGGACCCCCAGAGGTCAGGAAACACAAAGAACAACTGCTCCTGCAATGGACTTGCAAAGGATCCACCGATCAGGATGCCAGGCCAACGCACGCTCCCTGCTTTGCGCACGTTACCTCGCTTTGATCCTGGTTATATATTCTGACAGGCATACAACTGCCCCGGTTAAACATCTGAAGATCTTCAGAGACAACCTTGTCTAACTTTTCCCAGGTAGACTCCCATCTCAGTGAGGCTCACTTTAAACTCTACCCCATTTTCCCACTAAAGCACATGGCTTGCCTCTTGTCACTCCCACCTCAGCAACAAGTTAAGTAAACCTCAAAGAAGGGGCCTATGGTTTGAGTGTGAAATGCCCCCCTGTAGGCTCACATATTTGAAACACTTGGTCCCCAGCTAATGGCCTCAGTTTGGAAGGTTAAGAAGGGACATGTAAGAGGCAAAGCCTCACTGAATGAAAGAAGTGCATCATTGGGTGGGGTGTGGTGGGGTTGGGGGTGGGCTGAGGTGGGGTGGGGTAGGGTGTGGGCTTTGAGATTTTTTTCCGGGGCAGCTTTACTTCCTGTCTGTCTCCTACTTGCTGACAGAAACCACAGTTTGACAAGCCACCTCAGCCTCCAGCAGCAACACAGCTTCCTTTCTGAGATGGAGTATATCCTTTCTTAAACATGGAGCCAAAATAAACCTCATTTTAAAAACTGTCTTTCTCTGGTATTTTACCACAGAAAAGACAAAACTAACTAAACGAACTGACTGAAATGGTCTGCTGCACCTCTCGGTTATCTGCTGGGGTGTGTACTATGCTACCTGCTGTTGAGGGGGCGGTCAGTGGGCCAATGTAGGAGTCTCAACATGTTCAGCCCGCACTTCAAATGTATGACTTTCCAAGGGGTGAATGCTGGCTGGTGGGCTGGTGGCCCAAGCAATCTCACCATCAAGCTGCTAAGTTCATTGGTGAGTAAAATTGCTCTTAAAAGTAAGAATTTGAGAAATCAAAACTGGCCACTCTTTTGAGCCGCTTTTAACTCCCTGATCTTTATGTCTATAGGTTTCCCACATTACCACTTGATTCTAATCTGATTATTTCAACATCAAAGAGAAAACTGGGGTCAACAGCAAATGGGTCAGAAACCAAGCACTTTTCAAAAGCGGTCTAGTAATTTCATCCAGCAAGCTCTCCTTAATTAAATTAGCTTAATCTAGTTTCCATACTCCTTGATTATTTTTTTTTTTTTCAAAAATGAAAGCAAAAGCAAGCAGGATCCAGAAAGAGTGTCATAGGCTGTAATTATAACTTGCCTCTATTTCACTGGATAATACAGCCACTGTGAAGGGCGCGAGCGAATTCCACTCAAACTCCCACCTCCACCTCCTGCTCTGGCCGTTTCCAAAACAAGCCCCTACTATTTACAGGATTTGCTGAATTTTCGAACGTTCCTCAAGCCACTGCTTCTTTTCCAGGTCCAACGGTAACAAGAATGACGAGGAAACATCTGTGCAAGTAACATTACACATCTGAAGATGAGCACGGGGCTGCTTTCATGGATATGGATCTTATACAGCAAAAGGGGCTCAGCAGGCAGGATAGCCGACCGATACCTACAGCCACCACTATTATTTTGGGACACCATCAGCTGTGTCTAAATCATGAAAAGCTTGTAAGTGTATAACACATAAAATAAACCACCAGGGAGAAAGGTAAAGACACAGCTATGCGAGCTACCATCTAGTGTCTCCATCTCTGCCTTCTATTCCATTAATCTTCAACAGCCTTTGGGGTGAAAAAAAAATCTCCTTACCTTCTCCTGTCTATCATAGTTAGGCCACCTTTTCGTCAAGGCTAACCTGACCCCTGTTCCAAACAGCACACAGCTCCACACTCCTCAGCCCGCTCACCTTTGTTTCTGTCATACAGTCAGCTAAGTACCATGGACACCACATGCATTGACTCCTTGGTTTATTTCTCATCTATGCCCCTCTGAAATGACAGTCCCACTAGCAGAGTACCTTTATATCTCTGCTCATTTCTAAGGCATCCCTATGTAAATTTAAACAAGATTTTTTTTTTTTTCTTTCCTGTGGTTTTAAGAGACAGGCCTTCCCAGGTAACTCTTGTCAGCTTAGAACTCATTATGTAGGCCAGAACTTGTGATCATCTTGCCTCGGCCTCCTGAACTAGTGCTAGGATTATGAGAGTATCCCAGCTGGGTCATATTTGTGGAATAAACTAATATGCAAGGGAATGAATGACAGCTTGTCAATGACCTCCTGCATGCACCACAATACAGCTACTTCAAAAGCAGGACTGCTAGTCACTGTCTCTCCCGAAGCACCCCTGTAATGACTGCCATGTCATGATAAGTGAGCAATCAGCAGGCAGATAAAGAGCATTCTTTAGATTATTCTGAAACTCTTTCATTACACTGGCAAGGATACACTATTCAGCCATGCTCAATCAAATTTCCAATGGAGAAACAGACCCAGTGGAATACTAGTCAGCTTTAAAGAGGGGAAGGGGCAGGAGAGTGTGGCATTTACAAATACTTGGATAAATAAAATAAATTGTATTTCACATAAACCTGGAATCTAATAGGATTAGATTCAGGGGCTGAGGTGGGGTGAGGTGGGGGTGGGGGAAAGGAGGCTGTTGGTCAAACAAAGTTCAGTCAGAGAGAGATAGTTAAAATAATAAGAGAATGCATTCAGGGCTGGAGAGATGGCTCAGTTGTTAAGAGCACTGACCTTCCAGATGTCCTGAGTTCAATTTCTACATAGAGGCTCACAACCATCTGTAACAGCATCTGATGCCCTCTTCTGGTGTGTTTGAAGACAGCTACAGTGTACTCATATGCATAAAATAACTAACTAATTGAATTTAATCATCCCACATTATATGCATATGTCAAAAAGAGTCCCACCGTAGCCTGTAATGTAAACCATTATTAAATGACAATATATACATCTGAAGATTGCAATAGAAGTTACACACCCTAGGTTTTGATAGGGACAGGACACCCCCAAGTTTTGGGGCAGGCAAATTCTGGAGCTAATTAGATCTTTTATATGTTGATTTTATTCTTTTAAATTCTGCTGAGATTAGTAGAAGGAGCAGACTTACCCCACTCTCCCAGAAGAAATGCTCACGGGAAGGAATGTGTGTGTGTGGGAGGTAAGAAACATGGGAGACAACAGCTTCCTCCACAAGCTCCTGCTGAAGACCATGCCCCTGACCCCAAGGGCTCTTGGTCACCTGGGTATCGATGAGCATCAGAGAAAAGCACAATGGCGCGCCTCAGGCACCGATGGCCAACACAAATGACTTCTGGTTTACCAAGCCAAACCCAGAGAAAACCGGTCCTGCCTAGCCATGGACTCAGAGAACATCTGTTTCTCTTTCTTTCCAAGAGCACAGCACCTCCCTAGCCTGCTGATGTCAGCCTGGATCTGAGCTCTCTGATAAAATGCACCTGGGGGAAGGAAGCTGCGCCCAGAGCGAGTGAGCACTGAGCGGAAGGTTAAAGGCCAGCACCTGCTTTCTCCAGAGCTTTTTTCCTTCCCTCTGAGACAGAGCTGACTCAGCTTCTTTGGCCTGGACCAGGAGGCTGATGACACAGACCAGACCTACCAGACAGAAACGGGACAAGAGCAAGGAAGACACCACCTCTGCACACTGCCACAGAGGAACGAACGAACGTGGGGTAAGCAGACTGATACACTGTTATTCATTTTGTGGTGATCATTTCTTCCAGTCTGTTATCAGGATATGCAAAACAGGCCTCAGCCCAGCCTTAAGAGACATATTCTCTTTCTACACCTGAAGGAAGACAAAATGGAGCATCAACCATTCAAGTGCCCGGTAAAGGGAAGGGCATAGCATTTCACCCAAGTGACACAAGTGAACATATCCTCTCTTCCCAAAGCTCAAACATTTAAACTGAAAGCCAAGGCCCAGGAAGAACAAAACCAGACACTCCTCCGCGCAGCGCAGCGCAGCTGCCTCTCTTGGAGAGACGATCTTGTGAAAGTTTCGCTTGATAATTCACATGGAGAGAGCACACAGTGAAAAACAGGTTCCACTTAGGCCCATAATCAGCCTAATTGCCTGTCACTCTCCTGCACTCTGTCCTTTCATACGTGGCAGACCTACGATGTGATGGGCACCTGGGAGGCAATTCCATTAGGTATTTACTGTGCATCCACATGGGGAAGATGGGGTTCACATCAGCCAAACTGACTCCAGCTATGTCCTGGAGACAGCCAGCCTGGGATTTAACTGCAGGTTGAGGGAGAGTTTACAAGGATATGAATCGAGGGTTACTCCTTAATTATATATTTGAAACTCTGATGTAACAGAAAGCCATGATATGATCTAGACAAGTTCCCTTAACATACACACACACACACACACACCCTAAATGTGATTGAGATAAAACTACAACAAACGTCCTAAAGAGTATAATTAATATACTTTGGAGGAAAGGCATAACTTTTGCTCCTGGTTATAATCACCGAAGTCTTTGCTACCACACTCCACAGTGAGCCATCTGTAGCAGAGAGTAGCACCTGGTGACTGCCAGACAACAACTGTGTATCCCAGAGGCATTCAACCTTCATTAACCCGAACCAGTTAATAAAGTATCAAGAACACACACTCCAGGGTCAGAACCCATCCTGAATGTTTCTAGTCCTCGAAGCCTGCCTGCACAGGGGGAGGTGGGTTAAAAACGTGGGGACGGGTACACAGAGGGATCCCCAATGGGGAACCTTGTGCAAGTCTGGGGTCTGACTTGAGAGTCCAGCATCCTTTCTCTCAGGATGGACACCTGAGAATGTGGCTTTGCTGGCAAGACAGGTATTCGAGTCATTTCAGGGTATTTGCCATGCCTACTGCACACATCCGCAAAGGCACATCTGAGAACCCTACCCAGCCCAGAGACTGCCAGCTGCTTCTAATCCTGAACATGGAGAACTTATTTTAAGAGACAAAGACTTCTTTAAACCAATATCCATAATTTACAGACTGGAAGGAGGGCCCTGTGTCTAGAATGCCACACATGTTTCTCAGCTGTCCCCATCCTTAAATCACCCATGGTGACAGGTCCCTACACTAGGTTTTTCTATACTTAAGACCTACAGTCTCAGATATGAGACAAGAAGCAATGGACTCCAAGAGAGGTATAGTCAAATGACCCAACTTCAGTGGGGGTGGCAGAGGTATGGTGGATGGATGCCCTTGAAGACTGTTTTCTATCAGTCTCTCCTACATGGCTAGAGCTATATTCACTGCATGTTATCCAGAGGTCTCTCCTCTTGTTGGTGCTCAAATTGACAACCAAGACTCAAACTCCCAGCTTGCATGACCCTCTACTCAGTCTTCATCAGAGCAGTGGAGAAGTGGACAGCTGCTGTGGTCTGTTGTGGCTCTAAGCATTATCTGACCTTGAACCTCTGTCGTCGGCAGCTAAAGTGATATAGATGTGCAGGTTTGTAGAAGTGATATGCATTGGTTCCAAGCCTGGGTCACCCCTGTCCCGCTGCAAAGGACAGAGTCCTCAGCTCCTACTGCACCACACCTGGCTCCCAACTTAAACACATCCTGAGCACCTGCAGTATTAAGCCAGTGAAGGTTTGGGCTGAGTTTGTGATGGTTTCCACTGGCAATGGTGACCTGGTACATATTAGGAAATGTGTTGATACTTGGCATCAAGAAATTCCAGGCAATGATCTCAACATCCATGACCTTATATATCTTAAAATAGGACCTAATTCTAGGTGATGGAAGAATCACCAGGATCCAGCCCTTGGCTTTTGCAGAATTTGAGCAGTGAGAGCCACCATCAGTACCCAGTTTACTGCTCCAAGGGGAGTTTCTGGACCAGAATGATTCCCCAAGGCTCCATCCTGTCTCAACTGTGCCTGGGCTTGAATCCCCAGAGAGCATTTACCATGGCAACCAGTCCTGTCCACTTGCCCCAGGCCTGGACCACGTCTCCAATGGTCTTAGACACCCCAAGATGCATTCACATTTAATTTTCCACCTTCGTTTTATACTTCAGACTTGGAGGAGTCTTGCATGTGTGTTCCAGCAGCCACAAAAAGGCCTTCTCTAATTGCTTCTCAATGGAAAGCAGAGACTTCTCATTTTCTTGCATAACACACACACACACACACACACACACTCCCCATGTACTCAAATACAACATGGTCGGCTCATTTTCTGTAAATACTATACTCCCCCACCCTCTGTATTGGCAAAGGGGAGCCTTTCAAATCAAACTAATACTCTTAAAGAAGCAATGCCGTGGTTCTTCTTGTTGT
Organism: Mus musculus; assembly: GCF_000001635.26. Taxonomy (NCBI): domain Eukaryota; kingdom Metazoa; phylum Chordata; class Mammalia; order Rodentia; family Muridae; genus Mus; species Mus musculus. The sequence goes on from NC_000072.6 coordinate 101,296,116, forward strand.
TGGTTTTTGTTTTTTGTTTTTGTTTTTTTTTTTTTTTTTTTTAGATTGGAAAAATGAGCTTAAGCAGAACACCGGGGACTCCAATTACACGTACTTACCTACGTGCTTTTATAGTACACATAATTCACAAATTGCAGGCCGCCTTTTATGCTGTGCACTATGCATTTAAAAAATGTATTTATGATGTCAAGCTATTTCATCTGTGGTTTCTTGAAGCAACTCCTCACTCAGAGCGTTTCTTGGCCTTTCCTCCTGTAAAGCAATGATCTAACCTTCAGCCGTACAGAACACTTCAGAGCTTTGCAGGCCTCGGTTTGCATCCAATTTTTTTCTTTCCCCCTCCTGCATAGAACATTTGATTTTTCATCTGGTTTTCATTTCACACGACGATGTAGGTAAAGGCAGACTCTGGGCCTGGTAATTACGCCCTCATGGCAGCTCCCCTGATGCACACGAGATGTCTGCTAATTACAATGAAAGGCTGGCTCCCTGCCTCAGAAAGTGGCTGGGCTTTCGAAGGTGTCTCTTGTGCCTTAGTCTGGTTGCTTACAAAAGAGGAAGAGTAACCAAAGTACGTTGTTGTATTCAAGTACAATCTTTAAAAAATGTGAATTTTATAAAACTACCACAGAGGCTCTTGACAAAAGTATACAGCACTATTTCCCATGTGGGGAGATGGCATAAATCCTGTCCCCACTCTTCAAGGTGGACAACAGACTCATACTTCTCCATGGTCCAGCCTCACTAACTCCCCCTCTATTAAAATATCGGGCAGTGCAATGATTCCTCAGATGACAAGGGTTTGCTCACTGGCATCTTTAGAACAGGTTTCCTGGCATAAGCCCCTCTCAGCTGACTAGGTTTTGAACTACTAACTATCCCGGAGGAAGTCGTGCCCACTTGTAAAGCGCTCCTACTCAAGGGAAGTTTTAGGCGCTTAGAGAAACCACTAGCCATAATCTGTGGGAATGAGGTCACATTGGGTTGAAAATGGCCACACATGGTTTTGCTGTGCCTCTCAGACAGAGGAGGAGTCAGTTTCCTCACTGAAGTCTGGGTTAGCCTCATAACTAACACAGGCTATCAGAACCCTCGGGGATTTGTCAAAAAAAAAAAAAAAAAAAAAAAAAAAAAAGCCTATCGCCCTCCAGGGAGGCTCCAAGTAGCTTCTGCCTTGTTCTGCATCCGTCCCATCAAGAAGCTTCTGTGAGTCTTTTGGAGCAGAAAGGACCACAGAGCCAGACTGGCCTGATAACACAGCACCAGTTGCTGGACGTGGGGCAAGGCCATTTGGGTTAAAGCATCCATACCAACTGTAATGTGAATGCGTCCAAACAAGAGCAGGAGAAAGATAGCACCGCTAATTTCCATATTCACAAAATCACTTTTATCGTGATGGCTGGGTGTGGCGTATGTACACACCTGTGTGGGTGTATATAAATGTGTCTACTACGCAGAGGTCACACGTAGACATCAGGAGACTTTTTCTATCATTCTCACCTCACTTTTTCTGAGCCCGAGACTCATGCTGAAGCTGAAGCTTGCCGATTGGCTAGATCAGCTAGCTGTGAGCTCCTGGGGATTCAGCTGCCTCTGCACACCCAATATTGGGGTTATAGGTGCATGGTGCTCGTGCCTGGCTTTCACGTGACCCCAGGGACTTGTGGGGCACAGCTATCACTTCCCCAGCCCTTGGTGTGTGTTTTAGGTAACAGATTTAGGGGCTGGTTTGTTACATAGAAAACTGGATAGCTGAAATGAAGTAGAAAAACTGTAAGGAGCCGCCCTTGCAATCATATCCGGTGTTCTAACTGATAAACAATTAGTCTGCGTATGTGCTGGGGTATTTCTCCATTCCTTGTGCCCTGCCTGTCCCATGGCGCGTCATCTGGGCTGATAGTGAGCAGCCAGTCAGAGTGAGTCACGTCTCCAACCACTCTTGTGGGTTTTAAAAGGACTGAGTTTCCTGTGCTCTAGGTCTCCCCCCCAGAAGCTGATGATCTTTCTCTCGAGATGCATTAAAGCTATGCTGCAGAAGAACCCGTGTGTGTCCTGTGTGTGTGTCCTTGCTGGCGAGACTCCATATCATATCACAGGAACAAAAAACAAAACAAACAAACAAACAAACACCCCAAAGACTGATAGAATGATTTCCAATGGGAATTTCTGTACAATCCCAAGCAAGTGTCAGATGCCACTGCAAACAAGCCTCAAATGATTACTTTTAAAAGCAACCCAATGAGCAGCTATGAGGAGCAAAAAAATGCACTCACTCACAGGATGAGCAGGAGAAGGACATAGGGATGCTATGTGGGTGAGGATTTACAGCTGCAGAGAAAATTCTGTAATACATCCCACTTCAGAAGCCCTTTACCATGAACCACTTTGGCAGAAGTGAACCCAGCAGGCTTTGAAAACCTATTGGCCAGAGAAAGGAAGCTGCCCCGAGATGGTGAAGGTGCTTGTGTTAAACATGCATGGGGAATTCTCATAAAACCCATCATGATATAGAGCTTTATAATGGCAGCATTTCTACCTTAGCCTGCCCTGCATAGGATCTGTCTGAACACTTCAGTTTTGGGAGTGTTGAGAACAATTTGTGAGCTGTCATTTGACCCTCTTGGCGGAATCCGTAAAAGCTGACATACTCAGGTTGGCCCGCTCTAAAACAAACCTAAGACCCCAGAACTTGCTTGTGAAAAGCAGTGCCATATAACGAAGGATTGAGAACTGTAGCTGGGGGCTGGAGAGATGGCTCAGTGGTTAAAAGCAATGACTGGTCTTCCAGAGGTCCTGAGTTCAATTCCCAGCAACCACATGGTGGCTCACAACCATCTGTAATGGGATTTGATGCCCTCTTCTGGTGTGTCTGAAGAGAGCTATAGCTGGCATGAAGTTTCTCTGTGGAGGCAGAAGAACTTTTATATATTTTCCAGAAACCACTTTAGCTAATTAAATTACTTTTCCAGAAATGTCTATTTATCCAGTTCTTAAAATACATCTTATTGTTTGAAGTAGTCAAGGGATCAAACAGTCTAATGTATTGTCAAACTTTTTGAGAAGCAAAGATGTTTGGGGAATTTGTTGAGACCTTTTAATTCCATTTGCAGAGGTTAGCAAGGAATTTGTGTTGAATGTTGGCAAAAATAAAATGTGCTTTGCTTGATGAAAATATGTTCTGGATAGCTTTCATTTCATCCAAGGATGATTCACTTTTGAGATATTTATATATATATTCCAAGCCCTTAATGAAAGATCTAACTTGAAGAACACTTTTCTCAAAATGACACATGTCCATTGCAGAACGTACCAAAGGTTCAAGACTGAAGACAATATAATCTCCCTTAATCTTACCTTTCAGAGGTGTTCAGCATAACTCACACTCATTAAGCATACAATGTAAGTCAGCGGCCTATGTTCTTCATGTGTATTAATCCATTTCATCTACCTAAGCCTGTGAGTTACACACCGTGGTTACCTCATTTACAAATGAGGAAACTTAGGGTACCTTGGTTACATCATTTGTCAGCCACAAAGGGAAGGGGTTGGACTTTCTGGGCTAGGATGGGCAAGGCTAAGGTCTGGCATTTGGGTGCCCTGATGCTTCCTTTCAGGCATTGTTTATGTGATTATTTACTTATTTATTTATTTTTGGTGCTGGGACTTAAACTTAGGCCCTCACACAAGCCACATTGTGTTATTTTTTATTTTTTAAGAACTCAATACACTTACTGCAGACTCACCTTTGTCAAAGACTTCTTATTCTAATCTTCTAATCCACACGAATTTCTTCTGTGTGATGACATAGCCATTCCAGGCAGTCTTCTGTGACCTAACTCAATGTGCAACAAGGGTCATGTGCCCTGAGCACACGGGAACTTCATCTGACTTTCACCTGCCACATCCTGATACCACTTTGGTTTTAGTCAATGCTAGAAATACCTGGGCCCCTAGTAAGCTGAAGGACAGTATCACAGTCAGTAATTCTGAAGACTCTTTGCAAAGCTGGGTCCTAAGCTTCAGCCTTCCATGTGTTGGGGTTACAGGCATGAGCCCCACACCCGCCCGTGGAAATTTTTTACTGGGATTTCTAACAGATAAACAGACCCCTAGTCCTTTTAGGATTTTTGTCTCTCCCACACTTCACTTTTAAGAAAATCTTTCTATGCAGCTGGCACAGACAGGTGCCAGAGACATGCCTCATAAAACCAAACCAACTGCTTGACTCAGAAATGAAGTACACTGCAGAGAGTAGGCTCAGAAAACTCTGTCCCGGGGGTCCATAGCACAGGATGTCTGGCTCTGTGGCAGATAACTGGAGCGGACCAGAGATGAGTACATAGAAAGGGACGAGAGTTTACGTGCCGCACTTAGATTCTGCAACCTTCATCTGTTACCATCAAAATAAGCTCGTGATCACTAAAAATATCAAAGAACAAAACATATACAACAAATCAAAAGTTTCCTGGGTTGAGCTTCCCTCTGCCCAGCTGACACTCTACTTACAGACACTCCTGCCAACTGCTAGTCTTCACTCTACCTACCCACAGATGCATTAGTGTTTTACATCATGTGGCCACACCTCTCCAAGAGTCTTTAAACTTGCTCTTTTAGTACCTTTTAGACTGATATACATTTTGAGGTGTTCTTAGGTCTTTAATGTTGCTATTTGTTCTAGATTTATGCTAAATGTATACCTGACCAATGGGAATACATTTAGTCTGCATAACTTGATGTAGAGCATCAGACACATATCAGATAGCCACCACAGCCAAGCTAATTAGTATATCCACCACCTTTGCAATGCTATTTTCTTTCCAATGTTTATGGATATGTTTATTGTGAATACCAAGGATTCCCAACAGAGAAAGAGAACACTTGCTTCCAGGATGCTGTTCTTCCACAGTCCCAGAACATTCAGTTTTATTTATTTTTCCCCATTGACTATGTTTTTGTACTTTCTTGATCTGGTTTGTTGCTGTTGGTATTTTGTGTGTGTGTGTATGTGTGTTTTTCTTAAACTGAAAAGATCAAGTTGAGGAGAGGTGTCATCATCTTAAAAGCATGCAGGGACGTGGGTATGTGCGTGCACATGCGCACACAAAATGCTGTCAAATGCTTTGGTTTGGGGAGGGAATTATACAGCCGTGCACCACAGACTTCACACCAAGTGTGAGATCAGATGTGAAAAGGGAGCCACACACAGCCTGCATACTAAGATCACCACAGCTGTGGCTCCACCCACAATGGCAAGCACAGACACACGCCAATAGAACAACAGCAGTAGCGGCAGCAGCAGCAGCGACTGCAGCAGGAGATAATATATATATATCTCATTTTATTGTATTCTTTTACTTTTTATTTATTTATTTATTACGTATTTTCCTCAATTACATTTCCAATGCTATCCCAAAGGTCCCCCATACCCACCCCCCCAATCCCCTACCCACCCACTCCCCCTTTTTGGCCCTGGCGTTCCCCTGTACTGGGGCATATAAAGTTTGTGTGTCCAATGGGCCTCTCTTTCCAGTGATGGCCGACTAGGCCATCTTTTGATACATATGTAGCTAGAGTCAAGAGCTCTGGGGTACTGGTTAGTTCATAATGTTGTTGCACCTACAGGGTTGCAGATCTCTTTAGCTCCTTGGATACTTTCTCTAGCTCCTCCATTGGGGGCCCTGTGATCCATCCAATAGCTGACTGTGAGCATCCACTTATGTGTTTGCTAGGCCCCGGCCTAGTCTCACATGAGACAGGTATATCTGGGTCCTTTCAGCAAAATCTTGCTAGTGTATGCAATGGTGTCAGCGTTTGGAAGCTGATTATGGGGTGGATCCCTAGATATGGCAGTCTCTAGATGGTCCATCCTTTTGTCACAGCTCCAAACTTTGTCTCTGTAACTCCTTCCATGGGTGTTTTGTTCCCAGAGACACTTTTAAATGCCCATCTAGACCACCCTACTGACTTCACAGCGCACCCAACAGCAGTACCCAGCATTGCTGCTACCCTTTTGTAAGGCTCACTGGGTCAAACAGATCTGCCCACTGTCTTCTGGCAGATCTGGGGGAGAGGATCAGAGTCCATGTAGAATGAGGTAGCTGCCTATATACACACCTGATCTGTCTCCAAAACCTTAAGGAATCCTTTCCTTAAGACTCTGAGAAGTGAGAGCAAGAGCAAGAGCAAGGAGTCAGCCTAGGATAAGAGGGTTTCTGTAGTCCTTGTATTCTTTGGGGAAGGCAGGATCACACCATGAGAAATCCTCCCAGCTGATACCTGAAAGGGCCTGGGAGACAAGTCCCAATAAAAAGGCCGGCATCTTCAGCGACATAAGTAAAATGCAGAATGGATAAAGGACAGATGATTCTGGTATCTCAGAAATATCGGCGTTCTAGGGACACTCAGAAGTTCCACCAGCATTTATTAAACCCACAGGATACACAGAAGACACTACATCATGCTGACCCTGAGGAATGGCCCACACTGTTCATTTAGACCTAGGAGAGAGAGGAAGTTTCCTGGGGCAACTGCAGCTTCAGATCTTTGGGACAGTGTCAAACCTAAACTACCTGAAATGCATTGGTGGAAACTCCTAAATCTCTGGACTTCCTGACTAGAGGAATATTATAACAGGAGTGCTTTCAGTGTGAGGTTTGCATAGCTGAGTCCCTTTTATACAATAACAATAGGGCTGTTTAGAGGAAAATTGTGTTCAAGGTTGGAGTGAAAACTATGATTCTTTCAAACTAGGCTGAATATGGCTTGTATAGATTCCCAGACTCTGTGTGTGTGGAACCTGTAACAGGTGGGGCCAAGGGGATGAGAGATAAGTGATGAATCTGTGTTTTTATTGGGGATATTGGGAATCCAGTGTGTGCATTCTCTCTCTCTCTCTCTCTCTCTCTCTCTCTCTCTCTCTCTCACACACACACACACACAATCTTCTCCATGGATCCAAAGACAATGGTCTAAACAGCCACAGACCAAAACCTCTCTTAGAATCTATAAGTCAAAATAACTCATTTCTCTTTTCAAAGTTGATGATCTCAGATACTTTGTTACAAGGTCACAAAGATGACTGACAAGAAGAGCCTAGTTCCCATCCATCTAAGCCTAATCCTTGGCCTAGAACAAAGGGATGATCTAGAAGAAACTGCAGGAGGACCTAGAACTTAACTGTCTTCAACAGTGTTCCTCCAGCATCCAAGGAAGACTCAGCACCGACAAGCCCCAAATATCTGTGGAATAATTGAGCACGTGACTGGTGTACAGCACTGGGCAAAATTCCCTGTAGGATAGCAAGTTCTGTTTCTCTGCTTGTGTTAGTCTCCTGAGAGATCCAGGGTAGAATGAATGATGTGGCCAGCATCTCATTAACTATAAAGTGGTCTTACTTTGGAGTAGTGGCCAACTGCAGGCAGCATCTAAGGATGAAATCTGATTACCACTATATGCAGTGGTAATCACTTTCAATAGCCTTTAAGCCCCTGTAAAATAGCCTGTGTGTGTGTGCATGCACCTGAGTATTCAGGGCCACACCCCTGTGAGTGTATATGCATAGGCTGGGAGTATGTGGGGGTGGGAGATCTTTCTCCACTGTCCTCCTATCTCACACAAAACACTTGCTTCCTCTTGCTGAGGAATACTCACAAGCCAGTGAGCACCACAGATGTACATAGTTTTCTGTAATGTTTTCACCTGGCCACGGAATTTCAAGTTAAGTGTATATATAATTCAAGGATTCCTAAACTGTAATTCATACTGTTTCCTATCTCTTCTTAAAAATACCGTTTTTAATCTCTATTTTAAATTTCCATGCATGCATACATTGTATTATGATTCTATCCATCCCTGCTTCCTCTTGCAACACAACACCCCAAACCTCTTCCTGATCATGTCTCCCACCTAACCACCTAATTACATGCCTTCTTTTCTTTTTTTCTTTTCTTTTTTCTTCTCTTTTCTTTCCTGCCTCTTTTTCTTTTTCTAGTAATTCAATGCACAAACGAATGATTTAATACTGCCTAGACATGCAAGGGTAGCAGTGGGGTCACAGACAATCTACTGGTAAACATGCTCCTCAAAACAGATAAGTGGTTTTCTCTCCCCAGTAGCTACCAACTGCCAATATCTCCTCAGCTATGAGGTGGGCCTCAGGAGTCCCTCCGTAACCCATGTTAGAATTTTAAAAGGATCGATTTTGTACAGGCGGCCATTGCTGCTGTGGGTCTAAAGCATCTTATAGTTAATTCGAAGTATCTCCAAAAGTCTACAAAGGATGGTTCTCTCACTGATACAAACATACAAAACAGACACAAGTGCCCACCCACAGCCATGACACACGGTGTGGGTAGAGAACAGCCAGAAACCTGCCAGGCGCATGGCCTGCCAACAGCGGGAGCCACTATGATGTGCAAGTATGCAGTGGACAGATGGGAGAGAAAAAGAAGCAAGAGTAGCCAGAGCAGTTTGAAGCGAGGTAAACCTGAGACACAAGGGTGGAGAGCAATAGCCTGCTGTGAGCAGCCTTTCCTGCCTCCTGAGGCCATGGTGAAGGCGAAGCCTATGGTGTTGCTGAGGGCCGTGTCTGGGTCCATGGCCATGCAGTAGCAGGACCAGATCCAGGGCTCCGAGTTGGCCCACCCCAACGTCTACCTCATCTATGAAATGGTGGCGTGTGCAAGAGGGCAGGTCCTGCAGATCCAAAGTGGCAGGGTCTCCATGACACGGGGCAACAACAGGATAATTGAGAGCAGTCCAGGTGAGGATCCAGTCTTGAAGCCAGAGACCTCAAATCAGACCAAGGACTCACTGCGATGAACTTTTGCAAGAAAAAAATGTGTGGACAAAAAGGTAGACTGTAGGATACCCTGTGACGTGCTATGGCTTCCACAGAGAGATGTTTTCTATGCTTTGTTTTATTTATTGTTTTTAATTTTCTTCTTTTTTTTTTTTTAATTTTCTTTTGCAAGGGAGATCGAGAGGGCAGAGAGTGGATATGAAGGGATGGGGAGATGAGTGGGGTTGGGTTACATGATGTGAAACTCATAAAAGAGTCCAAAACAAGTAAAAAAAAAGAGAATAGAATATGACTGTGAGGCTTTCATAAAGTGAATAAAGATATACAGAAACTAAACCATAGAGAACATGTACAGAATAGGTAATATCTAAGTGTAGTGTCTTCACAGGGGTGCCGAGCAGTGATCCCGTCCAGTATTCTATGCTGGAACATGAATACATGTTGAGGGTTGATATGTTTCTGGATGTGTGGGTGTCTTTTTAATTTCATGGTATGAATGAACATGAAATAATGACTCTGGAAAAAAGCGTGGGTTCAACAGCTGGAAGAAGATTTTAAAACTGGCTTCTCTCCCCGTGATGCCTACATATTTCCATATAGCCAAGGTTTTGGCCTGAGAAAGTTTGTCAACATCCTGGAGGAATGAGCAAGCCAGTGCTTGCACAGATAGGACGGACCGAATAAATTGCGTTCTGTGTAAGACCAATGGCTAGGTGAGGGATACTAACCTCTCCATGGATTTCCACAGCTCATCAACCCAAAGCACAGAATACCCCTTGGAGCCATTGCTGGGAGCAGGTTGACTCATTTCATTTCTGTGGTTTTACAGGGGAAAAATGCTGGAGTCTTACTGGCAGCAGGTAGATTTTTCCTGAATCCTTATAAGCCCTTTTCTGCTGAAGAAACTAGACACACGGAAATGTCTTTAAGTAAGGAAACATCAGTGCCAAAACCCACCACCCTGGAATCTAGACTATCGTTGTGGATGCCTTTGACACTGCCCAGTAAAAGGACAGACGTCAGACAGGAGAGAGGCTTTTTCAGCAAAGCGCTTGCTACACAAGAATGAAGCCCAGAGTTCAATTCCCCGAACCCAAATAGAAAGCCAGGGGACAGGAGGAAAGGAGCTCACTGGATGGAAAACCCAACCAAACTGATAAATTCCTGGCAAAATAAAATAAAACAAAATAAAACAAAACAAAACACAAACACTCAATCAATCCACCCCTGAGTCTGTTTCAAACCAAAACAAAACCAAACAAACAAAAAAAGATGTAGCTGACTCCTGAAGTATGTCTGAAGCTGAACTCTGGCCTCACAGATACATGCACACTTGATAGGCACACACCTAAACATGTAGACCACATATGTACACAGAGAAAGCAAAGAACTGGTATCAGTGCAAAGAATACTTCTGAGCAGAATCTGTGAACTACTGAGTCTTAGACGTGTAGCGTAGAGATCTGGGACTGGGCAAGGCAGCATGGCTCTAAAATCCTCTGCTAACCCTCCTAGCCCATGTGTTGCCATCTGACTATCTTCTTGCGTGTGTGTGTGTGTGTGTGTGTGTGTGCATGACTGTAGCAGCCAGAGGTCTACATACATACCACATACTGAGGCATCTTCCTCAGTAACTCACCATTTTATTTACTGAACCCAGAACTTGAAGATTCAGCTAGGCTGGCTGGCCAGGGAGCTGTTGGGGTCCTCCTGTGTCCCCATTAACAACTGAGATTGCAAGCTCATGCCAAGGCAGCTGGCCTTTATGCACTGCTTTGGAGAGGTGAGGGTTGAACTCAGCTCCTTTTGCTTGCCGAGAAAGCACTTTATGAACTGAGCCATAAGTCGCCCGAGCCCCAGCCCCAGCCCCAGCCCCAGCCCCAGCCCCAGCCCCAGCCCCAGCCCGAGCCCCAGCAGACTTCAAGTAAGCTTTGTGCACACTTCCAGCACCACAGTCTCTTCTCTGCTTTTGCCGAAGCTGTGAATGTGCGCAGGCTCTCAGCAGAGGTGGGCTGCCTTGGCGTCAGAGTCAGTGGAGGCTTGATTCCATTTTCTCTTGGCAACTCCCAACTTCCTGGTTCTAAGAGGAAAGGGGGAGGGAGTCTAACAGTTCCATAAAAGGGCTCCAAAGGCTTCGTGGACACCAAAGAACTCTTACAAAACTACATTTTGATGAGCTACATGTAAATGAATCAGAAACACATGGCTCTCATTTCCTTCGTGACACGCCAGCCTTTCAGAGGAAGAGGTGGGGGAGTGCTCACCGTGATGAATCCACATTCTTGGGCAAATGTTAACAAAGGGGGTTCAAGACCCAAGTGAAGGCTATGATGGCCTCCCCCCACTCACCCCGATCATCTTCTGCGGTCCCTTCACATACATCAGCCAACCTGGGGTGCTAAGAAGATCACTAAAGCTTGGCATTCCCAAACTGACAGGGCACTTGAGGAATAACTTTCTCTGGTGTGGGGATTTGAAAGTCTTTTGTAACTGTCCCTTGCAAATCAGATAATGTTTGGCTGACAGAAATCACAAAGCAGAACACCTAAAACTCAGTGTCTACAAGACCCCAGTAAGAGGGTAGAGTTGGTATTTCCTTGAGAGGGGTACAGTGAATAAGTGGGCCAGAGTGGAGGAGCTTCGGAGTGCCGATGGATCTGAGGCTCAAAGAGTGGTCTATCCTGGAGCTGGGAAGCAACTGGGACACAGACACACCGTGACCTTGGCCTCGACTTTCTCTCGCAAGCATTTTATTAAGTCAATGAATTTTAGGGGGGCAATAATGAAGCTTGGGAGTGGGTGAGGTTTCTGGAGAGAGCCCACATCACAGGGTCAATTGTTCAACACCCATTGGTTAAAAATAAAGTTAACTAGGGTGTATTAATTTGACATGCCAGAAAGCCAGTGTGTCCAAGTCAAGAGACTCTTCCCTAGAGAAAAAGAAAGATAAAACTGTATATTTTTCAAAAAACGGTGAAACAGAAATGAGAAAGGAAGAGATAAGAAAAAAATGGAAGGTGAGCATTCAGTGTAGAGGCAATGAGTCCAGGGAATGCATCAGAACACACTCAAGAGCTGCGGAGAAAGTGGTGTGGGAAGTGGTACCTACCCTATGTGAAGCAGAGAGCTGGCTGTCACTGAACATCACACATCACAACAAACTTGTTCTTTTTGATAACCCAAATGGCTGGTGGCATGTCTCCACACGCCTTGGAATGCAGCCACAATCACTTTCTGTTGATAATGCTAGGCCTAATTATACACAAGTCGCACTCCAACACTGCCTTCCTTAGAGCTGAAGGCACAGCGTGAATTTTTGCATTGCTGCAGAATAAGGCACGCTCTGTTCACCAAGCCCGGGACTTGCTAAGACAACAATGGAGAATGGAGAGAGAAGCAGCGCAGACGTCAGTTTTCATGATTACCACTAATTAGGGGTCTGTTGAATGGGCAGAATGGGGTCTTTTCTTCTCTATTGATGAGCAAAGGGCACTTGACCGAGAGAAGCGCCACAGCAGGGAGGAAGGGAAGAGGGAGGGGGGTCAAGCTGCACTGTCTGTGCAGGCGTGGGTTCAAAGGCCAGCCCTGCAAGGTCTCTGCATGCAGAACAGCCACACAAACACATTTATAGCCACAGCAGCCAGGGGATCAGGAAAACACAGTTATGCCACAGTCTTACGCCTGGGGCCCAGCAAAGATGGAGCCCTCCAACTCTTAGACACGGGACTGTGGGCTGTTCACTTAAAGTTCAAGGAAAGCTTGTGAAAAGGAAACGGTAGTAAAGGACTGTGAAATGGGCACAGGGAAGTGTAGGGAGCCATGTAAATACAAGATAGGTACACCTCAAAGTAGTAGCACATTCTGCAGGTCAAATGCCCCATTGAGGTCAGGTGCTAGGCTTGGGTTAGCTGTCACTGCTGACCACACTGTGAGCTGACTCGGGTGCCCAATATTTGGACACTGAGGCACAATATTGTTGCCTGCAAAGTTTGCACTTGAGCACTGAGTTACACAAGAAACAATCATAATGTTTTTTTTTAAAGGTTTACGAGTTTGTATTGCGCTGCGTTCTGAGTGATTCCCGGGCCGCGCCCACTGAACATTCTCAGGAGCCCTGGATACACTGTCATTAATTTCTGCCCAGGCTGCACCTCTCAGCAAAGTTGTATAGCCTCGAGGAAACCTCTTCTTGGTCACTGTAACAATTCTATTGACTTAAAACATATTCAATTGAAGTATAATCTTTTGGGGCCTCTGGCTAAGACTGAGTGTAAACAACAGCAAAGGACTATCTACCTCTGCTCAGCTCTTCTCAGATACAGGCCTCAGTTGTCTGCTAGTTACTAAGGATGCTCATGTATGAATGAAAAAAAAAAAAGAATTTGTCCAACTTAGGTATGAATACAAAAGCAAGAAACTTTAATATTTATATCGAAGGCAGCTTTTTAAAAATGATTTGTTAGCTATTACCTATTTCTTTCTTTTATGTTGACAAGCATTTTGTCTGCATGTCTCCTGGGTACAAGGTGCCTGAAATGATCAGAAGAGGGTGTAGGATTCCTCTGAGACTGCAGTAATAGGTGGTTGTGAAACCTGGGTCCTCTGGAAGAACAACCAGTGCTTCAGCCACCAAGCAACCTCTCCAGTCCCACTGAGCAGTTATTTGACCCAAAGACTCATGGGTATGTATCTTGGTTGGCACAACTTTCTTTTCTTCTGCTTGTTAGAAAGTCATGCATAACTCCTAGAAAGTTCTTTTCAGATTAGTGTGTCTCAAAGTGGGTTTCCCTATCCGACTGCAGCAGCATCTCTTGAGGGACCTGGTAGGAACACAGGCTCCTAGCTATGCAGTCTATGGATGTGGGCATCCAAGGGGTACAGCCCCTTGCTATGTTAGGGGATTGTGTTGTGAGAGAACTCGAGTTTGAGGGTGTTGGCACTAGATCATTGCTCTCCAACCAATGCTGGCTCTCCAACCAACGCTGAAACCACTTGGGTCCCACTGTAAGTCAATTGAGTGATCAGCCACTGACTGTGGGAACCAGGCTTCCATCTGTGCAAGTTCCTCAGCTGATTTTACTGAAATCCACTGTTTTGGGTAGGTAGGCTTGCCTTAAAGAGCCACTTGTGAAGCCTCCAAGATGTAGATGTTTATAGTGCCTGCCAGTGGGAACCTCAAAATGATTGAATTACCTGGGTACTCTGACTTCTGCTCAAGGGAGCCCTGGTTGGGTTTGTGGATTATAAGAAAAGTCAAGTGCCAATAATAACCAGAGACAGGGCTGAGGAAGAGCAGAAATGGGGGAGGGATGAGATGCTGGGGAGTTGGAAAGGGGTGGGGAGGGGGGTGGGGAGGGAGAGAAAGCGGGAGAGAGGAGGGAACTAGGGAGGGAAGGAAGAAGGGTGGGAGTCAGGAACATTCACATCCAGCTTTGGATCAGAAATCTCTTGAGCTCTCTGGGGAGAGGGTCAGTAGATGACTGTTCTGAGGTATCGCTGCCTTACAGATGTTTATAGTTAGTTCATCAGCAGGAAAATGAATTTAAGCTGAACAGTACAGAAAGGAGCCTTGACTACTTGTAAAAAAAAACTAATAAAGCACAAAGAACTGTAATGTCCCTCGCTGAAATTCAAGTGCAACCCATACCACAGGGTACATACAGGTATCCAAGGAACCAGGCAAGCATCACGGTATGGACGTCGGCTCCAGATGGCTGCTGCTTGGTTGGCTCTGGCACTTGAGGCTGAGCAGATGATTATCCTACCTTCCTGCCCACCACCCACATGGTGAGCACCATTCCCAGCAGTGTGAGCTGAAGTGTGAGGAAACCAGTTACACGGAAGAAGGCACTGCCCTCAAGACATCTGCCTCGCTTCCGGCTCACCGCAGGTCTTCTAAGAGGTCCCAGTATGCGTCTCTGCACAAAAGCTCTTTATTAGCTAAATATTGTTGCTATGACCAAAAGATCATCCTGAGACAGGAGAGTTTTGATCCGTGGGTTCAGAAGGACAGTGCAGGCAAAGGCATGGCGGTTGAGTGGCTTCTTTCTCTAGAGACAGAGACATGGGGCTACTGTTCCTCACATAGTCATTCCAACAGGACCCAGAGAACAGGACTGGAATCTAGCCAGGCTACAGCCTTCAAATTCAGCCCTCAAGCCCCCAAGGAGACCCACTATCAGCTGAGAATGAAGTATTCAAACACATAAGCTAGGGGTGTGGGGTAAATCAAATGCAAATCCTACCAGGTTCTTTTCCTCCCTCCCTCCCTTCCTTCCTTCCTTCCTTCCTTCCTTCCTTCCTTCCTTCCTTGCTTGCTTTCTCTCTCCCTCTCTCCCTCCCTCCCTCCCTTCCTTTCTTTTTTTCTGAGTAAAAAACTGCTTTAAGTATGTAGTACTGTGTTTGCTAACCTAATAAAGTGACAGAAAAAAATGCATGAAGCAGTGTATATATAGCTAATTGTTTATTTTCTTTTACATTCTCTGTGTCTTTCCTTATTTCTTAATGGCACTCTTCACCACTGCCCTCAGCTCTGTATCAACTATTCTAATCCAACAAATACATTCTTTGCCTTCCTCACCGTGGCCCCCCAACTCTATCAGATTTTTAAGTTCCTTTAGGTCAAAGGCTGTGTTTGTTTTGAACTAAAATGTCCACACCGTTAACATCAGCTGCCCAGAGCCTGAAAGCCCCCAACAACAGGTCCTTTGCTTCTCAGTCCCTGAGTATCGATCTGGAACCCTGCTGCTCCCAGCAACGTTGTCCACTGTGAGGCTCACTCTGATCACATCAATTCCCTCAAGTAAAACACGTGGCTTATCTTCATTTTAGCTTCATAGTTCACAAGGAAGAGAAGCAACGACACTTGACAGAAGCCAGGCTGCAGTCAGAGCCACAGGGCCTTACTTTCATCTGTTCCCTTATTATCTCTGTACCCTTAAGAGGGCTGTTTGACTTTGTAAAGACTCGGTTTTTGCACCTGTTAAATGGGACAGTGATAACTACCTACTCTGTTGTTATTCTAGGGGATGAAAGAATATTATCTCTTGTATACAGAATGAGAATGTGCCTTGATTCCAAAAGCCATTTAAAAAGCACCAAGATAGGGGAGGGGGAAACATTTGGGATGTAAATAAATAAAATAACCAATAAAACAAACAAACAAACAAACAAACAAACAAATAAAATTAAAAAAGAACTGAGATGAGAAGGCCAAACCTCAACTCCAGAGCAGTCTATACCCCTGGCAGAAGTGAGGCAAAGGGATCAGATAAAGCCAGAAAAGGTGAGGTGTCTGTCCCTAGAGGATTTAGTGCCTTAGAGCCCTGTCAGCTCATCCTCAAATCCAGCACATCTATCTTTGTTACTATGTATCAAACTCTGATACACTGTAAATATTCTATGAGATTTACTATTAGAAACATGGAGCCAAGGACTATACGGTCATTGCCTGTTAAGTCACTTTCCAAAGGGACATTCCTGACAATCGCCAGTGGAGGGTTTAAGTGTCTACTTCCGTTGTGGCTGGTGATAAAATGTTCTTTCTTACAGCCATATCTATACATGGAGGGACAACACAACACACCATCTCAGATGTGCTCCTAAGTCCTTGGATGCAGAAAGAGGAGTCAGGGCAAAAGAGAGGCAGAGTGGTTGAAACCATGCCCTTCGTGTCTGTGAGGACAGCTCCAGAGCCAATGTTCTTCTGGCTACGTTGGTGGAAGCTTGTGTAACTGTTTTCCCGCTTCTAATGTCAGGGTCTCACTGGAAAGTCCTGGAGACAGTAGAGGGATGCACGTTTGTTGAGGGCTACCACCTGGAAGCAGTAAGCCTCTGGTTTTATGTGACTTCTTTTCTCCCACAATGACACAAAGACTATTTTCATTTTCTTATTGATCCGAAAAGGACCTGAGCTGCAGGAAAGAAGCCACACTGCTAGGAATAAACCCTGATCAGAAATATCAGCCCATCTATGTCCCACTGACTCAGATGCCTGTGACCCTCAGTGCTTCTCAGAGCTGCGCAGAGTTCTCTCTGCTCTAAACTAAATGTCAGTTTTACAAAGGGAAATGCATTCTTTACCTAGAATTCCTTCACTCTCTTGTCTCCTTAAATTAGCTGCTTCTGTTCCCGGGACTCATCGTCTCAGATTCTCACCTGAGAGGGCTGTGTGTGTGTGTGTGTGTGTGTGTGTGTGTGTGTGTGTGTGTAGGGGATACACTAGCTCTATGCACCTTACAGTGGCACTTCTCACAGTAGGTACTATATAAACAATCACTACTATACATTTTCTACTTTACCTTCTTACCTTTCAACTTTCCCTTTAACAATTATTTTACTTGTTTTTAAGTCAGGATCACACCATATAGCCCTGGATACAATATGTAGACCAGTCTAGCCTCCAACTTAAAGGAACCCATCAACTAGCCTCTGCCTCTAAAGCACTGGGGGCTTTCTGACATTCTGAGACAAACACTCACTATGTAGCCCAGGCTGGCCCTGAACTCTTAGCCTTCCTAAACCACCATGATGGGGAAACTAGTCTTGATGAGGTAGTGACTGAATCTAGGGATCACAGTCACAAGGTTATTTCATTTTATTGCCCATGAACTGATAAAACAGGGATATTGTCTTCTCTGGGAAAAATATGAAATGTAAAATGTATACAGCATATACTCATGCTGCCCATGAGATTTGTGCTCATAGACATCCCTGACAGCTTTCCAAGGCGTGGCCCCACCATACTAACCTGATTCTTATGGAAGCAGGAGAAACCACGAATAATAAGACATCAGTGTTTGTGTGAGTGGATTCTAACTGGATTTGTCCAAAGGCCTGTTTACAGATGATTTGCCCCAGGAAAATAGGTACCTTTGCGTGGAAAAAGCATGATAAATAAACTGTTTAGAACTTGAGATTTAGGAAACAGATTTCATGGTGAAGGTCAGCATTCCTTTCAGGGTAAACAACACCGTCTCAGGGCGACTCCAGAATGACTCAGGGATTCTGAAACTCTCAAGGCCCACCATAGTCACAGAAAGATAAACAAGCCCTATTATGTGTATGTATGTCACTGTGGTCTGGTTCTGTCCTGCACCGAACATCAGGTGACTATGGCTAAGGCCTCCTTCCCTCCTGATCTTGCTCCACTACCCAAGAAACTCTCATGTAAAACAGACTAAGGTCAGGCTAAGGCAAACAAAAGAGCAATTCAGACATAACTGTCATTGTTCATGACAATCTCCTTCAGTCTCCATGACTCTGAAAGAGAACTCTTATCCCTAACTCACAGCTGAGGGAAGTCAAGGTCCGAGAAGTGAAACCGAGACCTAGCATCTCAAGCTAGGCCTCCTGGTGACACTTCCTGGTCTCCAGCATTTCCTTGTGTGATCCCAGAGCACATGGGAGAAACACCCACATATACATGCCAGACTAGATGTCCCAAGGGGTACAGAAAGGTCATCTGGAGTTCTAAGGACTGCGGGTGTAGGCAGGTGAGGAGGGGCTGCTGGGTGATGGACAGGGCTCAAATATGTATACATATATGCATATGTATGCAAATATACAAGATATGTATGCATATATACCTCAAGATATATATGTATATATCAAGAGTTCATCATTCTAAGAACCACACGAGACTACAAGCACAAGGAGGAGTTGGGTGGAATACAAGCAGCCTTCGGTTGCATTCACACATCTCACTGGCTACTGGAGACACCAACCAGAAGCTAACGGATCCTGGAAGTGTGGCCACCATAGGCACGGCAGTGATGACTGAACAGTATAGTAGCTTCAGTGCTAAGGATGGGCAGGAGGATGGCTGCCACTCAGGGCAGGCGAAAGAACTGGAAAAAAGTTACGAGGGTTCAACTATCTCATCTGTACTTATTTAGAGTTCTATACGGGCTCAGATTCCAACTGTGCAACTCAATAGCTATTACACCACACCGCCTGGGTCACGGAACTTCTCTATGGTTCATGTTACTTAAATATTAAGCTGCATCTGAGAATTACTGTGGGCACACGTGCACACATACACACATGCGTGTGCACCCACACACACAGAGGGAGGGGTGAGAGAGACAGAGAGACAGAGAGAGGGAAGAGAGACAGACAGACAGAGAGAGATGGAGAGAATTATGCTGAACAAGTAGTCGGTGTTTTGTAAGTGTCTGTCTAGTGTGGTCACCTTCACAATTCACAGAAGCATGGTCTATAGGATTATACGCAATAGTGAAAATATTATAGCAAACCACAGTATACATCCACAATGGAATGACTAAATATTTATACCATAGAGTATCATATAGCAATTTAAAAACTGGGTTTGTTTTAGATATCTTTCATGGTCTGGATGTGGTGGGTATAGACCTCTGTGTGGTCTATATGTCAAAAGCTTAGACTCCAGTTTGGTTCTACAGATATAGTGAAGCTCTTAGGATATCAGGCCTAGTGGGAAGTAATAGGCTTATCGAGATTTCACTAAAAAGAAAGAAAAGGTTCTTTTAAGATCCTCAGGTTTTTTTTTTTTTTTCTGGTCAGACCAGGCTATTACAAAATACAAACCTGGCTTTCACAGTACCCTGCCTTCCTATCTCTGTAAGTAATTTTGCATGCATGTTCACTGGTATTGCCATCTGCCTGGATATGAGGCAGCTAGGCTGGCCCCTTGTCATATGAGTGCCATGCTGTTTAGATATTCTGTCTCTCAGACTGTGGGTTAAGTAAGCCTCCTTCCTTTATAAAGTACCCAGCCTCAGAAAATTCATCATAGCAGAAAGCTCACTACCTCAACCTGGGAAAACAACAACAACAACAACAACACACTCCCTGATACACAGAGAAATGAATAAGCCAATTTCAATTTGTCCCCACTCACCGTGAGAATGAAATGACATTATGTAACATCCCAGTGGGGTCTTTGCAGACCCTATGTGTCAGGGATGGTAGTACCCTAGATTGCTGTTTTAGGATACAGTAAACCCTGAAACAAAGGCCTCTGAAGCAAGTGAAAGATTCCAGAGAGCTTACCTGGCTGTCCGTGTGTTAATCACTGAAGGAGAAATTTCAGGAAACATTTCAACATGCCTGTCTGTTTTCAGGGGCAATTAGAAATTTATAGCTGGAGCTTGTTTTTTGTTTTGTTTTTTTTTGTTTTTTTTTAAGTCAGAGCTAGCGATTACTTATTTCTTTAGAGAAGATGATTACGTCATAACCGCTGGCATTTGTCAAAGGAACATCTTTGGAAGTCCCACTTAATTCCCTCAGAACACACAGAAACTTAGCTGTGTCATCTGGGGTATCAAGGAGATGTGGAGTAAAAGGCTCTGGGGGAGGGCCTCAGAAGGACACCTTTGTACTCAGAGTAGAGCGACCAAACAAACAGCTGCAGTGTGTATCAACACTCTGAGCTCAACTCGGAATGCATGAATCCACAGGGAATCTCTCATTTGCTGAGAGGCCTACAGGTCCAGGATGTTTAGAAAGAGCTCAACTCTCTAAAGTAATTAGAACTTTACCATGACATTTTAAAAAGGAATGTTCTTCATGCACCTCTTCCTTGTAAAAAAAACAAAACAAAAAACAGAAAGAAAGAAAAAACAAAACAATACAAAACAAAAAACAAAAGACCACCACCACACAGCAGTTCCACAGTGCTTAGGCTAGGGTCAAGAGCACTGCTAAGTCTTCTCATGAGAGATATGCATAGCAAGTTTACATGGCAAAGGCAAAACCTCCAACTCTAAAGAGACAAAAGAGAAGGTCAGTGATAATGTTTATAAAGCAGCTGTCATTTAAGATGTGCATGTGTGCGAGCACACACACATACACACATGTACACATACACACACATACACACACGCACACTAGCACAGAAATTAGGCTGGAGCAATGGCTCAGCTGCTGAATTATGCTGTAAGCCAAAGGGTCCAAGTTTGATTCCACCAGGTACTACATAAGAAAAGCCAGGCGTGGTGGACCATGCTTGCAATCCCAGCCTAGGGGCCTGGGGATATGGGACTCTCTGAAGCTAGCTGGCTGGCCAGTTGTGCAGACTTGGTGAGTTCTTGGTCAATGAAAGGCGCTGTCTCCAAAAGCAATGTGCTCCTCAGAAAAGACAGTCAAAGTAGTCCTCTAGTGCCCAGAGGCACATGTGTAAGTATATGCAGCCACATCCATGCACATCTGACCACACAGGAACACACATCTGCACACACACAGTCTTAAATGCAAGACTGTCAGTAGCTGTATTTATGTCTTCCTTCACTCGTGACTAACACATTCATAAATTCAGAGGCTTGTCTAGTACTTTATACCTACAGGGCCGATCCCTAAAGAGGGAAACTTGGGAAAAGCAATAAGATGCCGAGGGAGTCCTAAGAGGAGATTCCTGGAAACACTTGCCACCACTCAATCTTCTTTGCTCGTCTCCTTCTAGAACATGCCTCTTTACTCCCAATAGCCTTATCTTTACAATGAGTATAGTCAGAAATCCTGCCCTCTTTGATATTTGGAGAGTGGCTTAAACACCAAGAAAAATTTCAGTATAACAACATCATCATCAACAACAACAACAAAATCTATGGCATGTTTTCAGTTATGGAAATCTGGGGATAAAAAAGATAATATGTGAAAGATATGTTTTTTTTTTTTTTTTAGGATCTAATGATTGAACCCCTATACAAGCTAGCACATTATTGTAACACCAAAAGAGATGCTTGCAACTGTACACTGTAAGTAACAAACTTCCTTACCTCACTTCTCTGCTCTGTAAACGCCTATGGTAGAGCATAATTATTTGCAATTAGGTATAGCAAAAGATAAACGGGAGGAATAAAATAGAGTTATACTAATCTACTATAACCAAAACCATGTGGGTGTGGTCTCTTGCTCTCAGAAGACCTTACTGTACTTTATGCACCTTCTCCACATGGTGATGACCTGAGGTATCATCATGAGAAGTGAGGGTGTAGCATTGTGACATCATGTTAGGTTACTACTTATGGGGGTGGGGGGTTGAACACAAGCACTGTAAACCAACACTTTGATTTATACCAGCACTACCACCATGACAACCAAGACAGCTCCTATGTGACTAACCAACAGGCAGTGTATACAGTGTGGATGATAACAGAGTCAATTCACATCTGAGGTAGAATGGAGCCGGGTGGCGCACAGTTTCAACACTTGATTCCTAATAGAACATGAAGTCTCATATAAGATCCTAATTTTTCTTTTAATGGGTTTAGACTTTTTCTGACCACAGGTAACTCAGTGAAAAGTGAAACTTAAATAGATAATATTTAGGGAGGAATACTGTGTTAAAACTAGAAATCTCAGTCAAGTGACTAGCAAGGGCTTAGAGAGGACCTCGCCAGAAATCAAAGGCAAAAGAGATGGAATCTGAGCAGCTCCCAGAAAGACAGATCGTGTAGTGTGTTGCAGGGCCAGGGACTCAAACCTATCCCAGTCGATCTTTTGGGTGGATCATTCAGCTGTTCTGCCTAGGATCCTGGATTCTGCCTAGGTAGCTGTTCCATTGCTCATTCCTCCCTCCTGGGATTGCCCGTTGTTGTGTGACTATGTTTGGGGTTCACTCAGAAGGAAAGATGTGGCTTTCACCACTGGCACCAGACCCTGTCTAGAGCTGGACAAGTGTAGTCCCTCTTCTCCTTTCCTCCAGATTCTTTACAAAGGCACCTAGACCCCAGCCTTGCTGCTCACAGCCAGGGCATGGGCAGAGCTCGCTGCTGCATTCACAGGCAGCTTGCTGCTGGGAAGCCAGCTGCTGGTAAAAAGAAGACACAAGCCTGCTTTATTTTCTAAGACCTTTTCCATTTCCGGGGGTAGACAAAGTACCACAGCAGGGACGACAGCTGCTCTAGGTTAATAAAATCCGAATTATCTGTGCTTGGAACTTGATCAGTAGTTTGAAGCTGGAGAGCTGCATTCTGTGACTACTTCGCTGATGATTTGAATTCTTTCTTTTTGCAGCAGCAATAAACTTTCGAGGTTAGTCTTCACTCCTGAGTTAGGTTAATAATACAATGATAATAATATCACAAACTATGCCACAGAACTAATAGTTATAAAAAAAAATAAAAGTAACCACCAACCTGAAATGTATTTGAATGTTTGTGACCAGATCCTTCCTTCTACTCAATAGTTAAATTTCCTTTGTTATGTCTAATGGTTGACATTTTGTTTCTGAAGAATATTTAAGTCACACAGGGAAACTGCATTGTTAGAATGATTCAAACGATATACTTAAAAAGTTTTCTTTTAAGTAATGTACTTAAATTATATAAACAGTAAGAGCTACAACTAAACACCATTTAGTCCAACTTGTGTCTTACAAACAGGGCAAGGGAAAGAAGCATAAATATATATAAAAAAAAAAGTGGGATAAGAAACATGATGTGATTTCATGAGCTCATGGCTCTAAGCATAAAAATAGAAGTCACCCAAACACGAAGTGATGCCTTCTGGAAGGCCTGGTCTCATTCTGTTACACAAGTCTTCCTTTGTTTTGGAAAATGGAAATATATTCATTTTATGATTGGAAGGAGGCGTTTATGTCTTTAATGGCTGTTTTCCCTTTAGGGATGAAGAGATCAAATATAGAAACCCTGTTTCCCAAAATAGGCCTCTGTAGTATAGCCAGTTACGTTTATATAACGAACATAAAACCTTTCCCGGGGCTCTGAGTTATGGGAGAAAACTGCTTGGATATGTGAAAGGAAAATAACCTTCCGAAGCGTATCTGCAAAGTCAGAAGGGATGTGTTGTGGTTTGAGTTTAAAATGTCCCCCACAGGCTCCTGAACTGGAATGCTTGGCCCACAGCTAGTGGTGCTGTTCTGAGAAGTTGTGCCAACTTTTAGACACTGGGCCTAGCTAGCAAACATAGGAGTGGGGCTAGAGGGGTCTAGCAAGGCTCAGTTCCAGCCTGAACCTTCTGCTTCAAGAGCCACCAAGATGTAACAAGTCAGGCAACAAGCTCCTGCCAGCACCCTTGGAGCCAGGCTGCTATGCTTCCTGACCTTAAAACTGTAAGCTAGCCGGGCGTGGTGGCGCACGCCTTTAATCCCAGCACTCAGGAGGCAGAGGAAGGTGAATTTCTGAGTTCGAGCCTGATCTACAGAGTGAGTTCCAGGACAGCCAGGGCTACACAGAGAAACCCTGTGTCGAAAAAAAACAAAACCAACCAAACAAACAACAACAACAACAAAACAAAACAAAACAAAAAAACAAAACAAAAACAAAACAAAACAAAAACAAAACAAAATAAAATAAAAATAAACTGTAAGCTAAATCAAAACCCGTCTTGCCTTAAGTTGCTTCTGAGAGATATTTTGTCCTGGCAACAAACATTAACAGCACAACATGTAATTTTTTTTTAAAGTACTAAATATCAATGTAAAGGCTTAATATTTGTAACATCGTGCAAATAGCCCCTGCTGACATGAAGTGTCACTGCAGGGTTCAAAGTGTGAATTTTGAAAAGTGTATTTTCTAACTTTAGTGTTTGGAACCATACACTTCTATACACAGACAGTAGCAAACACTGAAACATACACGCCATAACAGCAGAAATAAATGTAGAACTGGGCAATCTGAGTGAGTCATCCACCCTTGGCCTCATGCAGACAGAAGCAAGCCATCCAGACACGGGAGTGTGAACGCACACTCTGTGTTCTATTCCTGTCTAGACTTTTTGCACTGGTCTGGGGTGAGCCCAAGTTTACACAGAAGGTCAGATGTGAAAGAACTAGCCAGGTTTAAGGGGCTCCAAGGACAGACACAACTGGACCCCCAAACCACTTAACAAATATAATTGGGAGGAAGTGGGGGAGGGGACAATGAAAACAAAACCAAAATAAATAAAAACTATAGTTACTTAAGTATGCTGTATAAGCCTTACAATAAACTCTCAGAACAGTCAACTCAAGTCTGTGAGGCTCGTCTCTGACAAACACATCCCACAAAATCAGGAATCCAGGCTCTGCATTGTTTGACAACCTATGGAGAGAACAAAAACCTATCTGATTGAGGATCAGGGAAACTATCATATGCTCCAAGGTTTCCCAACAAGAGTGGACAGATGTGACTACATATCTCAACACTAGGAATTCCAGAGAAATGCTATAGTAGAGTAACCAGGGGTCCTGCCCTCAGTGAGCCTAGGTACGAACACAATGCCTTACAACTCACAGGCAGCCACAACCAACCACCATGAGCCAGGACCCATGGCTCTCTCCAATTTCCACCTTAGCAGCTTTGGGATGGAAAAGATGCTTGACTAACAATGGCCTTCTCAACCTGAAGCTTTTACTGAGAAGAGTATATATATATATATATATATATATATATATATATATATATATACAAACATATATATCTACATATATAATATATATACACATATATACCTACATATATAATATATATATATATATATATATATACACATATATATTAACATATATTAAATGAATGATGCAATAACACTTTCTTTTATTTCCAGTGCTATGTTATACAGAAGGTAAGATGCTTTTGATATCAGATGACATCTGATCTCCTAAATATGTTAATACAGGGAACCATAGCCACCTCTTACAAGTTGTCTAAGGTGTTCTCAGGGAAAGATGCTCAATTTGATGAGCAAGCATCTTCCACTCTTTGGTACATGCTTGCTAACCTCCCTTTCACAAGGGTTTCAGGAAGGTAGAACCTTCTGCTGATGCATTTAATGTTACCTTCTAGCTGTACACAAGAGATTCATTTCCCATTTACACCAGGGAGAGACTGTTGCATGTCAAATGCTTTTGCTTTTTTTAAATATGCATTTACATCAGGGATAACAAGTTGCAAAGTGGACATAAGAACTAACAGTGGTATCTGATGCTCTGAGGCTGGCCAGCACTGGATACAAGTTTAACATGCATGCCAATTAAAGGCCAAAAGCCAGGGAGGGTTGGCTCAGTTGGTCAACTGCATGCTATGGAAGCCAAGGGACCTGAGTTCAAATCCCCAACATCCACATAAAGATCAGGTGTTGGGGCAAGTGCCTGTAGCCCTAGTGCCAGAGGGTTGGAGACAGAAGGATTTCTAGAGTTCTCTGGCTAGCCACTCGAGCCAATTTGTGAGCTCCAGGTTCAGGGAGACCCTGTCTCAAAACAACAACAACAAAACAACAACAACAAAAACCAACCAACCAAACAAACAAGCCAAAACCAAAAAAACCCAAAAACCCATGGTGGAAAGATAATGAGATAGGTACATGTTGAATAACCTGCAGCCTGTTCATGCACACACATACACTCACACAAACACAAGTATACACTACTATGCATGGGGGAGCTCTTGAGTGTGTGCATACACACACATACACACACACACACACACACACACACACACACACACTCATAAGCCTAAAGAACTAGAAAGTAACTTACTAAGTCACACACTATATCTTCTGTCCTGGTAGAAAGAGCCATCCAGTGCCCCCTTGTCTGTAACAGGGGTAATGCTCAAAGTATATCTCTACAATCTCTACAAGGGTTGTCTCACCAAGGTATGCTCTAGTATTGTCAAGGTAAACAGCACTCTATTGGTGTTAAGAAGACTCAAATCTTTCATCAGACTCTCTCCCTTCAAACCTCAAGAGGAGACCATTTGCACAGCTCCTTTTAAGTATATTATATTATTATGTATGTGTGTGGAGTGTTCGAAGGCATACGTGTGGTCAAGGGGAAGCTTTCAAGAGCCAGTTCTTTCCTCCCAACTTTACACAAGTCCTGGGGGATTGAACTCAGGTCATTGGGCTGGTTTGGCATGAGCCTTTACTCTGTGAGTCATCTTGCTGGCCCTTTTCTTTCAAGTCCTGTGCTAGCCCTGATCCTCCAAATTCAATTGCTACCAGAAGACTCATTCAGTACTGCTGACATTGCCAGTTTGGCAATGAAGAACCAGAAAAGAAATAAAGCAAATGGAATAAGAAGAAAAACTCAACCGGGCTGCTCAAGGCTCTCCACACTCACCCTCATCCCTACAAAGACATTAGGGAAGAAAGTCTTTAAAACCCAAAGACTCCCAGCCCTGCCCTGTGGTGCATTCTATGATCCTTACTTAAGACTCAGAAATGCTCACTCAAAACCTCATCAACACACATTTGCCAAGTCTGTCAACTCTGCTCTCTTAAGAAGCACTGTTCTAACTTGAGTGGTACTGGCAGCATCTAACTCACCTCTGCCCCTTCTTCATAAACTGATAGCATGCTTTCAGGCTGGATGGAAGAATTTACTTAACCCATAGACAGAACTAGCCATATTCCATTTTCTACTAAAAAAAAAAAGTTTGAATGAACTAGACAAATCAGAAACCATCATCATCCAAATTAAAATCTTCTATTTATGCTAAAGGAGCTGCCCACTTCCTAGACCTAACTGCCTACGTTTAGCATCATACCTCCCATTTCACACAACTGCCATACACATCAAGCCATGTGTGCCTACTGTGGGGTTTTGCAAGTTCCCTGTGCCAGATACTAGATTTTGCCAATGTCTAAATGTTCTGCCTATGTATAGACATCGTGGTAATGTTGTTGACCATCAGGTTCTTCACAGAAGCGACTTCTGTGGGGGTTTTCAATGGACTCATCCTATGCACTCTAATTATTAGCTCACTTTTACAGAGGAGGGCACAGGGGCTGGAGAAGAATAGCAATCGGGTGGGAGTAGATGGGAAGGTAGAGAGTGGGCAGTCCAGGTAACTTGGTTGCAGAGACTAGGTTCAGGACCTGAAGCCACTCAGGTGCTTATCGGTCCTGCTGGAATCATTATGGGCAATCTACACTGTCATGAACAGGCTGTCTTCCATGGATTTTGGTAGATACAAAAATTGACAAGTTCTGGAATCCTTCAAGGTCTACATGGCCAATGTGAGAAGAGAGGAAGTTGGCTAAACCTAAGGTTAATATTTTTATACTATGTCTCCAAGAAAAAGGTCAATGGACCAGCAGACCAATGAGAACCTTCCCCACACATGCAGGCTGGAGAAACCCTACCAGTTTCCAAGCCCACTCTGCTGAACCTGCACTTCCAAGGGAACCTTCCCTGTTCTCAGAAAGGCTCGGGCTGTCTTCTTCCTCCAGTCTCTTCCTGAGGCTAATCCTTTGAGAAGAGGTATCCAGTGTGCAGGAAAAGGACCAATACAGCCTGTGCTTTTGCTCATCCCTCAACCTAGAACTGACCTTAATACTTGTATGTAATTAGAATGGTATAAAAGCAGATTGGGGAAAAAAATTAAACCTGCCTCAGCCTCTGACTGGAGTTATGGTAAAAGAAAAAAAAAAAAGAAAGAAAGGAAGGAAGGAAGGAAGGAAGGAAGGAAGGAAGGAAGGAAGGGAGAAAGAAAGAAAGAAAGAAAGAAAGAAAGAAAGAAAGAAAGAAAGAAAGGAAGGAAGGAAGGAAGGGAGAGAGAAAGAAAGAAAGAAAGAAAGAAAGAAAGAAAGAAAGAAAGAAAGAAAGAAAGGAAGGAAGGAAGGAAGGGAGAAAGAAAGAAAGAAAGAAAGAAAGAAAGAAAGAAAGAAAGAAAGAAAGGAAGGAAGGAAGGAAGGAAGGAAGGGAGAAAGAAAGAAAGAAAGAAAGAAAGAAAGAAAGAAAGAAAGAAAGAAAGGAAGGAAGGAAGGAAGGAAGAAAGAAAGAGAGAAAGAAGAAAGCCTAACATTGAAAACAATCAATAATTAGATATTAAGGCAATTAGGGGAAAAGAGAAGAAGATATGAGTCAAGACAGCTGTCTCCAGATAGGGTGGGTGATGGCTTGATGATTTTAGGCTATATGCCAGACTTTAGCTGTAAGAGACTCAGAGGGGTGGCTTGGTTTTGCACCTTTATAGCTAGACTTATTCAAACCAATTCATTTTTCTGGTTTGTACAATGACACTTCCAGTAACAGAGATGCAGATACCCTCAACTCATCAATAGACTTGTGTCTAGACTGTTGGATTAAAATGCAATTTCATAGCTATATCAAAATGTGCTCATGCCTTCTGTGCCAACATCCCTCCCATTATAGAGAAAATATTGAAGCAGTGGCCTTGTCCATAGAGGTCCTGGGAGTGGGGGTGGGAGTGGGGGCAGGATCTGTGTTTATGGTGGGTACTCTCCCTCAAAAGAACCATCAGCATGTCACAATCTTAGAAAACACTCATTATCTATAGGCAAAATGTCACTGACATGATGGGAGATCCCAGAGGGATAAATCCAGGAACAATGGCCAATTGTTCCTTGTTTCTCTCCTTATCTTTGATGTTACAAACCACATGTAAATAAATTAAATAATTATGTTAACTTGTTCTATTAATAATGCATTAGTTCATATATATTATCTATATGTTTTATATTTTAATTTTTGTGTATGAGTGTTTGCCTATATATATGCAGATATCACCACATATCTGTCTGATGCTTGAGGAAGCCAGAAGTAGGCCTTGGATTCCCTAAAATGGAGTTGCAGCTAGCTTTTGAGTTGTGACATGGGTGCTAGGTACTAAATCTGGAGCATGTGGAATAGCATTACTGCTTTTAACTGCTGACCCATTTCTCCATTCCAAACCATATCTTATTCACCATCAGAGTCAGGGAATAAAGCCCAATTGCCTCAACCTAATCACAGAAAATAATGGGCACAGTTATGACATGTTCTGGCCCACAAACCACCTAGGGCTTCTTTTAAAAGCAAATGTTTCCTTTATATTTATACAGTTTAGGAAATGTTGCCTTGTTGGAGATAACAGAAAAGATCCCTTTTCTGTGTCTAGGTGGAATGCTTGAACCATATTGTGGCTGCGAGACATTCTCACAGGCTAACCATGACGACAAAGACCACAGATCCTTGGTGAAAGCATTGACGCATTCAATTCCCTGTCCTGGGAGTGAGTTAGTCCTTGTGCCCAAGATAGCATGAATAAGCTGTCTGGATCTAAATCTTTCACTTGTAGCTGAAAATAACTAATATAATTGGACCAGTGGGAAAATAAAAGAAAAAAAAACTCCAGTTGCTTATTAGACATGGCTTGTACAAAGGTCACCTAGAACTGGATTTTTCTGGTTAACCAAGGAACAAGATTAAGAATGTGGGGCTTTGAAGAATGTGGACATCTGTCACCTAGAAAGCAGCTTTTCACAGCTCACCTGGATACTTCCTCACAGGTGTCAGACTGCAGTCTGATGGAATGGGATTTACAGACAGGACTCTCAAAGTCTATATGGATACAATAAAGATTTAAAAATTAGCAACTAAAAAAAGGATCTGTATATAAATGCCATGTCTAATTATTAGAAAGTTCAAATCCAAGGCCTGCCTTCCCAAAGTTTAAAAGTTTCTCAAGGTTTACAGCAAAACTGATGATTAACAGATTTTATCGATTCCACTTGAGGAGGACAGGCATTGGAACTGCTTCTAATTCAAAGTCCACCAGAGACAGAAAAGTCCCCAGAGCTAGTCTAAGGCATCTGCTAAACATTATTCGCAGACGTCTGCACATGGTGAGGCATAAACCTGGCTTGGGTATGACAATGTGTTTGGGTACAACTCTCACAGCTCAAAGCCTTCCCTGGCTGTGCTGCCTGCCTTTGAACACAGGTATTCAGTGGATAGCTTGACCTTGAGGACTTCAGCTGCTCTCTTGTTTCCATAAGGATTAAGCTGAGCCCATGGTGTGATCCATGTCTCCGTTTGTGGTAAGACAGGAGCTGAGGTCCAGGCAGAGAGAAGGCAGAGGAAGCACTCTTGGCTTCAGGGAACACATTCATGCTCTGCTCTCATCTGGCTGTAACCAGAACATCACCCAAGGAATCCCATGGTAAACTAGACATGCCCTTCTCTTGGTACTCATAGTTGAGTACCGAGGTGAACCATATTCAACTATGGTGTCTAAAGGGTGATTTAACAACTAAACAATCATCTTGGAGAGTTGATTAGGACCCAATAGCACCATCAGCATGGAACCTACCTCTGTCTTTGAATGAATGACACAGGAGAGAGAGAGAGAGAGAGAGAGAGAGAGAGAGAGAGAGAGAGAGAGAGAGAGAGCACATAAAATTTGCAAGCATGTATACAGATGCATAACCTGTCTCCTGTGATGCCCTGTGTCACCTTCGGGACTCTACTAAGAAAAAGGACATCAAGACATAAGCTCCCTCAACCTTCAGCTTGCTTGACTGTGAGCTAAAGTAAATCCTCTTAACTTATCACCCTGGAGTGTCACCAGCAAGAAAAAGAAACAATAAATGTCTTCAGGGGACACACAGAATACAATTAAATGGGACTCAACAAATGAAAACCCAAATAAGTCCATAAAAATAAAAAGTGACCTATGCCAACCGGAGAAAAGTGAGGGCTGAAGTCTTAATTTTCTACATGGAATGAGATGGGGCACCTGCCAGCTGGCATTCACAGTCCAGAGTCTTTGAGATGAGGCGGCCTGGAATGAATCACAGGAAAGAAAGACTGGCCCTGGAACCAAAGATGTTAGCCATCATAGTGTCACTATCTGGGGCAAGATGCAGATCAGATTGGTAACGTGTCCACCTCCATGGATCTGGTCATGATGATGGCAGACAGGA
This sequence comes from Mus musculus, assembly GCF_000001635.26. Taxonomy (NCBI): domain Eukaryota; kingdom Metazoa; phylum Chordata; class Mammalia; order Rodentia; family Muridae; genus Mus; species Mus musculus. Next base: position 101,327,551 of record NC_000072.6, read on the forward strand.
GAAGCCCCTTTCTCTTTCAATTCAAGGTTCAAAGTTCTATGAACAGCAAGTGACTTAATCATTAGTTTTCCTGTTAAGAAGACTTAGTTGCTCCAAAAATAGATACTCGCTGCTGTCTTGTGTTTCATGCTGTATCTCAGAATGAGAAACATTGCAGCCAGTTTTGGGTGAAGATTCGCACAGTCTTTGAGATCCATGGAGCTCCAGTGAGCTGTACTTCCATACCTACGCAGAACGGCACACTCAGAACTGTGAGAATGTATACTGCTAATGCCAAGTTAAGCAGAATCACTCTCCACCATGACCTTGTGACTGGATCCTCAAGGGAGGCCAACCAGCGGCAAGCTGAGGACACCAGGGAGACTCATCTGATACCCACCCTAGCAGGAGGCAGCAAGACAGTTTGGAATTTTCTGGCTGACCACCAAACCCTGTTTGTGCCGTACTCTTTTTATAGCACAGGCTCCTGATGCGTGATGTTTGCTCAGCTATTATATACAAATCACTAGCCAAGAAGAAAATTCTCCATTCCCACAACTGGGACAGAGAGCAATGCCCACCAAGATACTTTAGGGATGCTGGACTGCTGAGCCCTGTGGCCAGGTAACCCTGGGTACCATCCTTATCAGTCTGGAGTCTTCAGGCAGAACCTGAACTCAGGTTTCTCTCCCTCCCTAGTGCTGAATTAGCAGAGTACCTTGGAGCTCTAAAGCCCACAGACACAAGACTTTACCTGGCCTAGGGCAGGAGCCTGGCTGAATGAATTAACAGTACAAAAGAGACAAACACTCCCAGGGGTTCAAGGAAGGGGCTTTGGATAACTAGAAATTCACCTGTGGTGTCAGCTTGGCTATCTCTTAAAGACCCTGCCTTGCTTTCCACATCTGTAAATGGGGATGGCAGTCTTGTCTACCCTGACCCATCCTAACCTACCCCACCCTGGAGCTGTATGCAGGGTTAAAGGTAAGAGGCAGAGAAGGGCAGAGGTCAAAGATTCTTGACAGACTCTTGACAGTGGCTGAGAAGATGTTGCCACTGTAGTCTTCCTTCCCTCCCCCCAACCCCCCCCCCCCCCGCTCTCTTTCTAATGACTTGCTCTGAGGACACACGTGTGGCTTGGCTCAATGCCTGATCTCCCCTACCTAATGTAAATGGTATGAATGACGTCAGAGCTCTGTTCTCCTCTCTGCATGCTGGCATCTTAGACAATGGCTGGTGCCCAGAAGGCTTCTAGTATCTCTTAAATGCAGAAATGACTAAATGTGGGGGCAAATGAATAAGATAAAAAAGACCAAATGAACTAACAAAACCGGCCAGCTCACAGAGCTCACGGTCAGGACGGGAGTTGGTGAATGTTAGGATAGAAATCTGTCAAGACAATCATCAAATATGCCACACAATCATCACAGGGGCACCCCTACCGCCACCCTACCCCCCACCGCCCACCGCGGGTCACAATGTATGGGCTTGAAAGACAATTATTTCTAACTTTACATTAGATAACTGGGTAGTTGCTCAGGTCCTGGGCTCCATTGGAAAGGAACGGATCTTCAGTAAGAAGGTATCTGTGGTAGCAATGATAAGAGCTAGCTTTCTGATCTCTTCAAAATGATGTTAAAAAGTGATGCATTCTAGGACGACGACAACAACAACAACAACAACAACACAGGGGTGGGGGTGTATGGCTGAACGAGAGAAAGTTTGAGAGCAAGTTTACATAACCTTTAGTCCAACTGCAAAAGTACCATACTGGTGCCCATATACTACATGCCTCTGGAAGGCCTCTGATTTTTCCTGTTTTTAAGTGGTCTTTGAACCCCCTTCTCCTCAATTGCCAGGGGTGGGAAAGGTGATTCATCACCCGCCGCCAGCCCTCTATGCTGCATTCCCACCATAAATCTTGCCTTTGTAAGAAGCTCTTATCTTCATAAACAGATAGCATCGGCCCTTACTGCTTTTTATGTCAATGTCCTTTTATTTAAGAATGACCCTGTTTTTGTTATAAATCCCTGAACATATTAGCAGAGGATACTTTCGGAGCAAACGTCTCTAGCGAGGGGGCAGCCCCTAGAGTCACATTCTCACTTCTAAGTGAGAGCGAAATCCTTAAGTCAACACATTCTACAGAGGCTGTGCTAAAGTACATTTTTCAAAGGCCCATGCCATTTGGTTGAAGTCAGCTCTGGAGGGTCACATACCTTTTCAATCAAAGGAGCAGTTACCCGTGTGAGGGGCCTGCAGGCAGAGGGAAAGCCTCCCGACATCTCCCTTAGCCTTCATCTGCCCCTTGCAGCCTGCACACCCTGCTCCAGGAGTGAACCCTTCCCTTTGGTGGCTTCTCAGACCAAAGAGAAAAGTGTCTTGGGAGTTTAGCACCCCACTGCCCTGACTCCCACTCTGAGAAGACAGGAGGGTGTATTCCCCCACCCCCTTCCTCCATTGATGGTCCCAAGTTGGGACAGGGCAGGGTGAAGACTAGAAGACTGGGGTTATATTTAGCAAACATGCCCCCAGGTAAATTTGTACTTCACCGAAACAAAGGACAGCATGATTGATGGCTTCCAGAAAGTGAATGAGAGTTGAGGCTATATGAGTGAGTCACAGGAAGGTTCTTAGGAATCACTTAGCATCTGCCTTCTGCATCACATAAGCAAGCCTGAAAGAAAAGCTAGTGTTTGGGTATTCAAAGTCATTCTCTTCTCAAACTCAATAGTTTAAAAAAAAAATCAGAGCTATCTGTCCAGAGTTCTTCCTTCCCATGCCATAAACTAATGAGCTTATTGTCTCTAGGAAGCTCTGATAAAGTTCCCATGGTTAAACGGCTAGCTGGAGACTCAGCCATGTGGGAACCCAGCTCCATGCTTGATTCAAGTCCACCCCAGAAGGTTCACAGAAGGGAAAGGAGAAGCTTTGGTTCAATTCATTGCGACATAAAGACCCATCAGTGGTTTCTGATAGCACATCACTCCTCTCTAGGCCTCAGAAGCTCACATGGGGACCAGCAAAGGAAGCTATCTCTGCTCTCTGTATGAACCACCCCCATAAATCACAGCATACATTCCTGCTGTCAAAGTGTGTGTAACTCAGCCACAGTCGGATGTGTCTTGTTTCCCAGCATATACGAGTCACCGCCAGGAACGGGACAGTGGTGACCAGAAGAACTGTCAACAAATGACAACACATTGGATACTGTACTGGCTGGTTTTGTGTGTCAACTTGACACAGGCTGGGGTTATCACAGAGAAAGGAGCTTCAGTTGGGGAAGTGCCTCCATGAGATCCAGCTGTGGGGCATTTTCTCAATTAGTGATCAAGGGGGGAAAGGCCCCTTGTGGGTGGTGCCATCTCTGGGCTGGCAGTCTTAGGTTCTATAAGAGAGCAGGTTGAGCAAGCCAGGGGAAGCAAGCCAGTAAAGAACATCCCTCCATGGCCTCTGCATCAGCTCCTGCTCCCTGACCTGCTTGAGTTCCAGTCCTGACTTCCTTTGGTGATGAACAGCAGTATGGAAGTGTAAGCCGAATAAACCCTTTCCTCCCCAACTTGCTTCTTGGTCATGATGTTTGTGCAGGAATAGAAACCCTGACTAAGATACCAACAGAAATGATCACAGCAGGGACGGCAGATAGCTTGGTTGGTAAAGGGCTGGCAAACATGTACTGTATGCCCAGAAACTTCTAGAACTGGGTGTGGTGGAACATGCCTGTGACCTGGATACTCCAGAAAGGTAAGAGCAGCAAGGTCAACCTGGGCTCCGGAAGAACCTGTCCCCAAAGTTAAAAATAAAACCAAACAAAAGCAAAACAAGGAAAGAAGGAAGGAAGGTTAGAAGGAAGGCCGGCAATCACCCCACACAAGGCTGGGAAGTGCTTTCATTAGAAGAGTTATCTCTCCTCCTTTCAAGAAAACAGAGTGCCGTCCCCATACTCAGGAAGTCTACCCACCCACATGAGCTAGACTTTAATGTTTTCATGGGACGCCTGGGAGGACTGAGATTTCAGAAAAGATGATTCCTACTTCAGGCTGGAGACCTGCAAGGAACTACAAGTCGCCAGCAACAGAGGGCTTCCAGCTCAACTGTGTGTACACAGTGTGGGGCTGGGGTGCAGTGGGAGTGGGCTTATCGATGAACTCTGAGCAAGGCATGTAGTTACTGATAGATGACTGGAGACCAGTGATGGCTTATAGAAATATTGATCCACCTTAGCCGCCCCAAAGAGCTCCTTGAGGTCCTTCAGTTTCCCTTTCTGTCAGGACAGGATCCCCAGACCAAAATAGCAGGCTAGGCAAGGGCTCTGGAGCCTCCAATTGTCAGGAAAGAAGAGGGCATCCTAAGTACTCCGAGAGCAATTGCATTTATCAGAGGGCGTAGCCAGTGACAGCGTGGAATGCATGCAAGCCAGAAGGAGCCTGAAAGCAAAACTGCCCTCTAAATCAGAGCCCAGCCACTGAGCTGGTGCTATGCATCAGAAGAACCTCCTAGTAGTATCTAGGGAAAAAGAACCTGCAGGCCAGTTTGACTAGCGCTACTTTTTAAATATCAAGTTTTATTACAACACAGCTGTGCTCATCTGCTTCAATACTGTTGGAGCATATTGGTGTTCCCCCAACAGCACAGTCAGGTTACTACACCAGCGCCACTGTCCTCCAAGCTAGCAACACCAACCACCTTTTTAGAAGAGCCTTTCCAATTCCTGCTCTGTGGAGATGCATCAGATGTATAAACTGGGCTCGCCTCCACACACAGGGGTTTACCACATTAAGCTCTGATTAGGAAATGACATGGTAACATTGATTTAAAAAGTCACAGCTAATAGAGGGAACTGCATCTACCCTACTCAAGATGAGTGGATGGCACCGATGGCACTTGCCCTCCCACAAATGCAAATGCATGGCTGCCAGAGGGGCATAATGCAAATGCTCTGGACACAAGTGGAGGCAAGAAGGCCCTGAAATGCAAAGGGGAAACCGGGAAACGGCCTTTATTCTGACATCCCAGAGAACTGCCAGTTGTCAGGATTAGCAAACACACTGAGTCCTGCTTGATATTTGACACTCAGGCAGTAAACAGAAAAAAAAAAAAAAAAAAAAGCAAAATGTCAGCTATTAATTACCTTCTGGGGTGAAAGGCTGTCCTGTTCTAAGTACACTCTAACCCCCTCTCTGGGAACCTCTTGAAGAGCTAATCTCTTCCCCACCAGATTAACCACTCTGGGATATATTCCTGGCTATAGCCGAATAAAGTTAGAAAGTACCCAAGGAGCTAGAGGGATCTGCAACCCTATCGGTGGAACAACATTATGAACTAACCAGTACCCCGGAGCTCTTGACTCTAGCTGCATATGTATCAAAAGATGGCCTAGTCGGCCATCAATGGAAAGAGAGGCCCATTGGACACGCAAACTTTATATGCCCCAGTACAGTACAGGGGAACGCCAGGGCCAAAAAGGGGGAGTGGGTGGGTAGGGGAGTGGGTGGGAGGGTATGGGGTACTTTTGGAATAGCATTGGAAATGTAAATGAGGAAAATACCTAATAAAAAATATTTAAGAAAAAGAAAAAGAAAAAGAAAAAGAAAAAGAAAAAGAAAAGCAGCTTGGGTATTTGGCTGCACTAACCAACTAACCAGGTAGAAGAAAGTGATGCAGGCAAGAGATCCTTCTTAGACATCCAAACATAGCTTAAAACACTGAAATGAAGGAGTGCAGCCAAACAAACACAGGTTTTACTGCACCACGGCCCAACAGCAAGCACAAGCAGCATTATTTATACTGAAAAGCAAGAACAGGGCTTTGTAATTAAAGAGCTGATTCTGGAAATTGCCCAGAGGACTCTGGAGCAAACACAGTGTGCTTAGAGTTCAACTATCACACAGGGGTCTAGAATCTGAAAACACTACCATCATTGCACATGTCCAAGTCTTGTCTTACTCCCGCCTCTATGACCCGGGGGTGGGGTGGGGATGGGGGGATGAGCACTGAGATTCGGAAAGAGATGCACTCTCTGAAAGAAAGACTGCTTTTATATGCTCAACTTAAAATCTGTTTCACCAGCTTCCAACCCAGCAACAAGCTTTTCCCAGCTTCTCTGTCTACCTAAAGCTTGAATCCACCACAGGGGTCTTTAATCTTCTAAAGTGCCACACCAAGAAACATGAAGCCCACATCAGCCAGGACGAGACTGAAAGGCAAATATCACCCAGGTGATGTCACTGCCTGTTTTCCTGAGGCCATCCTTCTCGCCCAGAATCATACGCTGTTCCTGTGGAATCACGCATCCCCCCATTCCCCTCTTGCCTGTGAAGAAGGGAATGGAGTCTTGCGCATATTGCCCTCCTCTGTGTTTGCCTGTTTTCTATGGTGCCCATATTAAGCATGTTAGCAAAACTGTCAAGAGCTTTTATTCTGGTGATCTGTCTCCTGACAGTCTGAGGTAATCACTGCCGTTACTAAATCTTCAGAGGGGATGGCTGAACCTTCCCTCTTCAAGACTTCTTTATAAATATTTAGTCAGCTCCATGAAGTGCTACATGGGAAACAGTGCTCCTAGAATCCAAGCCTCTTCTTTCTTTGTCAGGAACTGAGTTTCAAGTAATACTTAAACCAACAGCCAAAGAATAGAAAGTTTCAAAAGGCACTGGAAAATGCTTGTAGCAAGGACAGGAAGTTATCATATTTGTGCCAAAGATAAAAGTGAGAGGGAAATGACCTAGTGTTAGGTAAAAGCGGTTGTCATGGAAACTTGACAACCAAAGTTTTGATCCCCAGGACCCACATAAAAAGCTGGATGTGGTGGCTCACATCTGTAATCCCAGTGTCCAAGCTATGGCATGGAAGGCAGGAAGAAGAAACATGCCAGCTAGTCTAAGGCACACAGTGAAGCAGCAGAAAGGAGAGACTGCTTCACCAAGGAGCTAGGTGATAACAGATTCCTGAAAGTTGTCCTCTGAACTCTATACTGTGCCATGGGATGTGCATGCCTGTACACACACAAACACACACACACACACACACACACACACACACACAGAGAGAGAGAGAGAGAGAGAGAGAGAGAGAGAGAGAGAGAGAGAGAGACTGATTTATGGGAAATGGGCCAAAGACCTTAATATAAACAGGGACACACTTCAAAGACATATGCTAGGACTTCTTGGAAAGGACTCCAATAGCTCAGGAAACACTTGTGAGAAAGGACAAATGGGACAGCATATAACCGAAAGGCTGCAAACAACCAGCAAAAGAGTCAAAGAATCTTTTCCTACGCATCTGGCAGAAGATTAATATCTAGAATATATAAGAAACTCAAAACTTCACACACATGTATGTGGATGCATGAGCACACGTGCACACACACACACGTGCACACACACACACAGAGTGCTCTAATCAAAATATGCAAGGTACTCAAATTAGACATTTATTTTAAAAAGTGGTACAAGTGGCCAGTAAACATATGAAAACATGCCCAGCATGCTAAGCCATCAGGGAAATCCAAATCAGAGCTGCATTAATATTCCATCTTACCCCAGCTTATCAATAGAGTAGTCCTCACTGACACAGGAGAAAAACATCTTCCTTCATCATTTGTCTGCAGCAGGCTTAATGCTGCATTTCCTCAGGAATGCCTTAACGTTTTCCTCAATGTGCCCACAGATCCAAGCTATCAGTACAGTACCATACCCATTCTACATGCACAGGCTCACTGCCTGCTCAGTAGCTAAGTCCTGTTAGATACAGAGGATATATTTGTGTGGATACATTTACATATGATTTGCATCAAACTTCTTCAGACACGAACAGAAAAACAATAAACTCAAAGTGAAGAGGCAATGATTCCTTATAGCCCCCCCCCAATAAAAGGGAGGCCCCTAAAGTGTCCCTAAGTCATCACCTATCCTTTTCTACCTTATACCACAGCTTACACCCTTTTCTTTAGATTCCTTGAGGGGTAGCGTAGGGGTGGAGGGCTGAGACCTGAAAAGACAGGTTAGGGTCCAGTAAATCTTGGCTGAGGGAGAATGCCAGTTTTCTGAGGTTAGTCTAGGACCTTCAAAGACCTGAAGAATTCCACGCAGAAGCTTTGTGAATGGACCCCAAGGAATCAAGGAGTTCCCTTAAATCATGCAGTGTGTGAACACGTGAAGACAAAATACTTGGCGAGAAGGACCAGAATGCTCCTTAGATCTTAGTGGAGATCTAACTCCCAATCGACAAAGAACCCTTCATGTAAGATACTGCAGTCCACTTCTGGAACTTTCTGTAAGGTTATGCTGAGTCAAGGCAGAAGCAACCATGCCACCATTCCTTTTCTTTCCTCCTAACAGGCCTTAAAAGCTCCACTTGCTGGTGACTCAAGTGATCCTATGATATCACCACAGACCATTCATTCCCTGCATGGGGTGGGGAGGGTCAGGACTGGATGCAAAGATGATTGGGTTGGACTTCTTCCAAGTGGTCTAACTATGCAGGTGATAACAGGGCCTCTTCTGTGGCTTGTGGCCATTTTGCCCACAAGATAATTTCTTGCCATGCAACCTTAAGTTCAGCATAGGGCTTTTCTTTAATCTTGACCTGAGCCTGACTACAGAAGTTGCACATGACCTCGCCTGCCTCTCTGAGCATCTGTGATCAGTAATTTCCCAGAAGTGACTCTGCTTTGTTATTGCTGTTATTTATCCAGAGTGTAGCCTGAGTTCAACCTTGCTTACTAACAATAACCTGTACCTCAAACTAACAGCCAAATACAGTACAGTTGCCTGCAGGGTCTCCAATCAACAACTGTTCCAGAACACATCAGAAGTTACCCAAAACCATTGTATTCTCATTAAATGAAGACAAGACTACCAGCTGTTTCAGGTCAGTAGGGACCATGACATGAGACATACTGAGACAGTTATACTCACTGAGTTTCCTGCATGTGTAGACATGAGTACACAAAGGAAAGTGTCCAGCAAAGAAAAAAAAATATCAATAATGATGTTCCTATCATTACCTAGTTTAGCTCTTGTCACGTCTGCACTGTGATCAGCACCTCTGACTTACAAAGTGGGGGCTCTTGTTTGTACTCTTCTGTTGGGGATTGGTTCTAATGCTTTGTCTTAATTCTGCTCCCAAAAATCACGTGGGAATCTCCATGTCCAGCTGCTGAGTGTTCCAGTCCCCAATCAGTTTTTGACTGATCAATAAAGAGCCAGCGGCCAATGGCTGAGTAGGAAGACAAGAGGCGTTGAGACAAGGGTGGTGTTGCTCTTCACCACTCTGGCTGAGGACAGAGTTAATGGGAGAGCGTTCTTCCCGCATAAGCACTTCTGTGGACCGTGTAACCACAGATTACTCATTATGGCCAAAGAAGCCTCAGGCTGGGACTCAAGATTTTCAGCACTGGTGCACATCTTTGCACGTGCTGGACATTCGTGTTATCTTCACCTGGGTATCCCAAACCAGTCCACATGTTCTCCTCGGTATTCTCTCTCGGTATTCCCTATACATTCCCATTAAGCTATACTCTGTAAAGTATACACAGTAGGCAGGAAGTTTTCTTTCTTGAATATGCACCCCAGTACCACTAAGCAAAATTTTAACAAGAGGCAACAAGAAAAACTCCCCAAGTTAAATAGACACCTTTCCAGGCTGTTTTTATCTGAGCCCAGAAATCTTTAATTGGTCTTTAGGAAAATATGCCTCCTACGCACTAGCTTATGACAATGACTGTCCTATTTACTTATATTGAATAAATGGTTCCATGTTAGGAACCACCCCACCCCTGTGTCCAGTCTATCACCAGAGTCCTTCAACCAGCTTATTAAAAATACAGGCTTCCTTACTGACATAAAACAGCTTCTTACATCCAGCCTCCGGGAACATTTGGTAATGTGGACCACTACTTTCAGTACTCCCTTAAATTGAATCAAAGTGGTATTTCAGTTTTCTTAAAAGTATAAAATCCTTTCGTTCTTGCTCTGTCTCTGGGGTGGTCTGAAACGTTAAACCACCACCAAATTAGCTTTCTGCTTTTGCTTCCAGTGTCCCTCTTTTTCTGTGTGTGTGTCTGTCTGTCTGTCTGTATCTGTTTCTGTCTCTCTGTCTGTCTCTGTCTCTGTCTCTGTCTCTGTCTCTGTCTCTGTCTCTGTCTCTCTGTCAGGGCCAAGACATTCCCTCCCCCCCCCCCCCGCCATCTGCCTTAGTAAATGATGGGAGAAAAGGAAGAGAAACAAGACGTTTATTTCAAACACAGAGGTTGCTTCTGCTGTCCTTCAAGGATGGAGTCTTGAAACCTGGTTACATATAGCAGAATCAGGACCACTCCTGAACTTGACATATCATAGAGGTGAAGTTGGAAAGGGAGAAAAAGAAGAGGCCTGGAGATTTAAAAAAAAAAAAAAAAGTCTATCCCAGGAAGAGGATAATGAAAGACAGACACACAGGCCCCTTTCACTTTGGAGTTGAACTTCAGTTCTAAAAACCACTTTGTCCCCAATTAGGAAAATGGCTACACTTCCAGTACAAATAAGTATTTCCTAATTGGGTTCCATTCTTAACAGTGCTGAGAGACGGGGTGTGTGGCTGGGAGAAATAACTGAAGACTGCTTTAGGAAAATGAAAAGAAACACAATTACTAATAAAGCCCCTTCATTTTTACGAAAGTGTTTATTACACTTTTGACAAGAACAGCTATTCTGGTTTAGAGTCTCATGTCACTAGTGGGATGTCCTGAATCAATAGCACTCCCAAGCAGGGCCTCTAATATAAATATAGCCGCCAAACCGTATTCTGTCATTACTATGTTCATTCAGGCAAGTGCGGCAAGCAGAGCAAAAGGCCACATTTGGCACACTTGGCTTCAGCATGGACGATGGCAAGCGGGGCTGATTAGGTAGAGGAGCGCCAGCATCTTTTCCATTTCTGACACTGAGGTGTCACCATAAACGACCAGAAGATCATCTGAAAAGTTTATCTGTAAGTCTCAAGAGACAACGATATGCAACAATTTTACCTTTTCTAGTGATTTTATCATTAAGACAGCTTTATTCCACCTCCCCAATCCCCACAAAAACCTGCAAGCAGATGGGTGCCCGAGGTATATACAGGAGTGATTAGATTATATCGTTGTTCTCTTTTAGGCTTATTATTCGGAAGCATAGGGATTCAAGTTGTAAAGTTTCTGTTAGCAAATGCTGCTAGGAAACAAGTCTGAAAACATTTGCGAGGCCTTTTCTGCTTCGTCTTTCCATGGACCTCGCATTCTAGTTAACAGTCTATGATGCGATTCCTGTACGTGCCATTACTTTTTATCCCACAGAACAGAAATCTCAAACATCGTAGTAGACAGAAGGAAGAAGGTGACACCAGGTCTCTTTATTGCAGCTGACATTTAACATCACTGCTCACTGAATCCATCCTGTGTTGGGTATGGTAGCTGGAAGCCATGGAGAACTTTCTCAAACTTCTCGCTTAATGCTCTCAACTGCATCCCTGGCCCCTGAACTCACTTTCCACTGTTGATACATCACTTTACTGAGAACTCGGTTTAATTAAGTGACACCGGCAATGGTCTTGTTTCTCGGAACGTGTATGAAAATTCTGCAGTGACAGCGGAAGCTGAGCTTGCATTGAAGAGAATTCATCATGCAAAAGAGAAAGGAGCAAAGGTCTCCCTTCAAGCACTCAGCTTTGATGCCATCAGCCTTGCGTTCTTAAGCCTGGCTTGGAAACAGAGGTGAGATCTCAGTCCATAAATGAGGAAGAAGAGGAAGGTGATAACAATGCCTAATATTCTCCAAGGATGGTGGCGTGTTCCACTGCCTCATGACCAAAAGGTCCAAACACTTAAAAAAAAAATCTCAGACCACCTCACAGAAAGCAGCCTACCCAGAGACAATACCATTTCCTGGGTCGACACTAAAGACAGCTACGAAGATGTTTACTTACAAGGTAAAAATGGGGTGAGAGCAGCTGCGGACAGTAGTTAATGTAGAAGCATGAGGGCCTAAATGTGGATCATTAACTAGAACCCATGTAAAAGCCAAGCATGGCCATGCACACCTGTAACCCCAGTGCTGGGGGGCGGGGTGAGGTCTCACAGGTCCTGGGGGCTTGCTGGCCAGCCAGTCTAGTCAACATGGCAAGCTCCAGGTTCAATGGGAGATCTTAGTTCAGAAAATAAGGTAAAGAGCACTGGAAGGAGATGCCTGGGGTTGATATCTGGCTTCTACAGTAGCACATGCACAAACCAGGGTGTCATAGCTATATACACACATGTGCACACATACATGCATACACTACACAACAGATGACGACAATGATGATGATGGTGGTGGTGGTGGTGATGATGATGATGATGGTAAAATAGGAATCCATGAATACAACAGACTTCTTTATTCACACTTTATAACTCAAAGGCTGTATATCAGAAACTCAACTTTTGATTTTCTTATGATGCCACTATATTTATTGTTTTATTCTTTTTAAAAAAACAAAGTGAGGGGAATCCTTATGATATCTCTTTGGAAAATCTATTATCTCCAGTTTTCTCTTCAAATAAAAGAACCCTGCTCCACGACCCCTACCAGCTTTGAGACAGAGATCTATTTTAAGTTGCTGCTATTCTTGTGTGGACAGCTGGCAGATTCCACCTGTCTGAAGGATGTGTTGTCAAAGTATCAAATGCCTTCCAGGCCTCATGACATACTGTCACCCACCATGAATGCTTCTAACGTGAGATGGCCCGCCAGCATGCCCTCAGAAGTTGATCATCTGACTCCATCTATTCCTGAGTCAGGCAGCAGCCATTGACTGACCTGACACTTTTCAGTCTTTGTCAGAAGTGGGAGCAGCGGGCACACAACTGCGTCAAGGTGACCATCACTTAGGAGCTTACGCAGTCAATGAGGCTCTCCGTGTCCTTCTTTAGCACTCTGTAACCTCCCAGGGCTACCTCATCATAAGGTAACAGATGGTGAAATAAGAACCATGCATGGGTGTAACTTATGAACTTCCATCAGCTTCTAGAAGTCAACCACCGTGCCTATACCCTCTGAGGGAAGACATTACATTGTATACCAAAGCACCATTCTCAAAAGCAATTTAGGTTTCCAAAGGCTGGACTCAGCTTCCTTAGTAGTAAGTCCACCACGGCGCATGGCTCTCTGGCGGTGTGTTCAGCAAGAGATCATGAGCAGAAAAGCCGAAAGGCAGAGGAGTTCCTTCTGAAAACACACTCTCATATTCTAAGGTCCAATCTGTCTCTATTCTTCTGGCAACGGTCTAGGACTCACAGTTGCCAGCAGCAGATCTGGCAGACCCGGGGGTAAAATATCAGCAAAAGAAATCTGGCCACCTAGGAAGTACACGTCCATCTTTCAAAGCAAAAATGTTTTCAACCTGTAGGCCACTGCCCCTCAGTGAGCCATAAAATCAACTTAGTGGGCAGCAGACAGCATACAGAGAAAAATGAACCCAATAGAAATGTGAGACCAAACTGTATGGACTTCGGATAGATATCTCTCATGAAACTTATTTCCACTTTAAACACATGTAATGGGCCCACTCAACATCCGGGAGTACTGCACTGGGTCACATATAAAACATATCTCGCTATAGGTCAGGAGGAGACAAGTTAACACAGAAAAGCTCCTTGGAAGAATAGTCCAGCATGGGAGCGGTTTGGTTGTCTTCCTATCTATACTTATATCAGTTGAAAACACACATATGGTCAATAAATGTAACTGGGATGCTTAAAGAGAACATAGCTTTTTAAAAGTCTATAAAAAAAAAATTACTGACCCAGGGAGACGGCCCAGCAGTCAGCACATCTGCTGAGTAAGCTTGAATACCTGAGCTCAAAGTTCCAGAACCTATGAAAAAAGCCACCATCGCCATGCAGACCCGGAACCCCAGCGCTGAAGGGGTGCAAAACGAGGACGTCTGGGATTGAATGGCTGCCAACCTAGCTACAGGTTCAGAGGATAAGGTGGGAAGGGATTGAGTAGGAGTCCCGACATGTATGCAGAGGTACGCACACCTGTAAACACACAAAAACATGGACTGCACACATTTACTCTCATACTACATAGTGAGTTTTAAAAAGTGAATATAAAACTAATTTTAAAAACGAACTTGACAAAATAGGTCAACTTTTGATTTCTGGTTTATGACGCCAAGTGCCTTTCTGCCTGTATGTGTGTGATATGTCGGTGGAGTCCAGGAGATGGGATCACATCCCCCCGACACTGTTCCGGGTGGTTGTAAGCTGCCCAATGTGGGGGTTGGGCACCGAACCCAGGTCCTTTGCAAGAGCTGCAAGTGCTCTTGCACACAAACCCTCCCTCCCCAGGCTCTGCCTCTGGAACTCTGCAATAGGTATGAGCTTCTTCCTCTCTGTGTGGATTCCAGTCTTGCAAGGTTTCACCCTTGACCAGAGAAGTCAAAGTTGCTCCACTAAGCAAACGTCCACCTAGGACTGCTGTAGGGCAGCAACCGACAAGAGAGTCAGGGAGCCTGGGGCATCCATACAGCTCCATGCTGCTTTGGTCCCTGTGGGATACACTATCAAGGAGTCTCATTGACCCAATGACCAAGTCATTATTCTGCCCACCTTCAACTGACCCGGCTGTATACTGAGAAGATAAACCAGATGTGAGACTCCATACTCACAGTGTCATTTGTAGAGGTGAACTTTTAATGGTGACACATGTCAGTCAGTGAGCAGACCACAAGTTCATCTCTAGATGCATCTGTGCAGCTCTGGCTCAAACTATGACCTAAAATATGAACGGAAGGAGGTCCGCATCCCAAAATCCCCTCTGTGTGTGTGTGGGGGGGGGGGGCTGATCCCCACCTCCACCCTTACTGATAATACCCAGAAAACAGAAAAAAACAAAAACAAAAACAAAAAAAACAAGGCAGGGGGAATCACAGTCCTTGGCAGGCAAAGCATCTTTCTGAAACCTGCTTTTCTGGATTTATTGTGACCACTGTCTTTTCTTTACAGAACCTGGAAACAGACCTTCTACTTAGACGCTGCCTTGATTTCCTTTTAAGATGAATTTAGGCTGGAGAGATAGCTCAGCTGTTAAGAGCAGTGACTACTCTTCCAGAGGTCCTGAGTTCAATTCCCAGCAACCACATGGTGGCTCACAACCATCTGTGATGGGATAGCCAGAAATGAGCAGTCTATATATGACTGCCTAAAGCGGAGGAATGACCTGCTCCAGTTTGCTGGTGGGCTTGGAAAGAGCCAGTAAAGGTAGATAACTATCCCCCCACCCCTCATCCCTCAGTCAGTCATCTTCCCTGGGCTAAGGTGGATCCCCACTCTCACCCCAGTATACAGATGAAGAGCAGAGTGAAGCAGGCTTTTCTATTGCAATAGTTCCAGGGTGTAAGGGTCAGCTCTCCCGGGTGATGCGGAAGAGCTACTTTTGTACCCTTCTGGCATGTTCTTCCCACAGGTACCATGCTAACAGACTAAAAACCATTCCCTCGGGATGACATGGATGCCTGTCACTGAGGAAGGCTCCATCTGTCTCCTGTCCTATCCCTCCTTCTGTCTCCTCTTCCTCCTCCTCTCCTTCCCCCTTCCCCAGCCTCCATTTATCTCTCCTTCTCCTTCCCTTTCTCCTCTCCCACTCCCTCCTTATCTCTCTCCTTTACGCCCCCCCGCCCCCACTGTCTAGATTGCATCCTATAGTCGAGGCTGGCACTCTTCTTCCCTCTGCCTTCTAAGTGTTGGGTGTGAGCCACAGCGCCTGGCTATATTTCTCTCTTTTTAAACCTCAGTTACATTCTAAGGATCACTTACAACCAGGGTGCATTAAAACCAACACTGTATTCATGTTTCTGAATGCCTTTAATATTTTAACTGCGGCAAGCAAGCAAGCAAGCAAGCAAGCAAACAAACAAACAAACCACCAGCAGCAGCAACAACAAAAAACAAAAACAAAAAACAGCAAACACTTAATATGAATTTAACTTTCACACAAACAAAGGGAGACCAGGAAGATACTATTACAATAAAATCAGCAACTTCCTTCCGTATTAGCCTCTCTCTGAGTCAGTATAGTCCCTGATATATGCTATTAAGCTTGTTAATCTGAGGCCCTTTGTTTTGTACTTCCGAGTTACTAATGTCTCAGGAAGATTACACTCAGCTTCTCCTTCCTCGGAGTAGCTCACAGGCAACCAAAGCTTTCCTGGCCACCGCTTTACGCAATACTGTCCGTCCCAAAGGGTCCTTTGCCATCTCTGACATAGTTTGAACACAGCTTACTAAGTATATACGACATTCGGCATCTCAATGCTGAGTGTTCCCCTTGGCTCCCCAGTGGGCGGTCATACAGAATGAGTCTCACAGGCTGCTCATGTGAAAGTCAAAACAGGGCACTCGGACACAAGTGTAGCAATGCTACCACAGATTCCCATACATAGTCACAAAAGGCACACACTTCTCCATGCCCCCTACCCCCCAGTACTAGGGATTGAACCTAGGGCCTTTTGCAAGCTAGGCAAGAACTCTACCCCTGAACTACAGTCTCAACCTGACACATCTACTTTTTATAAACTTTTAAATTATAAGCAGTCAAGAAAAACTGTATTTGCCCAGACATGGCATATTTTGAAGATTGTCAAATAAATACTGAGGTAAGGTTTGGGGTGTGATCAAAAGTTCTGGGTGACATTTCTCTGTGACCCTAGCAGAATCTACATGGGGTTTGTTTCTCATATGTTCATCTCTCCTCTGTGCATCTTGTTTCTCTATTGTAACTTCCTAGAGCAATGAACACTTAACTCTGCCAATACTAGGGAGCCTATAAGGGCAGTAGGACAGAGACACTGTCTATTCAGTGGCTCCAGTAGCTACGATACTGCTTTAGAATGAATGAAAGAAGGCACACTTCTTACCCACTTCTCAGAGAACCTGTTTCAATAATGAGGAGATTGAGAGAGCTCACAGGTTTCAAGATTTCCTCACAAATACAACAGACTTTCTTTCACTCAGCTCTTTGTCTTCTTCACTTTGGAACCCCCAGCAAATCTAGCCCACTGCATGGCCGTATTACTTCATTAAACTTTCTTATGTGCGCACCTGAGTGCTCTCTGGATTTCAGAGGTGGACAGGAAGAATCAGGAACCTAATAGGAATGTCCCGTCCCCACAAACTCTGACTTAATCCCGCTATGTCCCGTTTCAGCTAGAGCTTCAAACGGGAAAGGTAGGCTCCCTGTGTCATCTCCATGCCCCCTGGGAGTCCTCCCATAAGCCACTGTACCCAGTTTGAAACAATCATTCCAAAAGCCTTTTTGTCAAAATAAGCCTGCATATCAGTGAGTATTCATGTTTCCATTTTTCTCGTATTTTTCACATTTTCTACATTGGCAAATTGTATTACTGCCAAGAGGCTATGCATGTTCCCGTATGTGCATGTGCAGATGTGTGCATGCAAGTGGAGGCCTGAGGCTGGCATCCAGAGTCTTCCTCATCACTCTCTAACTTATTCATCGAAGCAGGGTCTTACAGATGAACCCAGAATTTTCCAATACGAATACAGCCTGGTCTAACTCATGAGTCATGTATAAAGTGAGGGCCTGTTCCGCTCTGGCACTTTAAAAATAGCTGATATTGAACACTCAACTGTTTTCCTTTATTTTTAGAACACTTAAGTCAGCACATATGTGATGAATTACGGTGTTGTTCACACTAAAAAGTAAATTAAGAATTACTTCTGATTGATCAATTATCGTCATTTATCTGGCCCAAGGAAGTGACAGCTCTCATGCAATCCAGACTCAGAGGGGCCACTGATTTCAAACACGAAATGTAAAACAAATTAAAACAGTCTATCCACGACTATAATTTTAGGTTTATGAAATGGTGCCATGAAGCCACCATCAAAGCACTGGCTCGCCGGAAGGCCGCTCTAGCCCGTCTCAAAAAACCTACAGGGGGAAAAAAAAGCCTGGCTAGCATTTATTCTGGGGTCCAAATTACAGTCTTCAGACACATGTAGTCTTTTCGTTCTTAAAGCAGCCATAGGAATGAGTAAAGTTGTTCATATTTTTAAGAAGGCGCGGTTTGGAAATGATCACAGAAGCTAGTACAGTCTGTAAAGACACCAAATAGTAGAAGTATACTCGAGATACTTCTGTATCTATTCCCGAGTCTGTGGTTCTTCCTCATTGTCCTCTAAACAAGTGATTCCGAGACACCTGTCCTCCTCTGTGCATGTGAACTGAAACCTGTGTCACCAGGAAACATCCCAGAGCTGAGACTCTGCATCCAGGCCTCCCTCCCGTCGGGTGGGACCCCATCCTAAGCCCACAAAGGATCCCCTAATAGAGACAAGAGAAAGGAAGTAAGGCAGATAGAAACTAAAAGAAGTGAAAAAGCCAGAAAACCAGCAGGGAGTATGGCCCTGTTGTTCACACTAAAAAGTAAATTAAGAATTACGTCTGGTTGGTGAATTATCGTCATTTATCTGGCCCACGGAAGTGACAGTTCTTATGCAATCCAGACTCAGAGGGGCCACTGACTTTAAAGAAGAAATATAAAACAAATTAAAACAAGGGAAAGGGGGGGGGGGGTGGACTGCCCTTGCAAAGTTTAGTCACTATTAAAATAGCCAAAGAAGGGTCAAAGTCAGAGGTCTGCTGAGCAGGGTGGTACCCAGCAATGGTGGCCTGCCTATCCCATCAGCCTCTCCCTGTACAGCTCATGGGACTCATTTTCATTAGAGGAACCGTGCTGCTGGTTGTTGCCACCCTGGAGGCGGGTGGGGAGTGGTACTTAGTGTGTCCAGAAAAGTGGCATAATTTCAGCTCAGTGTTGGTAGCAGCTATTCTGTTCTACGTCTCCCTTATTGTAATTCCCATGGAGAGCTCTGGTGGTCAACATTCCCTCCTCGCTGTTCAGATGAGACAATCCTGCCCTAGCTTCATTCTCCTTAGCTTCAGCTTTTTTTTTCTTTAAAATTTTTTAATTAGGTATTTTCCTCATTTACATTTCCAATGCTATCCCAAAAGTCCCCCATACCCTCCCCCCCTCACTCCTCTACCCCCCTTCCCACTTTTTAGCCCTGGCGTTCCCCTGTACTGGGGCATATAAAGTTTGCGTGTCCAATGGGCCTCTCTTTCCAGTGATGGCCGACTAGGCCATCTTTTGATACATATGCAGCTAGAGTCAAGAGCTCCGGGGTACTGGTTAGTTCATATTGTTGTTCCACCTATAGGGTTGCAGATCCCTTTAGCTCCTTGGGTACTTTCTCTAGCTCCTCCATTGGGGGCCCTGTGATCCATCCAATAGCTGACTGTGAGCATCCCCTTATGTGTTTGCCAGGCCCCAGCCTAGTCTCACAAGAGACAGCTATATCAGGGTCCTTTCAGCAAAATCTTGCTAGTGGATGTAATGGTGTCAGCATTTGGAGGCTGATTATGGAATGGATCCCTGGATATGGCAATCTCTAGATGGTCCATCCTTTTGTCTCAGCTCCAAACTTTGTCTCTGTAACTTCTTCCATGGGTGTTTTGTTCCCAATTCTAAGAAGGGGCAAAGTGTCCACACTTTGGTCTTCGTTCTTCTTGAGTTTCATGTGTTTTGCAAATTGTAACTTATATCTTGGGTATTCTAAGTTTCTGGGCTAATATCCACTTATCAGTGAGTATATATCATTTGAGTTCTTTTGTGATTGGGTTACCTCACTCAGGATAATGCCCTCCAAGTCCAACCATTTGCCTAGGAATTTCATAAATTCATTCTTTTTAATAGCTGAGTAGTACTCCATTGTGTAAATGTACCACATCCTCTGTTGAGGGACATCTGGGTTCTTTCCAGCTTCTGGCTATTATAAATAATGTCTACCTACCACTTTGAAGGGGCTCCCCCTAGCTCTCTCTCCACATTTTAAATCTGATCATCCTAAACGTGCCCTGCAAATCTAATACCATACACAAAAATACATTAAAACTTAATTCGGCAGGTAACGTCACTCACTACCAAGCCTGATGACCTTAATATTTCAATTCCTGGGACTCACATGGTGGAAGGAGAGAAATGACCATTCAAAGTTGTCCTCTGACCTTCACACACATACCTTGAATTTCATATGCACATAAAAATACACAAATAAATTTAAAATGCAGTAACACATTTAAAGGCTCAACTTTTTAATGAGTGGGTGTGGCTTACTGTTCTCAAAGCCCCCATACTTTAAGATAAATACATAGCTACCTTATAAGGTCGATGAAGGTGACTAATATTAAAGGCATTTTATCTGTATTATCACCAAGGGTTTTTTGTATTATTTTGTTGTCCTTAGAAAATTATCTAATACTTAACTTTTAGACCCAATATTCACGTGAGAAATTTGGTGAGAAATTTGGTGAGAATACTCACTTCTAATTTATTTTTAGTTTTGAATATGCCTTAGGATCTAGTTAAATCTTAAGGTATGAGTATGGGAGAAATATAAAACAAATTAGAACTCCCAGAGAAACACAGTGAGCTCCAAGAATCCTCCTGTCTCCACTCCTGAGTACTGTAATTTTATGTGTCCATCGCTATGTGCAGCTTTTTTGGTGGTTTCTAGGGAATGGACGTGGGTCCTCATGTTAGCACAGCACAGTGAATAGGTTACAGAAGTATTCTCCAGCCCCAAGTCTTTACTTACTAACATGACTAACTCCCTGAACTTTTCATGCTCTCTTGTTGAATGTGCTCAGAGGGAATCAGTCACTGTGAGCTGCACAGGGTGGACCCATGGCTTTATTTTTTACATTATTCAAAGCCAGATCGTCTATGTTTGTGTCTGTTTAGCCACAATGCTTGCTATCTGCTCTTGGATAAGGAGCATACAGTTTTCTCACTTCTGAAATGAATAATATAACCAGGTGTTATTTAGCTCACAGAGACAGTTTTTCTCTAAAATCAAACCAAACCCTAAATGGAAACATTTTAAAGATTTTTTTTTCATCAATAAGTTTTGATCACTGGTAAAGTCTAAACAAATGTGAACAACGTAATTCAAAGGAAAAAGTGCACTGCTCACCATTTCCAAAAGTTCTCACCCCAGAAATGGAAATCTATACAGAGGATGAATAAAGCCAAACACATGGACTTGGGCTAAGATTAGACTTACTGACGTCAGCATGGTTTTCAAGACATGCATATGGATGAACGATGAAGAGGAACCGAGTGAATAGCTGGTGTGTGTGTGTGTGTGTGTGTGTGTGTGTGTGTGTGTGTGTGTACAGATACACAGAGACAGTTTTTTAGAGACTCTGTCAACTAAGGATGACTGGAAGCGATGAAAACTCCCATCAGCTGAAACTGGTGCTTTATTCTTATAATTGTGGCTATCTGGAATGCTAAGGCAGTATGACTGTAGGTTCAAGACCAGCCTCAGCAACTCCATTATACCCTATCATGGAATTAAATAAAAAGAGGGCACTGGGAAAAGCTTCGTCAGAGACTGAGGAGTCCACCAGGACCTACCAGATAGTTCCCAAGCCATGGTCACACACAGGCAACCCTGGTTAAACACAGTGGGTCCCAAAACAAAAGGACATAATGTGGGAATTGAATTGGGGTGTGTGTGTGTGTGTGTGTGTGTGTGTGTGTGTCTGTGTTTCTTGTGCTTTTTCTTTGGCTCTTTTTCTATTCCTCTTTTTTGTTTTGTTTTGTTCTATTCAAGTTTGGTTGCTTTTATCTTATTTTATTACTTTTTCCTCTTTCTGTTTGTCTTTTTTCTTTCTTTTTTTCTTCCTTTCTTTCCTTTAGATGTCTGTTTGTCTTCTAATGAGAGATAACGAGAAAGGATGTAGATGTGGGTGGGTGGAGAGAGACTAGGAGGAATTAGGGGAGGGAAACCCTTAATCAGAATATATTTAAAAACACAAAACAAAACAAAATTTAATCTGAAAGAGTAGACTTGAAGCATTCTCACCTCCCCCAAAAGAAGATAATTAGGCAAGAAAATATTTTGGTATGGAAGACAAAATCAAAAAATTATTCTAAGGTGAAGAAACTCAAGAAATATGAAGCCTGAATGAAATCGATGGCAGGTGTGACGGTTAATCTGTCAAGGTGACATTTCCAGAGAAAATGAACTGAGGTGGGAAGGCCCACCGCACACGTGGGTGGTATGGGTGCATTGACTGGGGTCCTGATTGAATTAAAGGGAGAACGTGAGCTGAGCACAGCATCCACCTTTCGGCTTCCTGTCTGTGGATGCGGTGTGACCTGACACTATGCCCTCCTCACTGCGATGACAGCACCCTCATATGCTAAGCCAAGACAGAGCCCCCTTCTGCTTCTCTTGTCCTATAGTTTGTCACAGTAAGAAAACTCACTCATACCACAGGGGATTTTCTTTCACTATAAAAGAATATTACAGTAAGTAGTAACAAAATGTGAATCAATCCTGCAGGTGACAGTGCTGTCACTGTTAACTTCCTGGTTTATATAAACATTTTGATTTTTGTAAGAATTTGTTTTAATTCTCAAAAAAACAAAACAAAACAAAAAGAACACCCCCCCACCCCCCCAAAAAAAACAAAAAAACTCGGGCTGCAAGAGGGTTCAGCAGGAAAAGATGCTTGCTGCCAAGCCTAGCCACCTGAGTTCAATCCCCGAGAAACCCTGCATGGTAGAGAGTGAGAACCACCTCTCCCCTGCAAGTTGTTCTCTGACATCCATCCACACATGTGCATGCAGAACACACTCCTAGACACACAAATGGATATAAAAAATACTAACATACTTATGAGACTGGTGTTCTGTCTACTGAGAGGCACACTGTACCCGCATAAGCAAAGATAAACAAATAGAGCCAGCAAAGGCTGAAGTAAATGGAGACGTTACTATCTACACAAAGAATTCACAGACATTTGTGCCTGTGAGCCTGAAGTTACATTAAAATAAAAGGAAAACAAGTCAAAACAAACAGTCTCCCAGTCTTTAAAGAAAAGAAAAAAGGAAAAGAACACTCCATCATGTTGATTCATATACCATTCTGCCACTTTCATTGGTCTAAGAACATTATCTTCCCTATAAAAATACACACTGGTGACCCTTGTGCTGCAAACTAAGCAGGCTGGCTGCGAGGGAGGACCCTGCTTGGCTTTCTAGGGAACCTGATTAGCAAGGACAGCACAGTCAAACACACAAAGGCAGAGAGGGAAGGAGCAGCTCTGCTCACCTCTGGGGCTCCACAGAGATCCTGACTGCTCTCGGGAGCAAGGTCTCCAAGTCAGAGTGCTTTTGAGACAAGTGTTGTGTTTATGAATTCTGGGAACAGAGGGTGCGACGGCTTTTCCTCTACACCCACAGAATCACATTTGCCGGCTTGAACAAAAAGCTATTTCAACCACACAATTGCTACAGCCGTTTATCACCACCCGATGCAAGCCCTAGCCAAAAGATTGAACTCAGATCTCCAATTCATAGAGCTTCAAGATATAACTCATTACTATCTACCTATGTATCTGCTTATCTATATACATATATAGATATAGATATCTATATATGAGGGAGAGAGATACACACATATGTAAGAGAGGGAGAGGGAGGAGAGGGAGAGGGAGGGAGGAGAGGAGGAAGGGGAGGGAGGGAAGGGGAGAAGGAAGGGGAGGGCTAGGGAGGGAAGAGAGTGTACAGTACAAGTTTCAAAGTGAGCTTGCCAGGTTCTCTACTCCTAGGCTTTCTGATGTGTGTTTTTTTTTTTTTCCTCAATGGACACTCAGCCAAAGGAGGTGTTCAGAGAGCTTGCCAAACACACTACATGATAAGAAACTGGAGCAACAGAGAGGTGGCTCAGTGTTGTGTTGGCTGGACTACAGAAAGATGGCTTGTTCCCTGCCTGGCACACCCTGAGGATTTTTGAGGCTAATATTGCTTTTACATGTTTTTACAACTTTTGTTCTTTCCTGTCATTACGTCAGACTTGGGTAGGCTCTGATTAAGTCTAAACTCCAGATCACAGAGATGCGCTCTGCTTGTGAGTATCCTGCTCCCATCAGTTAGCTCAGGCTTCGGGCACTGCAGAGATTCTTCTCATGTTCTCAATAATAAGAGCAGTATGCCTTTGAGAACCTTGGGGGTTTTAAGGTCTGAAAGTCTTATACTCTCTTTACCAGACCAACCCAAAACAAACAAACAAACAAACAAAACCAAAAACTTCTCAGATGCAGAAAGCAGAAACTACTGGTGAAGTTAGGGTTTCATGAGAGGACTATAAGATATATAGATAAATGTACTTTAGTTTCCTAATAAGAACAAGCTTATATGAAATTCAAGGAAGAATCAAGAGCAGAAGAAGGCCCAGAAGCTTTGGAGGTGGAGGGGGGGGGGTTAGGACCAAATGAGGATCAGAAGCCAACACTGAACATGGAGGGCTTGCTCTGTCTCTGAAGCAGAGGTGGGGGTGGATGGCAATCTACACACACAGACCCAGGCCCACAGAGGACACACAGTGCTAGCAGATAGCAAATGCTCCTGCCACATAAGCTTGGAGGGCACTTAATGCAAGGGGCCCAACAGTCCCAGCTCCTGCTTCCTCACCAGGCCTTGGCAGCACAGTCCCTATCCAGGACTGTCACTCAGGCAGTCTGGGAAGAAAAGGATGCTGAGAGCGCCATTCAGTGAGCAAAGGACTGTAACCCATTCAACACCACCGAAGGTTGCTTCTAGGATGGCAGTCCTCAGAGTAATGGTAAGCAATGCCCTGATAGCCTGCAGCTGGCCCAGCACATTGCATCTACATGAAGGTACACATCTTCTAAAGCTGCTGCTCCCAGATGCTCATGGAGCAACTCATAGGGTATAGTCTCACTCTGCAGAATGGATGAGGTTGCATCTCTCTCTGGATTTAATATCAGCAGCCTCTTGAAAGAACTAATGTTCCCACACTAGGGCTCTGCTAAGCTGGCTCACTGCTTTGAACATGGGGAGATTTGGGGTAGGAAAACAGGAAGCCTAACTCTTCCCATGATGAAACACACACACACACACACACAGAGCCAGATTTGTGCCCCCTGTTAATAAACCCCAACACAGATGAGGTGAACCAGAGAGCCTATATGAAGTCCTGAGAATCACTGCATCGTGACAGAAGAGATTAGAACCTAATGGAGAAGGGCACGCTTTGTCGGTTGTGATTATACATGTAGCGGCTCTATCGGGATCTCCATTTCTGCCTCCACAGTGGGACATGATTAATATTTTACATACTGTCCAAAGGGGGGTGTGGCTTACCAGAAACCGTACTGAACATTTCAAACACAGATCATCGTCTGCCAAGAGAAAATCCTGCCCAGCTGGAGATTTCTCATTTGCAAAACTTAAGAGCGACAAGATTCCGTGACTTGGAGAAACTGGCTGTCCCACCGATGCCTTGGCAACACAGGCTGTACTTATCTTTTTGAACAATACTCCCAGAAAATGTATTTGCTTTCAAAAAACTATGGTAATGCATCTCAGGAAAGGGGCTGTTAGAGAAAATCTATTAATCTGGGCTGGAAAGTCCAAAACATAAGGTTCAACTCCAAGTTCAGATCCCACTTGAAGGTCAAAGGCAGTGTAACAATATTAATAGCATCCTTAAGTCAAAAATCGAGTATCTTTGAACACATAAGTAACCGCATGGCTCTTATCCCCAGCCTTAACTCAGGTACTTTGTTCACGAGGGAAGACTGAGTTCTGTCTTCCTCAGAGGACAAACAGTTACCCTGAGAAAAACCACACTTCATACTATTCAACTGGTTCACACAAAACTGAAACATTGAAAATTCTGTTTTCTATCTTCTTGACACTTTATGCCCCCTAGAAGATGCCCAAGAGTAACATAAACTTCACTTGAGGCTTAACATAAAAATGCCCAGGAGGTACGTATGCTGAACAAAGATGTCTGAGACAGCAGACTGCTCAGGTATTTGTGATGCTTTTCTGGCCTTCTGGGCAATGATTACGGCAATGGCTGTGGCTGTAGATGAGATTCTTCGGGCACCTAGCACGTCACCCTGGAACCTCCTAGCTACTTTTTCTCTAGCAGGGGATGAAACTATTTAGTTCCCAGAAATACTTGTTAAGTGGGAAATCTGACTGGTCAAAAAACCCAGCAACTCAAGGGAGTTAGGTCGTTCAAACTACAAGGAGATGAGAAGCCATCAGCCTCCTTTCCGAATTCTAGGACAGTACCTAATCTGTCACTTGAATGCCAAAGCGCTGTTTGGTGCTATTGAGGGATCCATCAGTGTCAGTCTACAAACCCGCTACACAGTAACTGAAAAAACTGAATCCATGCCTGCTGATGTGAGAGGATCCGACTGTCAACTTTGACCTGCTTGTCTCCAGGCGATCAAATCGTACAATGGACCTCAGGCAAGTAGCCAGGAGGTGAGCATGAAAAAGCACAGTGTCTGTGTAGAAGCTTTGCTGCACTCTGAGCACTAAGGAAAGGAGGACAACCCTTTCCGAGGCTGACACACTCAAACCCAATTTGAGTCCCAATTTGCCCAACAGGGGGCTGATTTCTAACTAGTGCACAAACCCTCAGATGGTTGTTTTGCACAGAGCTAGAAACGAGGCATAGCAAACAGATGCAGGTCTCCTTGGGATAAGCCAAACTGTGAACATGCCACACCCCCCCCCCCCCCCCCAATCCAGTCTCTCCTCGATGAACAGCAACTTCACACCAAGGCAATCAACACCCGATCAGGTTACACACCACCCGCAAAGTATACTGCTGCCTGCCCATCCCCACATGAGGCATCCCCAACCCCAGCCCCCTAAGCATCCCCCTGCCAGCCAGGCAAAGGTGGATGGCAGGCAGCCTATTCAGACACCAGCCAGTGTTCACATACCTCAATAATCCTGTCATGAATTTGCAGGCCTCCTTCCTTGGCAGCAGGCCCGCTGTCAACTATTTTGGATACAAAGATTCCTTCACTGGAGGATCCATCTTGATTGTCCTGTGGGTTAAAAAAACACAGGCGTGAATGCTAGGCATGGAAGCTGGCATGAAAAAAAAAAAAAAAACCCAAAACTTTGCTGCAACCCCAGCTTGTCAAAAGTGGAGTTAAGCGGGGGAGGAGTGGGGTGTTGTTTGTTTCCTTTAATTTCTGTTTTAAACTGAAACTGGCTCATATACATTGTAAAAATATTCCAAACCCAAGCCAAAGTTAGAGCACAGGAGGGGCGTGCTATCTTTGAGCAGCCATCCTCTCTGCTCTGTAAGACTTCTATTTCAGCATGTGCACGCTGTCCAAAATATCTTAACACATCACCTTCCTCAGTACCTAAGCAGGATCACACCGAGCCCACTCTCACAGCCCTGGCTGGAGGTTTTTCTTTTCACTTCTACTTGTTTCCTGTCCCCCTTCCTCCCTACTTTCCATCCCAGCAACTTCTCCTTTCTCTCTGCTCCCTCTTCCCACATCTTTCTATCCTCCTCCTCCTCCCTCCATCCTTCACTCCCTTCCTTTCTTTTCTGTCCTCTCTCCCCCTTTATCCCTTCCCCTCTCTCCCTCCCTCCATGTTTTCTTCCCTGCTATAGGTGCAGCTAAGCCACACCTCCCACTCTGCCCCATTTTCCCTGAGACTGAATGGAACACCAGCTTGGAAGTCTGGGCAGAGTCCGAAGCTCTTGTCATCTGTCAAGGGGGTGTGATAACCTCTGATTTGTCATTTTGAAACATCTTTGCTCACAGACACCTAAGGTGGAATTCTTAGCAATTTACATGACTGGGTCAAATTTGAGCAAGGGACAAACACTGCTGAATGGCTCCTCCAGAGACCAGCCTAAGATTTCACTAGATACTTCTTCTACGTGTTACCCATATAGAGAACTGCTATAGGGGTCACTAGGTAAGAATCTAATTATGAAAAGAGATATTTACAAATAAAGACAAATAGATCAGCTAATTTCTCCAAGTCCCTCCTTTCCCTAATTAGAAAAGGGTCCAGCCGCTCATTCTTGCCCTAGCTTGTGCACAAACTTCTGTCTACACAGCACTAAGACGAGTCTTCTCCAAGTGTTTAGAAAGTTCTAGTGATTAACAGATGGGTTTTTAAATAATTACACGGCGCAGCATGTGCTGTTTCCAAACAATAGCATCTGATAATATACTCGACTTACCCAAAAGGCCAACAACACGAGATGACTTGAGAAGGAAGCAGAGGATACCCCACAGAACTCTACCCAGCACCATGTTAAACTCCATCCCATAATGCAACAAGACCTATTTTAATAATACTCTCCCTATAAGGATATAAAAATACCATGGACAAAAATAACTAGGAAAATAAAACATTTTCTTCTTCAAACAGAAAAGAGAAACGGAGATGGGAAATAGAGGAAAATAGAGAGGAGAAGGGAGGGAGAGAAAGTAAAGAGAGAGGGGGAGGGAGGGAGAGAAAGTAAAGAGAGAGGGGGAGGGAGGGAGAAGAACTGTTCTAAAGAATGGCGGCTAAGGCTGAGACTATACATTCTACAGCCTCCCTCAGCGCTCATGCTCGCTCGCTCTCTCTTTCTCTCTCTCTCTCCCTCTCTCCCTCCCTCCCTCCCTCCCTCCCTCTCCTTGACCCTTACTGTTTCCTTCTGTGTGTCTCTGTATCTGTCTGTCTGTCTATCTGTGTCTGTCTGTGTGTGTCTGTCTCTATCTATCTATCTATCTATCTATCTATCTATCTATCTATCTATTTTTCTGTCATGCTCTATCTATTCCTGGGTCTCTTTTTATATATGCCAGAACAAAGAAACAAAAACCCAGGCTAACATGAGCATTAAGCATTTCTCCACCATCTATCCCCACATCATATGCAGGGCTCTGAGTTCCATCTGATTTCCATCAATATTTTCTTAGAAGTCGGGTCAGCACTGCCGTGGGTGCTGCATGAGGTTAGCTCTCATCACCAGCCATCACTACTTACCATCTCTGCACTCTGCTCACACTAACCCTTCCCCAGCTAAGAAGCTACAAGCATCCTTTCCTCTTAGCAGCCTCATTCATGCCTGCATCGCACTCCAGCTTCCTACAAGAGCATCACAATGCCAGCGCAAAAATGCATCAGGGTTTCTATTTCCTGAGGATTTGAGAGGCAGGAGGCACGTGTGCATTACTCAATCCTCACAATAGCCACAGCAGTAAGGGCCACTGTCATCTACCCCAGGGGAGGAAAGCTTGAATTCAGAAAAGCTAAATGATGTTTAAGGCCCATAGGTAAAGAGCAGCGGGTCTTAGTTTCCTAGAGGATCTTCCCAGACAATCCCTTTTTCAATGAGAAAGCTCACAAGCAGGGTTCAACATCTCAGTCTACATGACATTCCAATTAAGGAAGAGTCTCACTGGACAGCAAAAGACTTATAAGCAAATCGGACTTTCCATAGACGACATGCTGATACATCTCATAAAAGGAAAATGGCATTATCTGTGTTCAGCCATTTTGCATTATATGGCCAGAGAAGAGATGCAGCGTAAGCTTTAGTTTGCTTTGCAAAATACTACACGGTGCCTAAATAATTATTGTAAAGGAATGCAAGGAAGTTCAAGCAAAAATCTAAGAGGAACAACCAACACCCAACACCAGAATTTGGTATAAAACAGTGGTAAAGGGTGTGGCTGGGATGAGGAAAATACAACGAGGAGGCTGTGGTCAGCTAGTAAAGCGTTTGCCTTATAAGCATGAGATCCTGAGTTCAACACCCCAGAACTCCCGAGAATACACGGGCACAATCACACACACACACACACACACACACACACACACAGACAAACAGACAAACACACACACATATACAAACAGACAGACACATACACACACATACACATATACACACATATACAGATACACACATACACACACACACACATATACACACATATACAGACAGACAGACACAAACACATACACATACACACATATACACACATATACAGACACACACACAAATGCACACACATACATACATATACAGACAGACACACACACACACACTCACACTCATGCGAGCAAGCAAGGCATGGCAGCACCAGATCGCAATCCCAGTGCTGTAGAGGTAGAGATAAGTAGATCCCTAGGGCTGGCTGGCCAGCTAGCCTAGTCTACTTGGTGAACTCCAGGCCAGGGAAACCCTGCCTCAAACAAACAATGTGATGTTCTCTTCAGCAATACAAATACTAAAACCAGAACCATACAGATTCAGAGATTAGCAAGGCCTCTCCACAATGATGACAGGCAAGTTCATATTTTTAAAATTACGGGTGAGTATATAATTCGGTACTTTGGTACTAGTGTTTATATATCTAAAACATTAAGTAGAACAGACTGTTTAAAGAAGTGATGCTGGGGGTGTGGGTGGCACACGCCTTTAATCTCAGACCTTGGAAGGCAGAGGCAGGGGGAATCTCAGTGAGTTTGAGGCCAGCCTGATCTATATAGAGTTCCAGGACAGAGAGGGTTACACAGACAGGCCCTGTTTCAAAACAAAACAAGAAACAACAACAAAACAAACAAACCAACTACCCACACAAAGAATAAGAAGAGTGATTTAAGTGACTAGTCAGTTATTAGTGTATAATTTACAGGCAATACAGTCTATCCTTTTGAAGTTAATAAAAACCATGTGGCTGGTGCTTGAGGGACAGTTGGAGGGGCCCTCTGGCTATAATGCATACATAGGTGTGCATATGTGAGCACACACACACACACACACACACACACACACACAGATACACACCTGCACACATATGAATACATGCACACAGAAAGCACCAAAGTGAAAGAAAACCAGTTGAAGTCCATTCCTGACAGCCAGATTTTCCTCTTGGGTATCTGTTTTCTCTCTTAGTTTGTCTGACTCCTCTTCTAATATACTCCAAGTCTGCTCTGTTAATCAAGATGAACTAATGTACCATAGGATTTGTTTTATTGTCTTGAGTCAAAAGAAAAACAAGAAGGGCTGCTTTCATTCCAGGAGGACCCAGATATGAAATATACTTGCTCAAGGCTTAAATGACAGGATACTCCTGACCAGCTAGTGCTTCTTAGGGGACATGAGAATTGATAAGTAAGTGATGGGGTTTGGTTGACGGTATTTTACAGAGACTCGTGAAATGATAGTCCTGATGTCAGAGGCCTTGGGCTAAGCTATTTCACTGTCCAACCAAGCATCTCATAGGAATGCCTTGGGAAAAGACACCACTTATACTCCTTTCAACTTTCAGACCTGATAATGTGTAGGCCTGGCTGCTTAGCTCTGGTTCTACTAAAACTCACTCTGTAGACCAGGCTGGCCTCAAACTCAGAGATCTACCTGCTTCTGCCTCTGAGTGCTGGGATTAAAGACACATCCCTGCCCTTGGAATTCAGTTCAGCTTTTTCCTGCGTACTCAGAGACCTGCCAGCCCCTCCCACTCTGTTGAAGTGCAGAATACATTTTAGATTTTGATATGCTTTTCCTGCTAATTGGAAAACTTGTAATCAACACTGCAGGAAACACATCAATGTGAAACCGAACTTCCTTCTGGTTTCTGCTGTTCAGAATGTATGGTTTATATTTGCATGCATCTGCATGTAAAGAGTGCTCAAGCCTGTGTGTGTGTGTGTGTGTGTGTGTGTGTGCTCAAGCCTGTGTGTGTGTGTGTGTGTGTGTGTGTGTGTGTGTGTGTGTGTATGTGTCATACTCATGCCAGGTCTCTTCATCAGGTAAGTCCTGGGCACCAAAGTCAGGTCATTAGGCTCAGCAGCAAACACCTTTGCCCACTGGACTAACTCACCAGCAACTCCAAACCTCATTTGTTTCTTGAGACCAAGTCTCTTACTGAAGCTGAACATGTCATTTGAGCTAAGCTAGCTAAAGTAGCCCAGACAGATAGGAATCCTCCTGTCTCTGCCCACCCTCCAGCATTAGGGCTACAACCTCTGGCTTTCCATGTGGATGGTACGGACTGAACCCCATTCCTCATGTGTGTTCAACAAGCACTTTACCCACTAAGCCATCTACTCAGTCCCCATATAGACTGTTAGCTCAGGACGAAATCAATAGAGAACTTTTTAAAAGGCTACAAAATCAGGTTGGGCTTGTATTAAATCAACTTTTTAAAACTAAAAGAAGTGGAAACACACACACACACACACACACACACACACACACACGCACACTTTGAAAAGCAGAAACCAACTTCTCAGGGAGGAGGAAAAACCCTTCACCCCTCCTGGGGTGTGGCTGCCAAACAGCCTCCTGGACGCAGCATAATGGGTTTCTCAGCAATCACCACCCATGCAAGTGCCTCTCCACACCAAGGTTTTGCAAACCCTGGGCTTTGATGTGGTTCCACCTAGGGCAGAGACAAGGTCTTCCTAGTTCAAGCTCTGTCTGCTGCAGAAGTTTCTGAAACATCTAGTAAGGGGAGTGGATGGCGGTTTCCAGAGGTTGTTTAAATCTGACAACAGAAGGTGGCAGACGAGGGAGCACCATCACCAATGCAATCCAACCTATTCTCTGTGCTAAGAAGACACTTACATGGTCTCTCATCAGTTTGTTTGTTTGTTTTCTGATTTCTTCTTTTAGGGTGCTATGCAGGCTGGCTGAGGACTCTAGCACTGAGCAATGCCCTTCCCCTCCCCTGTTACAAATATGTCTTTTTATAAGTTGGCACAGATCCAAGCCCCTCTTTGTTGTTAGCTGAGGTCAAATGCTTACAGACTGAGGCCTGCCTGTCTCCTTCCCCCTTCCCAAAGCTGAGGCTTCAAGGGATAGATCAGAATCACGCAGAGGCGCCCAGCCTGGGCTCATCAAATACAAGAGGGAATTCAGAAAAGCCCCAGCCTCACACGTGCTTCTCCAGTTTGGTAAGATTTCCACAAAGATGATGGGAATCTGTGAGCTCATTCCTCTGGTTTACTAAAGTGGGAAGGGCTGCCGCCCCCACCCAGCATTTAAAATGTTGTCCCAGACAGATGACGTTCATCATTTTATCTACTACATATCGTCTCTGACAAAGCTGTCAGTTTTTAAAAACAAAACTTTGTTTTTGAAACTGTGGTTTTGGCTAAAAGCTACAGAAATTCCACCATAAATCTCCCGTCACTCCCCTTGAGTGAAAACACGGTGCAGCGAGTCGCTGCCCACACTATTTCAGAGCCCAGACCCAGCACTGGCTGCATCCCTTTTTGATCACGTCTCTGCACATCCCTCAACTCGAATCACTTGATTATGTCGAGCTGCCCCAAATCCTGCCCCTGCCCTAAAGGACCTCAGGTCTTGTAAGCACTGCCAAATCCACTGTTTTCTATCTCAGTGATCTTCAAATACTTTCAAAAATGTGTGTGTGTGTGTGTGTGTGTGTGTGTGTGTGCAGACAAAACACAGTTTATGAACCCAGGCATAGGGGTGCTTATGTAGAAAAACAACACTCAGGAGGCTGAGGCAAGACGATCACATGTTCTGGGCCAGAGTGGACTCATAGCAAGGGCCTATCTCTAAACCTAAACGTTCCTTTAATTGAGCAGGGTCCTATTTGTTTCCAGAACTCAGTTCAGTGGTCCTTCTCTCAGATGCCTTCTCCTTCAGAGCATCTCTAGTGGCATGGCCCTCTCCTACTCCATCAGTCTCTCCATGAAAATGTGAGCCCCAGGAGGGTGGGTGAGACATCCCCAGCTCTGCAGGGCTGGTACCTTCTCCTACTTCAGGATTCAACCAGCCATCTCCTCTAGGTTTTCCTGACTGCCACCATTTCCACCCCATTTTCCCCAGTCTATGGTTGACACGTAGACTTGTTTTGTGCCTGACAACCCCAATCCCCACCCAGCAATCACTCCCTGACTACAGGGTCCCAGTCTCTTTGGCCTCTACTGTACCTATCAGTTTCTAGCAAATAACAGTGCTCAGTGTGTATTTGTTGAATGAGCAAATCTTGTTTTCTCGAACTATTTTTAGTTGGTAAACAAGGTCTAACAGCACACACGGTCAGTTCTAGACCAGAGGAAGAGACAGCAGGCACTCAGTTGATTCTCCTCAAATGCTGAGAGTCTGAAGAGCATCCCTCGTCATCCCCAGAACTCTTCCTTGAGCCATTTTCCTCAAAGCTAAGCTAGCAGACAGGAATTTGGCCTGTCCTTCTAGAGCAGGGACCATTGAGGGATGAGATGGCCAAAGAGCTGACCTGGGAAGAAACAAGGAAGGGACTGAACCTTGTCTATGAGTAATGCCAAGGTGGCAAAGCATAGTTCAAGCTGTCACTTCCACATGGGGCACCCACAGTCTAGCTCAGTTGGGAGGTAACTGGTCATTCATGTCTAGCTACATCCATATCACACAATTCCATTCAGCCCTCCTGCTACACAATCACCAAGGCAACCGTAAAGGTCAATAGTTTGAAAGATAGGGATGAGGCCAATGTTGTAAAGCAAGAGTAAAAAATGTCAGACACATATTACTGATCAACATGAACAGCCCTGAGTGTGAAAACATCACACACACACACACACACACACACTATCGACAGAGAATGAAGCTAGGGGCCATCCAGGCCTCATCCTTGAACTCTCTTACAACCTCCACAGAGGAAAAAAACAAAAGCACAAAACATTTTAGCAATTAACATACCACACAGGGTCGGCCGCCAATGATATTGAATCCCAGGGAGCCAGAGTCCCGATGCAGGACAAGAGTCAGGCTTTTGGTCTCTTCTCCCTGCAAGACAACAAACTAGTTAAAATGTTGATTTGCACACAAGAAATTGAGGGTAGCATTTTCTTCTTATGCAAGGAGACTCAAGACTATGGAGCTAATTGCTTTATAAATTCTTATCTCTTGAGAAGTTTGGCCAAGGAAACATTTAGAACCCAATCTGAAATTCAGCCCTGCCTTTAGGACCTTGCACACATGCCTGGGATGACCACAGAGGAATGTCTGGAGGCGTTCAGACAGGCCCCCAATCATTCATTATCGATGACTCCTAGGTCTACAGATGCAGTCTTCTTTTGGCCCGCTGGACTCTGGCTGTCTAGACAGCCACTCTCTGTTTCTCTATACTTCTCAAGGACAGCATTCATGTCACATCATGAGAGGGTCAAATGGCAATCCTCTCGGAAGTGTGAGCACATGCAATGACCTGTCAATATCATCTCTATTTGGGAGACACAGTGTGTGTGTGTGTGTGTGTGTGTGTGTGTGTGTGTGTAAGCAACTGACAGATGCAAAATGTGAACTGAAAGCAGAAAACCCTGAACAGTGCTCCCGAGGGAAGGGCTCATTTCCACATAGTCATTACTGACTGATATGTAGGAAATGTAGAACCCCTTAACACAGGACACGCTGGGGAGAGCTAGACGTCATGACAACCTCAAATCCAACAAGCTGTAGTCACCTGGACAGGTCACACAGGCAGCCAAAAGGGACAGAGATGCCAGGCACCTCAGCTAACACTCTTAAGCGATAGGAGAGCAGTAAAAATAGAGCTATCTCATGTACAAACTGTTACTTCTTGTTCTGTGACATATACACATTAAGTTCACTAACACAGCTTTAAATATTTTTCTAGTGAGACAGTTTCCAGCTCTCTGTATTGGACACCGGAAATTCATCCAGATGGACTGGAAGTCCATCTCTTACTGTGCTCTCTTAGAAGGGTGAAAAGTTAAGAAATACATGGTACTTTGAACAAGTGATCGTACATGGCTTACATGCCTGGCTTCCATAACAATCAATGATGGAAACCGTACAGTTACACACTAATGCAGGGCAGATGGCTGTGCTCTGACAATCTCAAATGGTGTACAAAGGAGAATGCACGATCATATGAACCCAAAGTTTACTTTCAAATCTACTGTGTGAGAATCATGAAGATAGATGGAAGGGGGGGGGGAGGACCAAGGGAGGGAGCAGAGAAGAGAAGGGAAGAGAGGGAAAGGAAGGGTAGGAGGGAGGAAGAGAAAGAGGGAGGGAAGGAGAGGAGTAAAAAAAAACTTATTATGCTCCATTTCCAATGGCAACAGCTAATATTTTCAGTTTTTGCTATATGCCAAAAGTTATACTCAACGTGAGCTGCTTTATTTCATTTACTAATCCACACGGTTTTATAAACTGATGCTATTCCCATCCTCCAAATATAGGTGAAAGATTGTGCCAAAGAGATTACCTGTCAATGAGCTAATATATAGATGAACACCCTCCAATTCTATCCATCTTCTACACGGCTTTGTTTCGGTATAGCATATAGAAGGCAATTCTATGCAGATCTGCAAAATCTTCATGCTTCTACTGCTAAAGTTTCAGGAAAGGGGTTCAATATAGGAAGGTTTGCCCAGGATACAGAAACAGAACAAAATCCTGGAATTGTCAAAGAATGCTATCTGAGGTGCTCTGAGACTTGACCTTGGGTATCTTTTGAAGGATTAAGACAGCCATGCCCAAAACACAATATTCCTCAGGTCAGCAACAGCTTGCAAAGAGCCTTTCCCGACAATCAAATTGGCCTGCAATTCCTTGCTAGAGGCAATCCATAAGAAGAAAGGAGGATGCTTCACAGCCACCTTGAACTAGTCTGGCTCCCAGACTGGATTCCGATGGTAGTATGTCACCTCGGGCTGAGTCACAGCAGTAAGCTAAGGTGTAGAAGAGTCACCAGGGATGGGATGCTGAGATAGCTAAGATGAAGGTCAGCAGGAACTGAATTCTTTCATTTCTCCACTCAACTACCAAACGCCATGCTCTGTTCTCTCCCCATGGGCTTCATTCTGTGTTTCCTCTCCTACCGTGTTCTCCAACAACCTTCATTTGCTCAGTTTTGCAGGTGAGCTATGAATTATGGTTTTCACTCTCAGATCCCATATAAGCATCAGACTTAGAAATGTTCATCTCTGAAAAACTTTGTAATCTGTTCCTGGGTACAAAATATGTCAGAAAAGAGTTGTAGAAATGGTTTCCATTCAATTACATTTCACCAACTAAAGAGAAGTATGCAGGGGTGTGTGCGAGCGTTCTCACCCATGCTGCCGTCCTGACAAGTTATACTTTGGTATAGTGGTGTCTTCCATTTGAGGGAATATTTAAGCAGTACTGGATCATTTGGGGTTTATCCCAAGCCATGCTATGCAATTATCTCTGAAATTCAGGGTAGGGGGATCAGACAAGGGAAAGGGTCCAACTTAATGTGAACAGCTGATTAAGCGACACATCTGTCTCTCAACACAGGGGCACAGGGGCAATCACACACAGGCTCAAGGTTAAACAGAAATAAAGTGAGAGCCCAGAGACTAGAATTGAGGTCTGCGAAACTCCAGCACCTTTGCTCCCTGTGGGATGATAGTAAATGTTTACACCCTGTCCTAAATCTGTCTGCACCAGCTATGTCAATCTGCCAGCTGTGGGCTCCATACCTCCCAGGAGAGCTACAATGTGGTCCCCAAAAAAGTGCATAGTGCAATGTCATATAGTAATAGCGAAAGGTTGAACACTCCTGGATTATATGATAAGGCAGCTTTTAAAGTCTACCAAGCATACTGGATTCTATAACAGGAACTGTGAAGAGTGAGAATGCTTTTCAGAGCTTGATAAATCCCCAAAGTGCCATGCCCCCGACACCAACAGCACCTTAGGTAAGATCTTACACTTACAAGTCATGACTTAAGTCACTTTCCTGATCCACAGAAAGGGTTTGATAGCTTCTTCTCATGCCACAGGTACCACAATCACAGATGATACAGGCAACACCTCACAAGGATGCCACAGGTACCACAATCACAGATGATACAGGCAACACCTCACAAGGATGCCACAGGTACCACAATCACAGATGATACAGGCAACACCTCACAAGGATGCCACAGGTACCACAATCACAGATGATACAGGCAACACCTCACAAGGATGCCACAGGTACCACAATCACAGATGATACAGGCAACACCTCACAAGGATGCCACAGGTACCACAATCACAGATGATACAGGCAACACCTCACAAGGATGCCACAGGTACCACAATCACAGATGATACAGGCAACACCTCACAAGGATCCACGTAAGCCCAAGTATGCTGGCCCAGAGTAAGTGCTCAAGACATAAGCAAGGCTGAATGCTGAGATGGACCTGGCTCAGCACTGATGCTGGGATGTTGCTTAACCCATCGGTCACTGTTCCCCCAAATCCATTCAGTGGAGAATAGCTTAGTCAATTGTAAGGCAAGCTTGAAGAACTGGCACCTAAAATAAAAGGAATTTTAAAAATAAACAAAAAGGAAGGTACAACTCTGTGTGGTGTCCCTCCCTTTTTTCCAAGACTGCAAAAGTAACTCTAGAACACTGATGGAAAAAATACCAGGTAGACACATTTCACACTGGGGAGGGCACGTGTGATGATTTAAAAAAAAAAAAAATCAAGGCAGGCAGCTCAGACTCTGAGCAAAGCACAGCCTAGACCGGCAGACAACAAGGTGGGCTGTAGGCCAGCAGAATGGTAATGGGACACAGGACACAGCCAGGCGGGGGCACGGGGGCTTGGGGGGGGGAGGCCCTAGAAACAAAGCAGATGGAAAGCAGATGCCACATGTACCCGCACGAACCCAAGAAACTGTGAGCTTGGCTCCAAGTTGTGGAGGCAGAAGGGAGAGGGAAGGAGAGCAGAGTCCTTAGGGAGGGCTGCACACTCAGGTCAGCACCAAGGCCCACCAGATCCCGGCGCTAAAGGCTGAGAAGAAAGCAAGAGAAGAAGACAGCAGCAAGTGGAAGTCAGGAAAGCCTTCCTCGGGAGCTTTGCCTTCAGCTGTCCAGACTCTGTAACAGTGCTCATGTCCCTTCCCTAGGACCCAATAGACAGAGGAGCACGTCACTGGGTAGAAAAGAAAAGCAAGTAATGACCTCATTATTTCTTGTAGCTGGACAGACAGATCTAACACATACTGTCAAGCTACTGCCATTCTAGACTCTAGCTAAAGAGATAGCTGGGTCTTTGGTGTGATGTCGGTCTCCTTGGGATAGCCTAACATCATTAGGGTAGAGAAACAGATTAGCCTTAGAGAAGGGGCTGTACTCAAACAAGGGCATGAAACCTCCAGAGGCCCCAGGACAGCAGGCCACAAGAAGAAATAAAAGCCTACTTCCTAGTACCATTAATGTGATGTTGCTTAAAAAACCCTCTTCCCTCTCCCAATACAGACCTGTTGGATCATCTGAACTTTCAGCTGCTTCAGCTTTCAACCCTACAGCCAGCTACTTAAGAATCTGGGGAGTGAAGGAAACTTCAGGGTGGAAGTCACATATTCCATGTACTGCCACAAACCTCTTAATGATGTTTTTCCCCCTCAAGGACTTTTTTTACTTAAAGGCAGGCCACATATATGAGTGGTCCCATGGGATGCTATGTTCTGGCGTCAGCCTGGTGTAACCAGACTTTATCATGTCCTCATGTGCCAGAACTGCCTGACACATTTCTCTGTTCATCTCGTTACGTGATGTGTTGCTCCACTTTGATTGTCTGGGAGACACTCTCATAAGGACTGCTCTTTCAGCACTGAAGAGTGTGACCTGCCCTCTACGGACAAAGTCCCTATGCATTTCAGTCCTCTTCTGTCACGTTTCTCTGACTTCAGAAGCTTGGGCTCAGGCTATCACTAATCAGTATGTCTCTTTCAGCATTCATCTCTGCCGCTGTCACTTTGAACTCTTTCAAAAACTTCTTTTTGAAAGTGAGGGCTGTTCCTGGCTCAGTGAAGTTGTGGGTTCCTGGAACAGGGCAAGCTGAACTGGAAAGCTGCCCAGTGGGGTACAGGGGAAATGAAACTGACCGACCTGCCTGACTGACCACTAGGCTGTCTGGGGTGACAGGACACCTCTTAGCTTCAGATTAGCCAAGTTCCCTGAGGCCCACACAGCTGGGAAACAGGCCTGTCTGTTGACTAGTGACATGAAAGTGCTGTATATTTGGCTGTCGCCAAGCAAAGAAT
Source organism: Mus musculus (assembly GCF_000001635.26). Classification (NCBI taxonomy): domain Eukaryota; kingdom Metazoa; phylum Chordata; class Mammalia; order Rodentia; family Muridae; genus Mus; species Mus musculus. The sequence continues at coordinate 101,367,476 of NC_000072.6, forward strand.
GTGCAGAGCTGGGGGTTGGAGGGACACAGAGACAGAGCCATCTGCCAGAAGTTCTGTAAGGAAGGGCCGGGATGTCTTCACTCCCTACACTTGAAGCCTTTTGTCCTCTTTGTAGTTCAGCCTTTGCCATTCTCAATGAAGGAGCATAGCCTAAGCCCTCCTTGTAATTCAAATTCCAGTTGAAATAAAGGGATCTCAGAGGAAGAACAGAAGGGGGACACTGTTTGAGCCTAAGGCAGAGACTGGTGATGGAGATAATACTTGAATACAAGTTTCAGTTGGATGAGACAAGCATGGGAACAAAAACAGGATGTGTGACTTACCAGGACAGTTTAGAGAGAACAGAGAGAGATGAAGGGCCCAGGAAGACAGGTACATGGGACCAAAGGACAGTTTCTGCGGGGATTTTAGTTCTGCCAAATCACACATACGCATCTGCAAGCCAAACAGCATGTGTCCAGAGAATAATGTAACAGAGGCAAAGTGTCCTCACTTCTGCTCTACTCAAAAGTTTGCCACATTATCTAAACAAAGGGCAGAATCCCCGAGGGTTTGATTTTGTATCTCCATGAGCTGAGCGCCACATACACATCTCTAATTTTTACCATTGACTCATTTGCTTTTCTAGAGACTGTTCATACGCAATGATTCATGGAAACAACCAAACACGATGCAAAACACCACTGCCATCAGAACCTCAAGGGCAACATCCTCGATTGTCCATCAAGGGTGTGTTATGCTGTGAAAGTTTGTGTGCCCTCAATATCCAGACTTTAGGAGGTTGGAAAATGGCTCAGTCAGTAAAGTGCTTGCCTTGCAATCAATAAGACTCTCATAAGAGGTGGTGGTACACAGATAATCCCAGTGCCAGGAGGGGGTGTGGAGACTGGTGGATCCCTGGGGCCCTCCGGTCCACCAACCTACCACACATACCAACTTCAACACCACTCAAAGACTCTGTCTCAAAAACTAAGGTGGACATTACCTGAGGAATAACATTGAATGTTGCCCTCTGCCCTGTAGAGCCCCCTCCATGCATATACACATGTATGTATATGTACATACAACTTAGACATTTTAACAATTTTGTTGAAATTATATTTAAGGGCAATAATATTAGTGGAAGAAGGAAGGCATGTTGAAAGGTGTTTAGGACTCAGTGCCTTCAAAATAGGCCCCAAAGGGCCTCTTACCTCATCTATAAAGGCATATGGAAACACACACACACACACACACACACACACACACACACACACACACAAGGACACACAAAACAAAACGAAAAGACCAGAATATTGTCTGTGAACCAAGGCTGCTTCAGGCCTTCACCCAACAACACTGAAAGTGCCACGTTTGTCTTCTTGGGCTTCTCAGACTCCAGACCTTAAGAAACCAATTCCTATTGTTTACAAGCTGCCCAATTTATGGCATTTCTTGTTATAGCAATCCAAATGGGCTAAACAGGGTGGATAAGAGGTTGTGAAATTGTGTTTTGAATGCTCTCTTATTATGGAGCACAGGACAAGCCTTGAATATGATCCTCCTGCTGTAGCCCTCTGAGTAGCATGGTAAGAAATTTAAAATTTTTAAACATCCAAAAACTTACCCAAAGTATTTTCTTTGCCAAATTACAGAGAGCAAAGTCTACTTCACTTAGCAACTGTAAAACCATTATTTTCCTGTTTTATAGGAACTGGGAGTTCCTCTCAGAGTCCCTGAACATCAGGGAGAAGACACACATGGCCCTTTAGGCCACAGTGTCTAAGATCTGATAGCCAGGTCTACTCTGGATATCTTGCATCCAACCCTGATCCTCAATCTGATGGGACTCCCTTCCCTCTCTTCATGGTCCTGCAGTGGAGCTATGGGTACCTGAAAATAGCTCCTAGCAAACAGGGTGAACTGTCTGCCAAGGCCTCATCTGGCATACCCATCCCCAGTTCCCAGGGTTGTGGTTGCTGCAGGCCACACTCAAACCAAGGTTATACACTGCCTCTGCCCTGTTACACACCAGCAATTACACATATGGCAACATCTGAGAAAGATGGCCACCCAAGCCCATCTGGTAGTTATTTTCTTTACAAGAGTAATCGTTGCCTTCTACCAATCTCTTTCTTATTGAAACTAGATTATTAAGGCACCATTACTGGGGCCAGGGGGAGAAGGGTAACCTGACAGATACAAAGTTTGAATAGGCAAATAATAAGAGTTAGGGTGATTTCAATTCATAAGTAGGTGTCTGACTGCGCCGTTGAGCTAAAGATGCTCAGTTTTGCCTTTGTACCAATCAAAGTCTACCACAGTACCTGGTACTTAAGGACATAGGCAACTGAACAGCAGAATATATTTGGAACAATTTTATCTACTTCCCACCTTGAGCCCCTTTTAAAATAATTTGGATTAAAACATGAAAGAAATGAAGTGCTACAATCGCCTACTGGACAATATCATTTTGTTGCTTTGTTGGTTTGCTTTGTTTGGTTGGTTGGTTTTTATCTGCTTTGCCTGAGTGTCTCTGCTAGCCAAGCTAGTCTGTACTCCCCATGCATTACGTAGGATCTGTAAACATGGCAATTTCTGCATAGGGAGGAAATCCATGCATTGGAAGGCAAGAAAAACCAGCAGAAGGAGCCAGGCGAGCACAGTGGTCAAGGTACTCGAATGTCTGGGCTCTGACCCTATCTACTGTAGGGAGTGACCAGGTCTCCCTGAGAATGAACTAGAGACTCCATCCACACTCCAGACCAACACAGAGCTAGGCACAAATGACAACAATCCTTCTGAGGCCCATGGGACACTGCAAGAGAGTACTTCTCAGAATGACAAACTAGTCTTCTTTTAATTTTTTAAAATTTAAGTTAAAATATAATTACATATTTCCCCTTCCCTTCTTCCAACCCTTCCTGTGCTTCCCTTCTCCTTCTCAAATGTGAGCTCTTTTTCTGTGACTATTACTGATGTGTGTGCATAAATATGTTAGCATATAAATACAACCTGATGCGTCCGTTTAAGATTGCTTATATGAATATGATTTCAGGAGTGACTAATAGGTCTTGGATAAAGTATTCCTATTTTGATGAAAGTGTATGAGATTGCAGTCAGGAAACACTAGGTTTAAAGGCCCTTACCATCTCATTTCTAGTTTTAGTCAAACTGGTTTAGAATATGTCTGGGTTTTTTGTTTGTTTGTTTGGTTGGTTGGTTAGTTTTTGTTTTTGTCTTTGGTTTTTGGTGGGGGTGATATTTTTGATTTTGTTTAGTTATTTTTCTTTCTGTTTTGTATGTGCATATGCGTGTACCTGTTCCTCTGTGTGTACACATAGATTCAAGTATGTGTTCATGAATGTGGAGGCCAGAAGTCAAGGGCTGATGTCTTCCTCAACTGCTTTTCTCCACATATACGTATACCAGTGCCTATATATTTCATGACTCATCAATTCAGCTAGGCTGGCTGGCAAGCAGGCAACAGGAATTCTCTGCTCTCTGCCTCTGTCCTGCTGGCATTATAGGTATGCACTGCGGTGCTCATGTTTTACCTGAATGCTGGGGATTCAAATTCAGATCCTCAGTGCTTTATACAGCAAGCTACCTCCCCAGTCCCTGGCTTAAAACATTTTATAATCTCTCCATGAAAAAAGAGAGAAAGCCAGCTGGAGAGTTCTATGTAACAAGAGTGGTGTTGCAAGACATTGCATGGCACCTTCAGGTGTCAGCATCAGTAAAACCTGCTGGATACTTTTAAGGATTCTGCTTCCAGTCCAGTGAGAACTACCTGACACGCGGATGCTCTCTTACCAAATCCACACCCAGAGAGGCATGCATCACCTCCGAACGCTAAAAGAACCACTCATACATTAATCTCAGAAGAATTTTCAACCCCAACAGCTATACACGCTGGCTCCAGTATAGCTAATATATCTGTAAACCAAATCTTCGTCTTCTTTATAAATCACCGAAACAGAGTACAACTGTCAGCCTGCAGTTCTTTCAGCTGAAAGAGGCTGTTTTGTTAAACACACTAAGGAACAGCTATTTGCTAACACTTGTCTGAAACAAAGAACACCCAAGGGCAAACACGGTATAGACTCATTTCAAAGCCTTTGCACATCTGGAATACTTTCTTGACACAATTATTTGTTAAATTAACTTATCTCCAGTTCTAAATGGCCAAAAACAGTTTCGGGGATTTGAAGCTTCTATCCAACTTGATCCGGGTGGATCTCATAGGAGAAAAACAAAGTCTCCCAAAAACCTGGAAACAATTTGACATATGGATGACATAGGAAAACTTATTGTTTATAATACAGTCCATTCTTCATGAGCAACCTGAATGGTTTTTATGGCTGATAAGAGTGGCCATCTAGAACCCAGGGCCCCCAATGGAGGAGCTAGAGAAAGTACCCAAGGAGCTGAAGGGGTCTGCAACCCTATAGGTGGAACAATAATACGAACTAACCAGTGCCCCCAGAGCTCATGACTCTAGCTGCATATGTAGCAGAAGATGGCCTAGTCGGCCATCATTGGAAAACAGGCCCCTTGGTCTTGCAAACTTTATATGCCCCAGTACAGGGGAACACCAGGGCCAAGAAGTGGGAGTGGGAGGGTAGGGGAGCAGGGTATAGGGGACTTTCAGGATAGCATTGGAAATGTAAATGAAGAAAATACCTAATAAAAAATTAGAAAAAGTTAAAAAATTACTTTCTTAAAAAAAGATATTTAATGTTGCTTCAAAAATTAAGAAATTTAAGTAATGTAGAAAGATATTAAGGATTTATGTAGCCATGTGAATTGTTGTTTAAATATATAAAATGCTGTGGATATTTTTGATACAATTGGTTTTAATTTTTAGAATATGTAACAAAAATTCCTCCTGATACGATCTATGAAAATGAATTTTTATATATTTCTCTTAGAGAGAAAAATATCATAACAAATAAATCCTGACATTAAAAGAGAAAAAAAAAAAGAGTGGCCATCTAGGATGTAGGCGACACATGGGGAGAACTGTAGCAGGGAGGAGACAGTCCTCCACCAGACAGACCCTCCTAATTAGAGAGTTATAACTAGCATAAATTTTATGAACAAGGGAGAGCCTTAGGATGCCAGATATCATCTATAATATCAGAGAAGCCTGGCTTCTGGAGGTAGTGATGCTGGACCAAGATGGAAAGGATAGGAAGTCAGTTATTTGCTAAGGAATAAACCTAAGGGTGGACAGGAAGTCCCAGGGCAAAAGGAGAGAGGTAGAAAAGGAGTAAGTGCTGAGGAGAAGTATGATTGGAAACACCGTCCCAGGTAGAGAAAAAAGCAGGTGTGAAGGCCCACGGCTAGTTAGTTAGGAGCCTGGAGGCTTAGCCACAAAGCCCTCAAAACTCAGTGAAGTCAAGACAAGAGAAAGGAGAGCACTAGCAGGTGGATGTAGTTGGATGCAGTTTGCTAGACTGCCTTTTCCTGTCCAAGGCAAAGGAAGTAGAATAGAGTGAGATATGACTGACACTTGTAAGAAGGTATTGCTAGTGACAGGTAACGAACTATGTGAAATGAAAGGGTTTGGGGAGGAACCGCGTGCTGGTCCAGGCAGGAGATGATGCTGGGATGGGGGTGGTTTGAAAGAAAGGCCAGTCTTGTTCCTCATTCTGGAGTGGCTGCAGGTAGATCTGATTATCACAGCTCAGGGAATGCTGCTCCCCAAGGTGTGCTGATGTCAGGGTATGGCGCTACCCAGGCCACACCCACTTGTCAGTAACACAGGCACAACAGGAGTCAGCCAGTGCAAACGTTGGCTGTGCTGAAGTTGAGAACCTCTGCCTGAGACAGAAGATTGTCTGAATGACCTAAGAGAAGAGTAAATAGGTAGGTGCAAGACAGGTTTAAGAGGTAAACCAGGGTTCTGTGACTGACTGGACGCAGAGGGTCAAAGGGCACAGGGATGGGCTTCAAGTGTCTCAATGATGCTGAAGTGTTACCAAGGGCTTCAACCTTGCTCTTACAAAGGGGTAGGTAGGACAGGGTGGGAAACCAAGGGTGGAAGCAAGTCTCTTTAACTGAAGTATGGCACTCATGTCAGGCCTTCTACCAAGAGATGTGGCCTCAGGCAAATCAGAGGTATCTTCCTAGACCACTGCTGTTGATGTCAGCTTTAAAATATTATCCCTGATCTTTAAATATTTAGACAATGATCTGAAGGGTAGGAAATTAATTCAATGGTTGAAGACTCGCCCAACATTTATAAGGCTCCGACTCCATCACCAACACTGCACAGAGGAAAAAATTGATATATATCAGTGGCAGTATACTTGCTTATCATGTGCAAGAACTCTCAGTTCCTGAGACTGGCTAGTGGGTGAGACTGTGATAAATGGGTTTTACCACATTCTCCAAAGATTCCTAGCCCCAGGGGCCTGGAAAAGCAATAAAAACACTTCAACCAGGGCAGGCCACACAGGCCAATATAGTCAAATCTGGGGTGCTCTGGTGTTGTCAAAAAACTGGATCAAGACAAAATGAAGAACGTCAGATCATTTATGAAGCAAGTTTCATTATATGCTTCAGTTTAGAATGGAGAAGCAAACAATGGGTTTTAGAAAAATATGAAATAAAAGTTTTGTATCTGAGAGTTTCCAGGCAACTTAAATCCCTCTGCCTCTGGAAAAGAATAAACAGAACCTAGGAGGGACAGAAAGTTGGCCCAACGAAATACACAAGTCCTTAAAGAGCTCCTAATGGGAGGAGTTGCAGCTGACTATAGATAGGAAGAGCTGACCCTCTCAGCAAAGCCCAAGGAGGGCTAACTTGGGAACAAGAGGAGCGAGCTTCCTTAAGACCTCATCTGAGGCTGGGTAAGGGTTAAAGACCAGGAAGCCAGCTAGGGCAGCTTTTGGACCAGGACATCCTTGATTGTCCCCAAGCCTGGAGCAAAGGTCCCTGTAGGTCCTGAGCAGGGCTCCACCTTCAGGATGGAGTTTTTCTGTCTCTCAAAATCAACATCTTGTTCCTGAACTTCACACCCCTGATTCTCTGCCCTACTTACCCAACAGAGCTCCAAAACACATCCACAAATTTTATTCAAGCATCATATTTTTGATTCTAAGAGAGAGTTTACTCAAACATCCCAGAAAGAAAATAAAAAGGCAAGAAGAAATAATAAACTATCTCAACAGTGAATGATGTATGAACTCAGAAGGAGTGAATGGCTTATTTATAAATAAGCGTCACTCCTAAGACGACACAGGAAGCCCAGACGACAGCATAAACAAAAGACACTTGGGAAAGCCTTTGCCCAAAGCCTGGCGCCTGATTGAAAAGCAAGCTCAACCCTCTGTCTGGGTGAACTGCAAGCTCACATCAGCCTCTTGTGCGCCTGTGCGGTCCTCTGTGAGCCTCCGAGCTGTAAATATTTGCCCTTCGCCCAGAGCTGGCCAGCTGTGGAGACTGCAGCTGACAGACAGGCCAGGGGCCAGAAAGGGGGTGAAGGGTAGAAACTTGCAGGCCCGGAATGCAGGCGTGGAAGAAGGAGCAAGGGAGGGGAAGTGGGGAGAACAGAGCAGACACAAGTCTCTGGGGGACCCTCTCTCTGCCAGGCCACCTGGAGCAGCAGCCAGAGTGGCAGCAGCAGGGTCCACACCCCTTGCCAGGCAGCAGAAGCACCCAGCTGTTGAAAATGTGGCACGCTTGCCTGCAGGCAAACCAGTGGTTTTCGAGTGAGGGAATGCAGTTCCCTGGAGGACACTTGACAATATCTGGAGACATTTTGAACTGTTGGAATTTGGAATAAAGTCGACTGGCATGGTGCAAGTTGAAGCCAGGAGGAGTACACATGTGCTACAGAGTATCCGACAACAGAGACTCCCAGTAACAAAGCCTTCCCAAGCCCCCAAATGTCAGCCCACGCCTAGATAGAGCCAAAGTCTAGTAAAAGCCTATCTTCTCCGGGAGGCAGAACCTAAATCCACGCTTTTCTCATGAGTTCCACTGTTGGGATTTGGGCAGGTCAGGTCCCTCATCTATAAGATTTAGATGAAGTGGAAAGTACCCCCCCCCCCCACACACACACACATACACCACTCTTGGTGGCCCTTAATAAATAGAGAATAACAGGTCCCAGTGGTTAAACTGAGACAGGGCATAATTGTGGTTAAGAGCAGGGCCTAATGCTGTGACCCTTTAATATAGTTCCTTATGTTGAAACTGTTTCTGGGCTATAAAATAAAATTACTTTATTGCTACTTCATAACTATAATTTTGTTACCATTACAAATTGTAAATATCTGATGGGCTGGGTATCTAATACGAGACCCCAACCCACAGGTTGAAAACCACTATGCTAGAGAGACAAGTATGGTCAAAACCCACCTCTGAACCTTTAAAACCCTGACCTAAGCAGACGATTGTCCCTCCAGGAACCACAGTTTCTCCACGTACAAAATGGTAAGCATTGTACCTATATTTTTTATGAGAGGGGGGAGGGAAGGGGAAGAGGGGGGGGGGAGAAAGAGACAGGGAGGGGAGGAGAGGGGAGGGGGATAGAGGGAGTGGAGAGAGGGAGAGAGGGGGAGGGGGAGATGGGGAGGGGGAGAGGGGAGGGGGGAGGGGGAGAGGGGAGAGGGGAGAGGGGAGAGGGGAGAGGGGAGAGGGGAGAGAGAAATGACTGAGAAGCGCTGAAGCTGGTGAACCTCAGGAGGGGAGGCTGACATAATTCCCGATCAGCAAGGGCAGGGGAATGGTACAGGAGTGGTTTAAGGTAATTGCAGGTACTCTGAGCCTGGCACTGTGCCAGACCGTTTTTCTACAGCCTCACCTTGATGGAAACAACATCATCTGACGGGCTCGAGGTAAACCGAGGCACCTGTGGAGCCTAACCCACAAGCCACTCCGCTGGTTACCCAAAGGTGGAGATGTTTTAATTCAAGGAGGCTATCACTTAAATATTACTTTCCGGTTACTGGAGCAAGTGGGTCGTTGGGTTCTTTCTCGACTGCCCAAATGAGTTCTCCTATGGGGCCTGGCTGTGTTTTCCTGCTCTAAATTGTTAGGAACCATAGTTTCCAACTTTAGAGAGGGATTGAGCTACTTGCTCAAGGTCAGCAGCCAGTGAGTTGGCAGGAAAGTGCATGTTTGAATCCAGCCTTTACACCGGGGCCTCTCTCCTGGCATCCCTTTCAAGCTGCACCATAAGGGCTCTGCTGCCACCTTTCCCCCTTTGCATCGCAGCAGATACACTCCAGGTCGCCCAATGGAGTGTCACATCCACACAGACCATGGCTCTGATCTTAAGCCAAGATGAGCAGCTTCCTGGGTCTCAGGCTGGTGTGCAGGCCAAAGCCTCTCAACACCTCCCTGACTCTGGAGTCATGCTCTCTGTTCCTACCCTACACTTGGTTGTAAGTTCCTTTTAGTGTTCGCAGACACACTCTGGCCCCCCAAAACTGCCGTAGCTTCAATTCACCCTATATGTCCTGCCTTTTGGGACCACAGTTTCTCAGTTGGAATTAGTTAAGTAACCCGCACGGAGTGATACAGCTGGCAAGCGCTGCTAACAAGAGGAGGCCGGAGATGCACCCAGGAAGACCCTGGCATCCTATATTCAACGGACCTGGGTGGGACTCTGGGTCAGCTAAAGAGGGTGGAGAGAGGAAGGGAGAGAGAGGGAGAGAGAGAGGCAGAGATGGAGAGAGAAGAGAGATTGCTTACCTTGCCGCCTGGCGGCGCGGCCACGCAGCGGCTGAGCGAGTCGAGGCGCGCGCTGTACTCGGTGAACTTCTTCTGGTAGCGCAGCGCGGTCATCTGCAGTTCGAGCTGCGCGGCGGCCAGCTGCGCCACCAGCGACTTCTCGCGCTTGCCGGCCCGCAGCGCCTCCTTCTTGAGCGCCTTGTGCAGCGCGCCCAGGCGGGCCTGCAGCGCTCCGTTGTGCGCCCGCAGAGCCCGCGCGCAGCAGTGGCCGCCCGCCCGCTGCTCGCCGTGCGTCAGCGGCAGCCCGCAGCCCTCCTGGCAGCGACCCACGGGCCGCGCGTCGCACGCGTCGCGCATGTGGGCCTCCACGTCGCGTCGCAGCAGCAGCTGGCCGCAGCCCGCGTGGCGGCAGCGCGCGGGCGCGAAGTCGCAGCGCTCCAGGTGCTCGGGCAAGTCCTGCAACTTGACCACCCGGCCGCAGCCCCGCGCCGCGTGCGCGCACTTGATGTCCAACTTGAGGATGAGACGCTTGAGGGGCAGGACGTGGTTGAGCTCCTTGGCCGATAGGCGACCGCGACAACGCGCGGGGCAGCTGCCCTCCTGCACTACCCAGGGCAGCACGCAGCCGGCGCAGAATACGTGGCCGCACGGGGTGGTCAGCGGGTCCTCCAGGACCTTGTGGCACAAGGCGCACTTCAGATCAGGGTCCACGTCGCCGTCGAAGCGATCCAACTCGAAACCCATGGTGGCGGCCGGGGCCCGGTGTCGCCGCCGGGCGACCGGCCGCCCCCTCCCTCCCTCCCTGCGAGGCGGCCCAGACACGCCGGCTACGCCGCCCGCTCTCTAGCTCGCTCTCCCAGGACTGAGCCTAATTGCTCCAGACTTCCTCGGAAAATGCCCGAGGAACAGGACTCCTCCGGCCGTATTGGCTCGAGCGCAAGCGCACTAACATCCTGCCTCTGGGGCCTCACGACCCTCTTTTGGCCATAGGGAGGGGGCCTCGAGGCACAAGAGGCTGAGTTTGACCACAAAGCAAGGAGACCTGCCAGAGACCGGAGATGGGCCCCCTCTTAGGGTCTCCTCTCCGCTTTCTTGGAGGATTCTCTAAGAGACAAAATACGCCAGCAGAGAGCATCTCCCTCGGTTTGGAGCTGCGTCTGTGGCTCTCGCCCACAGAAGTTTCCTGCCACATCAGGACTTTTCATTCCCCACCTCCTTCTTTCTCCTGTGTCTGCCTTTTAGAGTGAAAAATATCTAAGGCCCTGCTATCTCTGTATTTACGGTCGTTATTTATTTATTTCACTCGGGGGAAAGTTACAGCGGCTGCTGGACGCTCAGGCTGAAACTTTGGTCCCAACCAGAAGATCTGCAAACTGCAGTGTTTAGCAGCTAGAGGTTTCCAGGACCAGAAGGCGAATTTGCAGGAATCAGATCTCCCCTCCAGCTGTCTGGATGGGACAGGCCAGAGTGGTTGGCTGGATCCCATTCTTACACCTCTATAAAGAGGGCACTACAGTACCTCAAGCATTTTGCTCAGTTTCTAAACTGGTCCCTTAAAAAAAAAAAAACAAAAAACAAAAAACAAAACAAACAAACAAAAAAAACAAAAAACAAAACAAACAAACAAAAAAAAAAAAAAACAGCGCTACAATGTTGCGAGAGCATACTTTAGCTCCACTTGAAAACTATTGCCCCCACCCCCCCCCCAACCCCCGCCCCGTTACTGGAGCCTTGACTCTGGTGGTTTAAGAGATGGAGGAGTTTAAAACTTCAAGTCCCTGTAGCAACGCCTACCCCAGCCAACTTGCCAACAACATCCCTTCAGCTTGTTTTTGTTGTTGTTTTGTTTTCCTTAAATTAATTTATTTATTTATTTATTTATTTATTTATATGCTTATTGTTTTATCTCCATTTTCCCACTGGAGCAGTTCAAAGAATCGCTCTTTGAACTGAATCAAAGACAGGCTATTTGAGAATTTTGGGTCCTTTCAGATTGTGAACCAATGGTTCACCAGGAGCTTGAGTGTGTATCCGCGCTAAAAGAGCCTACCAGCCACGGAGAAGCTGCTGGTCTCTACACAGCCTGGATTTTAGCTTGATGGAAAAACCCTTGCCGTCTGGACCTTTCTCTTCTACTCCAGAGAAGCTTTTCAAGCCCAGTAGCAAGCCTGGCACTGGGTGGAAACACCACTTGGGGGATACCAGGCTAAGTGGAAAGTTCATAATGTGGGATACCAGTCTAAGTAGAAAGTTCATAACATTACCCATGCCTTTGGTAGTTTTTGTTTTTGTTTTACTACCTCCCAAGGCTGTAGACATTCCTAAGAAACACTGGTGAGAGTAATGTCAAGTTCTGGAATTCTCATTCGGAATCTGCTGCCAGATTCTCTAGAGAATCTGGAAATGGAGAGCTAAGAATTTTTGTGTCTGGTATGGACCCAAGAAAATGGGATTACAGCATTCATTTTGTCTAATTACTTTTACTTCTGTCCTTTAGAGGGCTGCTAAAGACCCATGACCTTCACTATTGAACTGCTTCATTGGAGGGAAAGAATTGCCTTGATGTCCATAAGGATTAGTGTTCTGAAGTGACCACTGCAAAACTGTTGCTAACTGTTGCCTACCAGATTGTTCAGTGCATGGTTGAGGTCCCCCAACGGTGTTCTTTAATCTTGACGGGTGGCATTTGGTGTCTAGTCGTGATACTTTTGTTTCATTGCCTTTAATCAATGAATGCATTTCTCTTTAGAGGATTCCAAGTGATGTGAAATATTCATGACCTTTGTTCAGATAAGCTCCAGCAGGGAAAAATCTTCCACTGGTGCATTTGTTAAGCCCTCCGTGGGTAAGAGGCAGCTTCTTTCAACCAAGGTGTGTGGGCTTGTCAGTTTCATAGACAAGCTAGTGTCAACAAGGTGATAATCTTCAAACCAAACTGGTTTTGAGGAACACGGGGAAAACTCCATAATACACCATAAATGGGAAATTAGCACTTACCTGAGATGTAAACTTCAGCTCAGAGCTGTCTCTCCACCCATCTGTGGCCCCTGATGACAGATTGGGGGATGAAGGCCGGCTGTAAAGAAAGAGGCAGAGCTGAAACTATAGAGACACTGTCCCCTATTGTCAGTTTGCTCCTTCAGGCAAAGGCAAAATCTTCAGAAAGCCTCTCCCCATTAGTTAACTTTAGTATTAAAATTCTTGGAAATCAGCAAAAACCAAGCCAGATAAACCTACCGGAATGTGAGGGTGAGGGGAGGGACATGCATGCTGTTCTATCACTGGATTGGACAGGAGAACCAAGAGACAAAGCTATTAAGAAAAAGTGGAAATCAGGGCATTATCAGTTTTTCTTTTCTTTTCTTCTTCTTTTGATTTGTTTCTCACTAGTGACACACTCCTGCAGACCACCCTTTGTTGTGGGGTTGCCTTCTGTATTCTGGGATGGTTAGCAACATCTCTTGGAGATGCTCATAAATGCAGTGACAAAGGACCACCACTCTCGCCCACCACATATGACATCCAGGTCACTGCCAATGTCTCTTGAGGAGAAGCTGCCCCAGATTAAGAACCATTGCAGTGTTTGGCGGGCAATCTTCTCTTCGTTCTAAAGCCAGGCTCTGACAGCAGCTGGCTGAAGAATCACCTACCTGGTCCAGGCAACACAGTGAGAAGGGAAGGCAACACTGAAAACTAGAAGCTTCACGCTGCTATCAAACATGCAGTAAAACTTCAGGAAGATGAGTTCTGGACAAGCCAAGCCTCTGGAGAAAAGACACTGATTTTTTTCTGACCTGGATTACATATTCCCTCAACTGTGGCCACAGTGTCTAGGGGTTGAAATATGGGTGGTTCTGAACAGAGAGATTGGTGACTTCAAAAATCTTTGTAGCCTTCACTATCTCTGCCATCACCTTTTTATTACCGTATTCTGTGCCTTTCCCCATCCCAGTACGAACCAGGTTTGACCCTTCATAGCTTCTGAGATCAGTCAGTCAGGGTTGTGTGTCAGCAGTTTCACTTAGATCCTAAGGAATGGAGGCCTCCGGAGAGGTTCACTCCCACATTTGCTGTTCCAAATACACATTTTTTTAGACTTCTAAGATCGTACAAGAGAGAGACTTATCACTGTTTCTAAAGTATGGGTGTAGGGTGAACAATATACGGTACATCAAGGATGAAATCTATGATAACCAAGATAGCCCAGTTTAAAAGAAAACGAATCACAGGTTGCATGTAAGGAGTCACATCTGAGAACAAAACCCAGAATCCCAGGAGCAATGAATAAATAGGGAAATTTCAATCTGGAAAATGAAAATTTTCAGGCTTTTAGCATCACCACCCAGTATATCTCTTAAAACAAACAAACAGACAGACAGACAGACAGACAAACACACCCTTTGAAAGTGCTGCAGTTCAGGCCTATGATCTAGGAACTTATTAATTTTAATTTTTCTCTTGGCACTTTCTCCTCCACTCTCATTTACTCAGTCCGTAAAATTATGATGTTAATCATTGCTTACCTAGCATACAGTAATAATTGCTAATTAACTAATTTTTATATGTAGAAACCTGTGAAGACATTACATGGGTGCTAGGCGTTATTATTAGCTGGGGATGCTGAAGGACACTGTTCTGTTTGAGGGAGACAGGTTACAGTGTCTGTCTACTCTCTCCATGGGAATGCAAGTTGATAATAAGCCCATCCCATGCATCATCTCCTCAGTGATTGGTTGGACCAGCAAATTCCTGCAGCGAGATGGTACTTACATTGAAGAGCCTGCAACAACCAGAGTTGTGGCCGGCGTTTTATAAGTAGGAGCTCTACAGCAAAATGTCTTTTGCTCTGGATTGGCATCTGCAGGGATCCAATGGATGATACAAAGTTGCAGTGTTCTAGAGAGCCTCCAGTTCCTTTAGCACACAGTACATAACTGCCTTCATTTAAATGCCATTCAATGTCAGGGAGAATGATCACTTGGTAAAGTGTAAATTCTTTGCCATGAATGAGGATCTGAGTTCAGGTCCCCAGTACTCAAGTGAAAGAAGGCTTGGTGAAATGCCAGTGTTGGGGAGGTAGAGACTGCGGGAACTCCAGTCAGAAAAATCTAGCTGAATTAATGAGTGAATTAGTGAGACGGTTCAATGAAAGACCCTATCTCAAAAAATTAAGATGGAGAATGATTGTGGAAGATACCCAGTGTCAACCATTACATGCACCCAGATGCTCACATGCCTACACACATCTATTCACATGAAAACACATGAATACACACATGTACATACATGCATATACACACCACACATACATATACAGCACACACACATATACAACACACACATACACACACACACATATACACCACACACACACACACATAAATACCACACACACACACACACAAAACCATTACATTATCCAGAAAAAGCTTTTGCTTTATTTCTTAGTGATTTTTTTAACATCATTTTTTTACAAGACAATTTTTATTCTTCTGGGATTGCTCTGGGCAAGTGATTTTTTTTTAATTGAGGTATCAGCCAAGCAAGAAAACTGTGGCATCAGTGTTCTTTGAAATCTTCTCTCGAAACTGTGGTTTCAGTCCCCAGATCAAGAGGGCACTTGGCGATTAAAAAGTCAAAGCAAAGCCTTCAGCAGATTAGCTCTCTAACGGCATGGCATTTCTAGGATAATCGTTTGTTATATTTCAGCAAACAAAAGCCACTTTAACCGTTCTTTCTCTTTCTGCTGTTGCACAAGTACAGACATGAATTGTTTCCCAAAGCAGGCTAGGAGCTTTGAGAGACTGGGACAGAAGAAGAAATGGTGGAAAAACTTCACCCATGGTCATGTTTTTCTATCCAGGTAAAGTGGAAAATGTGTCCAAGTGTTGGCACACGCTGCCTGATGTTGGCATAAGCACACTCCATTTTGACAGAATATAAAGAGGCTTAGAAGTGGAATCCAGAAAGATGAAAGGGCTCGGAGGACAGTGACTCAGTCTGTCATTGGTGGGAATCTTTGTAGTAACTTATAATTTATCTGTGGGTTATGTAAGCTTAAAGATGAAGATAAAGCCAGGATGCAGAACTTGGGCTCACGCTGGCTCTCTAGCCCTGAACTGCAATGCTTTGGAGAACGGTTTAAGCTGTGGAGGATAAGGAAAAGTATGTTTCTCTCTTCTCCAATATGCTTTTTTTTTTCCTCCCAGAGGAGCAATAACTAACTAGACATGGCAAGAACTCTCTAGAATAGAAAAGACAGGGGAAACCAACAACACAACTCCCAAGGTTAGCAGAATCTTGAGCATTTTCTGAGAAGAGTCAAAACCAGACACACTTCTCAGAGTTCAGTTGGAAATGGTGCTTCTGTCTGTGGATAGGTTCCTGCCTGACATTGGTTGTGTTTGTTTGTTTGTTGGCATTTGATAAAAATAACTGATTTCATGCACCTATATAAAAATCTAAAAATGAGAAAAACAACAATATTTGTCTTTCCTGAATTGGCTTAGTTTACTCAATATGATTATCTTCAGTCTCACCCTGGATCTCCTACAAATGTCGTAACTTTGTTCATTAAGTCATATATATGTGCATGGTGTGTGTGTGTGTGTGTGTGTGTGTGTGTGTGTGTGTGTGTGTTAGAAATGAAACTATCTAGAGTGAGAAAGAGAAGAGAACCAATGGGGAAAGGAAGTAGTGAAAGAAGAGAAGATGAGGGTAGAAAAATTGTTATGTGTGTATGTATGTATGTGTGTGTCTTGAAAAAATTAAAAATGTATTGGGCTAAATTAATACCATAGATAGATAGATAGATAGATAGATAGATAGATAGATAGATAGATAGAGGTATTCATTTTATAGCTAAGCTGCTTACAATCATCGAATAGCACACTTTTACTAAATAGTAACCACTTCAAGAAAGAAGCAATACATATGATTGTGTTCTAAAAAGGGATTGGCAACAACTTCCTGTACAGATCCTGTTAGTAAATACTTTCAATTTTGTGAGGCCTGCAGTGTCTATCAGGAGAACTCAATGCCAAGGAAGCAGAAGCCAATACGTAAATGCATGGATATGGCTGTGTGCCAATAAAACTTTATTCTTTTAAAAGGCTAGATTTGGCCCACAGGTATTAGTTTGCCAAAAACTGTTATAGATGAATACATTGCTTTTTGGGTTTTTTGTTTGTTTGTTTGTTTGTTTTTTTGCAAGCAGGAAACCAGCTGGAGTTTTTGATATTAAGGCCATCATCCTGAAACAAAGCTATAAAGATCTTACTTAAAACAAGAATAGATATTGGCTTAGTAAATAGGAAGTTGAACGGCCCGAGTTTGATCTCTGGGGCCCAGGTAAAGGTGTAAAGAAAGACTTCACAAAGTTATCCTCCATTTGTGCGCAGGCCTCCCCAGATCGTGCACCCACATCCACAATAACAATTCAAGGCATTATAGGAAAAAAAAAAGAGAGAGAACTCAGCAGAGTCATGGAGTGGTGTGTGCTTGTGAGTCATGAAAGCCTGCATCAAACGCTGCTTGTTCTGCCAACTCCCGCTGACAGAGTCTTGAAGGCCAATCATCTCATTCAGATTTCCTCACCGCTACCTGGAGGCATTGTTTATTCCTTCATTGTGCTTCACAGAGCAAATGGAGAATTGGTTGAATGTCTTCACGTTCAAAGGAGGAAACATCCACAGAGTAGCACACTACCAGAACTTTCAGAGATAAATAATGTTAGGAATGAATGAATGGCTGGCTCAAAAGGGAGGATGAGAGAGATCAGCAGTGCTTGTGCTTCAGAAAGGAGTGCCCACAAACCCAGCCCAAGTGCTGGAGCCCCCGAACTGAAGATGATCTGACTGTATGTACAGGCGACGGCTATGGAGCCTGCAAAATTAGCTCCAAAAAACTAGTTTGCTGACAAACTTTAGTAGAAACAAATTAGGGACAAAAGGTAAGAAGAGGCTATAGCTGTCCTCCACATGAGTTGTCTCCCCCCTCCCCCGCCCAGTTATTTATTATTTAGAGAACTAGCCCGGTTGCCATAGTGAATCTGACAACACATAAACAACTGCAGACAGGCAACAAAGAACTCGTTGTTGTTTTCTCTTTGGGATAAAATGGTGCCAACGGTTTTTCAGGCAATTCCTTGAAAGTGCATGACTAGACAGCAAGTCTTTAGGGCCAAATGTGTCCAGCACATTAAATGCAAAAGGAACTTTGCAGAAATTCTATAACTGAGACTGCCAGTTAAGACATCCTCATAACTAGAGACTGGGCTTTAAACAAATGAAAGAAATACTTGTCCAGCCTTTGTTCACTGGCTCCGATGACAGCAACTAGGGAGTCTTTGGGTAGGAAAGTTGAAAGCTCACGTCTTACTCTCTGTGTCCCTAAGACTGTGCATGGTTTCTGCCATCCAGAAGATGCTCAGCAAATGCCCGTGGGCACTGTTGGCTGAAGGAAGAGAAGATGACGGCCGAGGCAACTTTCTCAGGCTTCTGGGGACACAGACTCACTGTTCTAGAGCATTCTGTTATTCAAAGCCCCTTCACAGCACTGCGGGGCATATTGGAGACAGTCCCTGATTGCATCATGTTATACTCTCCACTCGGCATAATTACACCATGGGCTTTTGTCTCCTTGGTGCCAGCCAGTCTCAAAGCACATGCTACGTTCTTGCTCTGCCTCTGTTGAGCACTGGGGTTGCCCCCTCATTACAACCCAGGCTTACAAATGCTGCATCTACCTCGAGTCACAAGTCACGTAAGCCCTGGGTTCTACACTTCAGAGAAGCAGACGGCTTTTCATGAAGGATGGTGATGACTCCTCGTGCTGGAGACCAGAAAGAGGAAGAGAAGAGAGTGCAGGCTAACCCAGGGTCAGAAGGGCGACAGAAGTGTATTCTATTATTTTGTTTATAGTGTAATTGCTATTAGTAACTAAAACTGTGTTTTCCCAAGTCCCTAAAATAAGTTTAATCTGGAGCATGCCTACATTGTCCATGCTCCCTTATAAATGTCTCCTCTGTTCATTTACTTCATTTCTTTCCCACCATGTATATTTAAGCCGCCCTCTCCCTTACCAACAATATGGCAGTGTTTTTCATACCCTGCAACATCTCAGCCTGACCATCCCATTTTCCTCTACATATGTTTGCAGTAGAAATCTAAAAATGAAACACTGGCTCTGACACTAAGAACTGCAGAACAGTTTCCAACTGTAAGAGAAACACTAACTACAGAGGTCACTTCAAGGGTTGGATGTGGGGTCACTCTGCTGTGTTGCCAGCATCAGTTGGTGATTCTCATTTTCCTGTCCACATTCTGGTGATTAAACAATGATATGTGCCCCTTAATAGCCATCCTTCCCTGCCTTAAAGGATAAGGGTGAGCCCAGATGTGGAAACATCTGTAATCCCAGCACTCTCTTAGGAGGCAGAGGTATTAGGATCTTTTGAACTTTGAGGCTACTCGGGACTATACAGCAAGATCCTGTCTTGAAAATCAGATAAATTAAAAAAAAAAAAAAAAAAAAGGACAGCATCTGAGTTTTCCCTAGCTATGATACCTAGCTCCAAAGTACATATCCAGCTCTTCTGAATTCTGGCTAGTAGGATGCACACAGAGAAGTGATGGATTTGAGCAACCCGTGTGTTATCTCTTTAAAGTAAACAGGCTTCCTCTGAATTTCCACTATCTCTCATGCAGACCAAACCCTTTTGACCAGACAGGGTCCTGACAGCAGCCCTACTCAGGGCACTGTCTGTTTATGTAAGTGGGGTGTTCTTTCTCTTTACCCTAGCACTACCCGTGGCTATATTTATAGAACCCTGTTAAACTGGAGAAGATACCACGGAACCCCTGTAAGCAGCAAAGCCATGCCCAGTCTTGTCCTTCCTGGAAAATTCTACCCACACCTGTCCTGGTTGTAGGTGTTGTGTGAGAGGAACAGGGCCATATGCATGAAGAAAGAGGGGCAGAGAGGTTCATATCACCATGGAACTGGCCCCTTAGGCTAAAGGGGAACTTAACACCACAGAGGGGTTACACATAGAAAATAAGCCTGCCTTGCTTCCGTAGTCCTTTGCCTCAGCTATCTGTGCAGAAATTGTCAACATTTGCCTTGTTTGGATCTGGGACTCAGTCATTCTTGCTTTGAGAGACTGGGACGTGCACTGTAGGTTAACAAGGGGCCTCTTTTATGCATAGTCACCCAGTGCCAATAGCATTCATCTCTTAGATGTGACAATTGGAATGTCTCTAGATACTTCAAAGTGTCTCCTGGGTCAAAATCAATCCCACTTGAGAACTTTGATATTATAGGAATTCAACCAGCTGTGCAAGATGTCTTTCTCCTTATACCTGCAAAGCCATGCCAAGGACTCAAACTTGCTCACTGGTGTGTGTGTGTGTGTGTGTGTGTGTGTGTGTGTGTGTGTGTGTGTGTGTGTTCATGCACACATATACACATGTTTGCGGAGGCCAAAGGGCAATCTTGGGTGTTGCTCTTCAAGCACTGTACACCTTATTTTTTAAGACAGAGTTGCTGAGTAGCCCAGACTGTCTTATTCAGTGAGCACTTGAGATCTTTCTGCCTCAGTCTTCCCAGCATTGGGATTACAAATGCACATCACCAGACCAGGAGTGAGTTATAAATGTATTCACATGGGCCTTACACTCAGCCCCTTATGCTTGTGCGACAAGCACTATACTGGCCAAGCCATCTCCCCACTCCTCACTCACTCACTCATAATATAGGTTGCTCTTGATCCCTCTTCACTTAGCTATCATCTACTTTGTCAGCATCAAGGATACCTCCTCAGCAAGTCCCTGCTGATGCTTCCACCAGACAAACAACTCTGCAAACTGCCTCAAATGCTGTGAGCATGGACACACTTTTCACCGTTTACAGAGAGAGTTGTCCAGGTCTTCTGGCGGGGTTGGGTGACTGGCTGGCTACAGTGACAGTGACATTTTGAAAAGCAAGCAGAGATTTGTAATTTACAGAGGAAAACAAACTCAGAACTCACTGTAGTCCAGACAGTAAGAGAAGGGCTCAAGCTGTTGCTCAGACAATTAAGGGGAAGCAACAGGGAGAAAAAGGTTTTCCTCCCAGACTTCCTATAAGCCAAGGGACCTGCCTTCCTTCCAGAGGCCAAACATCTGCGGAAGGTAGTAAGTACATTTCTAAATTTCAGAGAAACATATGGATTTATACTCTGCCTTTGATTTCAAAGTCATTTGCTTCTTAACCCGGTATTTTGCAGGCTAAATGGAATGTGCAGTGATTTATTGACCCTGTAATATTCTCCTCTAAGTGAAGTTAAAAATAATTTCTAGGACCACATTTTAAATTCACATAGAGATAGATAGGTACCCTCTATGTTCTGCAGCCTCTCCTACTACCTGAGGCGAGAGGTTAACCGTTCAGATAGCTCTCTCAGCACAAGGCCAGATGGATAGGCATGTGCGGCCCACTTCTCTCTGGTTACTTACATTCTGGTCGGTCAGATTGAGTTTTCTTTGTTCTTCCTCCCTTTCTCCACATCTGTTTATGAGCAGGGGGACCTTCCTTGCCTTCACTTAATAGCGTCTACTCTAGGGGTGTTTGTATATGCACATCTTAAATGGCTGCAAGAGATCTTTTACCAACAAACCAGGAACATGTATTCTGAAATGAGAACTGATTTTTAAGACTTATGTTTCAAAGCATTTTAAAGATGCTGGGACAGCTATAAGATGTTACATTTCTTCAAACCCAAGTTTCCTCATATTTTCAATGAAATTAATAATCTTTGTCCTGAGGTGACATGTAGGTTGGGTAACACAGCACTTTGTACATTGTCAGCTTGTAATGTCACTATGTTAGTTAGCTCTGTGATTCATTTGATCCGACTTCTCTAGAGCCCTGAGATAGGCCACAGACATCTCTGAGGTAAAATGACCATGGGACAAATACAGCTGTGTTCTGTTGTCCTCCAGTCCTCAGAAAACTTTGCCGTCTGGCTTTTACCTGCCTGTTTGAGATGACCTGGGTAGGTAGGATGGATAGTAATCTTCTTGCCAGTTTGTCTGGATTTGCAGTCATCTAGGAGACAGACTTTTTGAGGGTATTTCCAATGAGGTTTAAATGAGGAGGGAGGACATACCCTAAAGACAAGCTGGGGAACCCAGACTGAAGAAAAGGGTAGAAGGGGTAAGGAAGGTTGATGAGCAGTGTCATTCATGTCTCTCGGCTTCCTGATTGCGGATGAAACTCGAGCAGGCTCTTTTCCTTCCTTCTGCCGTGCCTTCTCCACCGTGATGGTTGTATCCCTTCCAACCAGAAGACAAAATAGCACACGGCTTCCTAAAGTTCTTTTTTGATTCTATTTCGTCGCAGCATCAGAATTTGCTCTCTGTCTCACCATTCCACCAACCACCATGCAAGCACATGGCGACCACCTGATAATAGAACGGAATGACGTGGGCATCTGGGAAGCCCTGTGGAAATCCAAGGCAATTTCTATAGACAAAATAGTAACACATGGGAAGTGTTCACAGACCCTTTGTCAAACGCCTGCAGATGTTAGCACTCTCACCAAAGCCTAAGTTAGTGGATCACTCCACTCAGCCATCTAACCTTTGCTACTGTTCTTTAAATCCTGGGTTTCGTTACATGTAATCTTAACCAGTGTCTCATGCTGACCGCCAAGCCCTGGTGATGTGTACAAACCTGTGCCCCTGGAATTGCCACCTATCTGTTTCTTTCCACCTCATGAGGGGTTTCCCACTGAAGTATTCTAACTTTGTGATGGCAAAAATTAAAGATGTGTCCCCATGATATGCAACTCCACAGGAAGAACAGTATCAACCAACCAGAGCTCCTAGGGTCTAAGCCACCAACCAAGGAGTACATATGGAGGGACCCATAGCTTCAGCCGAAGAGGATGGCCTTGTCAGGCATCAGTGGAAGAAGAGGCCCTTGGTCTCGTGAAGGCTCAATGCTCCAATGTAGGGGAATTCGAGGGCAGGGAGGTGGGAGTGGGGGGGGGCATACCCTCATAGAAGCAGGAGGAGGGGGATGGGATAGGGAGTTTCGGGGGGAATAGGGAGAGGGGGTGACATTTGAAATGTAAATAAATAAAATATCCAATAAAGAAAAAAGAAACTCACAGATTAGGTAGGGAAGTATAAGAGATGATAGACCCGAGAGAGGAGCCATACTATTTTAGCACTACTTCAGCCAGAATATACTGCCCTGACTTTAACACTGGGTTTGGTTTGGTTTTGAGGGTTGGTGGAGTAGGGGAGTGTCCAGAGTTTCATGTAGCCCATTTGGCCTTGAACTCATTGCTTAGCTGCGGATGACCTTGAACTTCTGATCCTCCAGTCTTCAATCTCCTGAGAACTGAGATTAAAGGCATGAGGTGGGAGCTGGGACATTTTGGAAAGACAGAAGCAGGAGAATAAAGCACTGAGTGGAAGGAAGGCCACAACCGCGTGTGACCCAGAGCACCAATAACGAAAGGCGGCTTCGTCTTCTACGTCTTTGGATTTGGAAATCCTGGTATTAAATTGTACAGATTTTGAGTCTAGTGGGGAAAGGCAGTAAGGAGAAAGAGATGGAAAGCAGAACTCCTGCAAATGATTGAGGTGTTGGTAACATGCAGCCCCTGAGAGACTGCCCGAAAGGAAGAAGAAACTTTCACGTTGATGGAGTCTGCAGGTATTCAGTTAGCAAGAAGAAACCATATGACAGTAACCACAAAGACACAGCAGACATCTGTGTCCCCCATCACTTAGAGAGTTTAAATGTGAGGTGGTGACCTTACTGAGGAAGTGATTTTGGGAGGGAGACTTGAATGAGGTGAAGAAGGAGGATATAAGGCTGAACATGAGCCAGGCCATACAAAAGCCTCCATTTTTATTTATTGGCTTCCTTGTATATCTTGACAGGGAAAAGAAATGAAAACTTTCCTATCACTGAAGAGAGAATAAAGTGACTTTTTATGTTTACAGTCCACAGAGCCAATTTTATATTTTCTTGGTTATTTGATTGCGCTACAAATGATTGTGGTTTTTATTTTCACTTATGGAGATGGAGGATGAAAATTCTGTCCTAAGGACTACTGCAATACTATAGTTTCAGCCACTATCATATTTTCTTATTATCTAAAATAGGCTTCTCTAAATGATAGCCAACAAACACATGGGGCTAATTAAGCATTTGCAATATGCTAAATAACTGAAATGAATGTATTAAATATACAGCATACAGCATTGTGAAGGTTCAGGATTAAAAAGGGAGGTATCCCATCCTCTTAATTCTATCGACTTCTTATCACAAGTCCTACTTTAAAATATATTAGGCTGAAAAAATTATTACGAAAATAAATTTTACCTACTTTTACTTAAAAACAATATAACTTCTAGAAACTTCTATAGTTCACCTGTGGCTTTACACTGCATTCCATTTTTTTCTTGGACAATCTAGGAAATACCTGTGCCTTAATAGATATTTGTGGATGAAATGATGCTATAGACACATAGTATTTCTTTTCTCTCTCTCTCTCTCTCTCTCTCTCTCTCTTTCTTTCTTTCTTTCTTTCTTTCTTTCTTTCTTTCTTTCTTTCTTTTCTCCCCCCCCCCCTTTTTTTGGCCTTATGCACACATGCGCACACAGTATAAATGTTCTGTTAAAATGTAATTTGCAGTAACAATCACAGTAGTTTCAGCAGCAATCTGGTGACTGGATACCCCAGGACCACTCCCAGAGGCCTTTTAGCTCTGGCAGTTCCTGTCCAAGTGACCTAAGCAGGTTTTGATTCTGTCTGAGCCCGCTGTCATGAGGCTTAGTTAGAAGGATAAGCAGAGGTGACATAGGAACATTTGGCAAACAATTTTGTACTGTGCAAAATAATAGACTTTAATTAGGATATATCATGTATCTGAAGGTGTAACTTTAAAATACTTAAAGATCTGTGGCGTTGACTGATGATGCTCCAGCAACAAAACCTTTGAGGAGGGTTTATATGAAAACAATTTATGGAGGCTTGTCCAAAAAAGAAAAAAAAAGTCAGTGAGGGAGTGAAATTGGAGATCAACTAGGTTGTCACAGCACAGCCTACACCCTCCTGCCAAACTCTGCACTATTTTAAAAAGTAGTGCTGAATACAGTGTGCCTTATGCCTCCAGTGGCCCCAGTTAGGGACCAGAGGGTGTTTACAGTCTCAGACGCATTGGCCGTTAACTGAGTCTTGCTCCCTAAAATGAAATGCGTGCATCCCCAGATACTTCTGTTGTTTGACACATAGGCAGAGCCATCTCACCTAGCCCAGGGGCAGTGACTAACAATGACAGGTGCTGAGTTCTTGACACAAGAGGAGACTCCTCAAGTACAAACAAGACAAAGGGATCCGGGTGAGAGGAAGCCAGGCACAGCACACACCGAGGGCCCCGTGTCTCACAAATGACTGCATTGCTAGTGGAGAACACTGTATTAGATTTGAGCTACACTGCCACCCTGTATTTCTGCAGGATTCTGCCTTCTCTTTGAAGTGCTTCTATATGGAGCTCATGCATAAGGAGAGCCTGCTAAGGGCTTGCTTAGGTCACGAGCAAGCCATAAAAAAGCAAATTTTCAAGGGCAAGAGGTTAAATCAAGGAAAGAGGTTCACTGGTTTTACAACCACAAGTAGTTTCTATTTTTCAATAAGCCATCCCCCCTTAGAAGACATGGCTGAATGGGCAAAGAGCTCTCTTGGGGCAAGCCATGCCTTTACAGTTTGATTTTCTTTGGAGTCAAAGGGGAGAAGGCAAGCTCCGGTTTAAAACTCTCCATTTCATCATGACTCAGAACAGCTTTCAGTACTCCTGTGGTTTAGAGTGTGCTTTATAAAACATGGTCCAAAGATTGACTTACTTTGAGATCTTACATCTTGTTTTCACGATCTGCTCTAGCTGGATAGAAATTTACAGTCCTCTTGGCTGGATTGGTATAGCTCGTGGGTTTTTTACCACCACACTTTCTTTCCATCCAGCCCACTCCCATGACTACACAGCTAGTCCTAGAGATGTTGCAGGCCAGCAAGGACTGCCATTGTGCAGCCTCTCACTCATCCCTAGACGAAGGGGCATTTCTTCTCTCCCTTCCTCTGTGAGTTTAATATAATGAAGAACACAGAAAACTAAACAGTGGCTTGGATTCAGGCACATTCAACTGTGTGACCTGGGCCAAGAGTAGACAGACTATGACCTGTGGGCAGTCTAGTCTGTCTCCTGTGTTTGTACGGCCTAAGCTAATAATAGACGTTTACATATTTAAATGGTTAGAGGGAAGTCAGAAGAGGAGCTATAATCTGCCACATGTGAAAATTAAATGAAATTCATATTCCAGTGGCTACACATGAGGTTTGACTGTAGCATAACCAGCCCGTTCATTTGTGCTTTGTTCATAGCTAATTGTGTGCTATAGTAGCAGAGTTACTTTGTTAGGACAGAAACTTAAGGTTTCACTAGCTATGATGTCTTTACTAGTCAGTCTTTTAGGGGAAATGTTACTAATTGAGGACCCAGGACAATCCACATGACTTACTTGTACAATGTGGTCACAGTTATATCTTTACTCTCAAAGCTCTCAGCTAACAAGGTAATATGTGTCACATAGGCAAAAGTCCAAACTCTGAAGACTGGTTACCACAACTCCTATCCTGGCTCTGTCACTTACTGTCACTTATTCTGTGTTACTTCAGGCTTGCGGCTACATTCTTAGCCTCAGTTTCTGCTCTGGGAAATGAAAATGAGGAGAGCGTAGGCCTCATGATGAAGACTGAGTATAAATGTATAGCTTGTGGCAGTAACTGGTATGGCTTTCAACACTGTGGTCAGCACTAGCTGCTGTCACTCTCACTGGCTGGCAGTCAGGAGAAAGATTAATATTCATTAAAAAATAAATAAATTATAGTCTTGCTCATCACCTCCATATAGCTGTTCACTTCTATGTAATGAAGAACCTAACTAGTGGGGCAGAAATGGAGAACTGGATCAAACCTGGTGATGTTGTTCCTTTCCTCAGTCCTTGTCTGGAGAGTTTCCAGTCACTGAACCACAATCAACATGGGAAGAGCCCTGGGGAAACACAGACAATGACCCCCCACTTCTGCGTTAGTGGTATTATTTCTTAATACTCTTAAGAATTAATAACTCTTTGCCATTTCTCAAACTTTTCTTGAATTCTTTTTTCTTTTGGACCATATAATGTGGTCTAAATTCAATTCATCTGGTTTACAATATTTAGCATTTTGGAAGCTTGGGATTAAACCAGAAAGAGTAAGAAAACAAAATACTCTCATTTACAATGTAAGTAAAACTTCTTCAAAGGGAACCAAGTCACAGTAGCTGGGGAAGAAGTCCGTCCCATTTTCTTTATTAAATTTTCATTGGCTTGGTAGCACTGTGCCATCTATTCCAGGCACGGTTTTAAATTGTTAATTTCCATTGTTGCCTTGAATGTTTTTAAGACTGAATGTAGAAAGTACAACTTGAGGATAATATTTGGAGGAGAAACGAAGATGCAAGCTTGTCTCAGGGATTATGAAAGTGACATTAGGAAAATCTAAAATATGCTTAGCTTTCCCTTACCAGGTCATCATCACCAACACACACCTCCAAAGAAGAGAAGCTGCTGTACTCTGCTCACTTAGATCCATATCTTTAGTGATGTCTCTTTCTGCCTGTCTCACATATGCCCCTTTCATTAGAGAGAGTCACTGAAGTATTCATTGTGTTCACACCTTCTTCTAGCACATAGTCATGAGGAGATGGCTAGAGAGGTGCTTGTCACACAAGGACCAGCATCTGAGCTGGAGCCCCCAGAACCATGTAAAAACCTGGACATGGTGGTGTGCATTCAAGGCTGGTGCTGAGGCAGAGGCAGAGGCAGGTGGGTGGACCCCTGGTGGTTAATGGCCCACCGCCTTAGCCTTACTCATTCTAGGTCAGGAAGAGACCATGGCACTTGGGGAAGATACCTAAGGCTGACTTCCTGCCTTTCTGTGTGAACATATATAAATACATCCATGAATACATGTACACATACATGCACATACACATACAATACACATACATATAGGACATGAGAAGAACATATATTTTCTTTCAACTTTTTTTTTTTGAGATTAGAAACTCATTAGGTATGAATTAGAATTGACTCACACCTTAACCAGGACTCAGGAGGCAGAGGTTGGCAGATCTCTGTGAGTTTAGGACCAGTCTAGTCTACAGAATGAGTTTCAGGACAGGCAGGGCTATACACAGCGAAAGCCTGACTCAAAAAAAAAATGAAGAAAAAATTTAAAAGATGAAGAATTTGGATCTTCTGATCTTTGTACAACTCAAGTCTATCTCCGTGCTTCATATACAGCAGGCATTCAGTAAATGCTTTTTGAAGAATGACTAATACTCAGGGAATTCCTAGGATAGTGGCACAGACAAATAAGTGCCAGTTGCATGAGGGGTCAGAATTATTAATTGATTATAAAATAAATGGCTACCCAAGAGAGAGAGAGAGAGTACCAATCTATGATTTGTTTTTAACCTGTAGACTTATCTTCTACCTTATCATCTCGTACCTAGTCAGGACTCTTTTTTTCTGTCTTCTCTCAAAAAATTTAGGGGAGAAATATGGAAAGGTATTGATTTTTACAGAAGTTTTTGGTAACTTGGAACATATTCAGATAGGGCTCCAGAATCAGGGCCCCTGCCTCTACAATCATATGGAACACTGGACACCCTGGGAAACTGTCTGCCCAGTCACAATTGCACATCCCTAATTCCCAGCCGCTCCCATAGCCTTCTAATTGTTTCATGCCTAACCGGTGAGCTCTCTCACCTTCCTACTTCATAGCTAGACTTTACTTTGCAGGTCTAAAATTCCTACAGATACACCAAGGGCCATTGACGCTGGGCATGCATGCTTACTTAGCCTTATCTTCTGAAAAGCAGCTAGGAGTATCATACCTGAATGTCACACTCTTACACACTCTAGCCAGAATCGCT
This sequence comes from Mus musculus, assembly GCF_000001635.26. NCBI lineage: Eukaryota > Metazoa > Chordata > Mammalia > Rodentia > Muridae > Mus > Mus musculus. Next base: position 101,396,182 of record NC_000072.6, read on the forward strand.
TCTTCAGCAACCACAACAAGGGAGGCCGTGGAGAAGGAAGAGAAGTGGCTTTGTTGTTATTTGCCACAGTGCGCCACTAGTTATGATTAGAGGCTCAAAAGTTCTGAACACAATGTGAGTGGACTGCAAAGGAGATAGGGAGACTGGGTGAAGAGTGAAGCTCCCAAGGAGAGTCAAGTCTCCTTGGGATACAGGCTCATGGGCTAGAAGCAAGAAGAGAGAACTGTGCGCTGTAGCAGTCAGAAATCACACCCAATCATGGCCTGTGCATATCCCTTGATTTCTTCTGTACAGAATTAGAAATAGATGAGATGAAATAGATGAGATGAGGCCAAGAGCACAGATTACTGTGATGTTTGCCCTAAGGGGAGTAGTAGACCCAGATGTCTATAAGACAGAAATGTGAATTTGGAAAAATTGACCGAATCCAGGGGAAATATAAGTTTGGACACCCTACCCCATATCCCGACAAGCAGAATCATCTTTAAATGTGGCCTGCAGAACTTTAGATACTATTTGTTAAATTTATAAAAAGCATGTCTCTTGAAAAAAAAAGGGGGTGGTGGTGGGAGAGTCAGCAGGCCTGGTTCTTATTTCTTCCCTTTCATTTGTCTGGGAGGTTCTATATAATCTCCAGTTCTGAGGCTGACTGACATAAGGACTGAAGCATAACCAGAGTCTGGCTACTGCTTTTTATAGTCCACTACCTTAGCAGAAGCAGACTGCACAGATGCACAGGATCTTCTAGCTTCACACTGAGGACAGCAAAGGAAAAGAACAAACCATACGCTGTGGTTTCTCCAGGATGCTCGGCTTTGAAAAGGAATTGTCTTCTGTCTAAGTCATAAGCAGTGTGTTGTGAGACAGATGTACCGACCATTGTTCTCGGCAGCTGGCCCATGCTTGGAACAGGAAAAGCATAACTGAGCCGTATCCTGACTCCCTTGCACAGAGATGCACTATAATAATAGATGATGAGTTCCTTATTGATCCTGTGAACTACATCTTTGATAGAATTCCTCCCTTACGAGGATTGTTTCAGATCATTCAATTCCATGACTGGGCAACATCTCAGTCTCTTCCTGAAGCTTCCATCAGCCGTCAGCTAGCTTCCGCATGACACTTTCTGTATGTACAGCCCTTCATCCTGAGAGACTCTGCATTCTCTCTGTGCCAGGCACCGCTGCTGAGACCTTACATGATTCCAATTCACCCACCAACAGTCTAAGTCTACTCTATTGGGCCATTCCGTGACAAATACCATCATTGGTTCAGTTATTCAGATTAGAAATGTGAGTCTTATTGTGCTGTTTCTTCTTCTGCCATCTGTCCACAAGTAGCAGATCGACATGCAAATTTTATAGCAAATGTGATAATTAATATTAATTATCAACTTGAGAGGAATGAACTATTAAGGAGATAAACCTCTGGCCATGTCTGTGAAGTATTATCTTGATTAGGTTAATTGAAGTACAGATACATACCTACCCTAAAAGTAGGCAGCACCATTTCTTGGATTTGGGTCCTGGACTTCATAGACAGGAGAAAGCAAGCTGAGCACCAGCACTGATCACTCTCTGCTTCCTGACTACAGAGGAATGTGACCAGCTGCTTTATACTCCAGCTTCTGTTACTTCTCGCCCATGATGGACAGCACCCAGAAACGGTAAGCCAAAATAAATCCCTTTCCCCCTGAAGTTGCTCCTTTCAGGGTATTTTTAACAAAACAACAAGATACATCAGTAACAAATATACCAAGTTTCATAATTTTTATCTATGTCTTGAACCTTACTATAAACCAGCCTCATTCTCACGCCTGGAGTATGGCAATAATCTCTTGGTTGGAGTCCATGTATTTATCTTTGCCTGCCTTCATCTGCTGTCTATGAAATACATGCAAAAAAAAAGATGCTTCAAAAATACTTGAATAAAAATATCTTTAGAAAATCCATCACTACATATAATAAATATAATCTAATGAAAAAAACATTTGTATTCCATTATGCTATTCCATCAGTTAAAACACATCAGTGCATCTTAGCCCACCCACACAAGAGTCCTGCACTCCTGTTGCCCTCATACTGAGTTCCTAACTCTCTCTCTCTCTCACGCACTGTTTCTCTAATCAGTCCTAGATGCCCTGGGTAAAAGCCTCTGCAGTTTCTGTTCCCTGACCATAATGATCTTTCTTCAAGTTCTATCATGATGGGATCCCTTCTGTCTTTCATGCACATTTCTCCACATGATTTGTTATCTTAAGAGTGGTCTTCTTGGCCACCCAACCTACAGTGCTTATCACTTAAAATTTTTATGTATTTGTATCTATCAAGTAGTTATTGCACAATCCAAGTTCTAAGAGTTTCAGCTTCATTTTATTTATGCCTGCAATTCTAGCGTCTGAAACATTGCAATAAAATCATGTTGCCAAAACAACAAATAAACAAAGGGGAGAGCCTCTTTATTCTTTTTCCCCAAAAAATGTTCTGTTACCAGAAGATATTTTCTTATCTCTAGATCAATCTCTTCTCAGAATAAACCGTCTCTTTCTACCCTGGCTCATCATAAAATGCTTTTACCCTGGTCTTCCTTTTGTGCGCCTGAGTAGAGCATAGAAAGGACATAAAGTAGTGAGCTGGGAACACACCAGTAAGAGAGCTTAAAGAGATGTCCTGTCTTAGTTAGGGTTTTACTGCTGTGAACAGACACCATGACCAAGGCAACTCTTGTAAGGACAACATTTAATTGAGGCTGGCTTATAGGTTCAGAAGTTCAGTCCGTTATCATCAAAGCAGGAGCATGGCAGCATCCTGGCAGGCATGATGCAGGAGGAGCTGAGAGTTCTACATCTTCATCTGAAGGCTGCTAGCAGAATATTGGCTTCCAGGCAGCTAGGATGAGGGTCTCAATGTCCACATCCACAGTGACACACCTACTCCAGTGGGGCCACACCTTTTAATAATGCCACTCCCTGGGCTGAGCGTATACAAATCATAACAAGTCCCAACTGCTTTGATCCTTAAGTACTTCTTGTTTCCAATATTTTTCAGAGTTGGGTTATTTCATCCTATTTCATAGCCTCCCATATAATTTTATATAGGAAGAGCTTTCTTATACTGAATTTTTCAACTTAACTGTCTAGCTATCTTGTAACGGTGCAAATATTAAGAAAGAATGTTCTGGAATTGGTCTGTAAGGTTTGTTGCCTTTGATTCACATCATTTATTTGCATTCCCTTGGTGCCAGCACTTGAGTAATAAGTAATAGAAATTTACTGAATTAAATTATAGCAATTTTAATTCATTATTAGCTATAAGGAATGTAAGAACTAGACAAGGAATATGATGGGGAAAAGCGAAGGGAAAGTTATCACAAAGAAACTCTTGGGGATCAGAGCATGGTGACTACGCCCTTATATTAGCACAGTGGGGAAAAGTACTGCTTTATTATTTCATGTTCTTGTCATCCTCTACTTGTGACTTAAGTTTCTGGAAGAAGAAATTCTGTAGGCTTGGTTTTCTGGAGTTTCATGGAAAACCTACCCATGACAACATCAATGAAGAAAATGGCTTCTCCCACTCCAGCAAGCATTAACGGCCCGTAGCATCTCAGGGAAAAGGGGGCTCTCAAGGGCTTCCCCCACCTTCAATGATGGAATATTGATGGGCCTCATCAATATTGTGCAGACAGCCACAGCTGCTTGGAGTCCATGGATGCAATGTTGATGCCACATCCAGAAGACAACATTACACAGCACTCTTCTGGCCAATTCATGAACCTTTGTCTCAGGTAATACATCTAATTGGCAGTAATACCAACCAGTGACACTGGATTTGATGGACCCATTGAGGTTCATGAGAGCTTGATTTGGTTTCTTTCCTATAACAAGTGTTGTGTAACCAACATACTTATGATTAAACTATTAACTAGGATTACAGGAGAAATAAAGATGGTTCCTTTGCCATCAAAAAACCACCAAAAAAGGTGTTGTGTTGGTTTCTTAACTGCTGAGCCATCTCTCCAGCCCCTGTTGTGTTGAATTCCAAGTGATGATTTACACCAACAATGCAGGGTAGTGTCCATTTTCTTGTCTTACGGCAAACCCTTTCTTCCTAGCTCAGGTCACTAGGTGAGATAATGCTGCCCTACTTCCCAAAGCAGGCAGATTTAAGGACTTCAGAGGAAGGGGGTTTCCCATTAGCATCAGTCTTCTTGATAGGTTCAAAGAACTGAGATTTTTAAGTAGACACTTTTCCCAGTGCTTGAGCCAATGTGCATATGTTCCTCGTCCTGTAAGTTTGACCTTGGTTAGCTTCAAAAGCAATGGCCAGCACGATTTCAGAGCAAATGTAATTTACATTATCTGATTGTCAACAATACAGTCTCTCTACTTGACAGAGCCATGGTCCCTGCAAGTGCCACGATAATAGATTTATATGAAGCACTCTGAGGAAGGACTTAGGGTAATATTATTTACATAACTCTAGCCTTTAATCAGCAACCATGCATAACACTAATACTCTGTGAAGGATACAAGAGCCGACATATGGCTACTGAGAACATCTCCTTCACTCTTTCACAGGTTTACAAGCCTGCCTCCTTAGTATATCGACTCTTTGAATTTTATTTTGCTGAATTTCACTATATTAAAACAAAATAAATATACTTTAGCATACTAAAATATTATATACATATGTATTTAAATTCATGAGTACTATTTCTAGGATCATTGATATTGTAGGTATCATTTAAAATTTTAATTTCTTCTGCCACAGTAAATAGTCATGTCTCTCCAAGTAATCTTTCATACTGACATTTATTATATTTTTGCTTTCAAGGAGAGTAAATGTGTTTCTTGTTCTCTTAAACAGCAACAGCAACAACAACAACAACAACAACAACAATGCTATCTGAAGTTACCAAAGTCATCAAGGCTATATTTGATTTTCCAATTTCAAGCATCTTTGAATCAGGCAATGTTTGTTTTGAGTAGCAATTAAAGATTTATGTGCCGCCAACTTTCCCTTGCTGCTCAAAGAAAAATGATTACAGTCATAACTGGGCTCTAGTAGATGAAGAGAGAATGAGAAGTTGAATACAGAAATGAGAGCCCTGAGCAGATGCTGACCATAGCAGACATTTCTCCTCTCTCCCAGAATTTCGCATTCCTGAGGTCTGATCAAGTGAGATTTGTTCCATCCTTAAACATTCTCTGCGACTTCTGGTTTACATCCTCTTTGAGATAAGAAATGTGAAGTTGTGACAAGAGGCACTTTTAGGATAGAACATATATGGACGATCGTGTGGAATGTGAGAGGCCCATGGAGCTTGCTGAGTTGTGTCAAAGACCTTCTAGAAGTAAACCACAGCCTCTGAGGGAGGGAAGTTCCTCCTGTAAAGAGGCCAAACAGGTCCATCCCAGTTTCTCCTCAGGCTCAGAAAGGACTCTAGAGCTGTTTGGAACGTTTATGTTCTCAATGGTAATTAACAAATGTAAGCCTATTAAGATGTCTCTCTCATCTATTTGTTATTTGTTTTTGGAGGAATTCTGACCTCACAAGGCATGCTCATGATGTTGGATCAAGATGAGTTTTTTTTTTTTTTAAATCCAGGCAATGTTTTTATTTCCCTTCTGCACTACTTTTTAAACACACCTCAGGGCCAGAGGGCCAGATTCCATAATTTCATCTTTTTTTTTTTTTTCACAAGGCAGATGACTATTCTGGAAAGTGGTCCTCCTTCCTCATTCTCATTTATTATAAGTTAAGAGGTAACCAAAACCTGCATGAAGTTGCTTTAGATTATTCCCTAGATAAGATTCAAGTGACTTCCGAGAGTGACATAGATGAGAAATGGTGTGACCAATTAAAATAGAATGCTCTTGTAGTGATATGACATCAGGCCATGGTATTCGGAAAGTTCATCAAGACTGGAATTTAATGGCAGGGAATGAACGAGGTGAAGAAAAGCATAGGCTGTAGGCTTCCACAGTGGCAGGAGGCAGTATTTCAAAATGCATTTAAAGCTTGACATAACGTATGGTCTTGCTGCTGATCTCGAAATGCTGTGAGCAGTCTGTAGGTTAGAAACTGCTCTTATCTCAGTGCCTGTTTTGTATCATCCACTTGGATTCACTCTTCCATTCTGCCCATGATCTTCAGAGCCCTGAACTGGATTGTAGACTGTCACATGTATCATAACAAATGACCATCTGCAAATGGAGGCAGATGCAAAGAGCATATATCTTACAGACCTTCTTTTGCTTATCTTGTTTCATAGCATGTATGGGAAAACATTCTGCTTTTGATTCTATTACAAAGAACTAGAATGGCTTCCTAGCTGGGTCACCCAAGACAGTCTTCAGAGGTGAGTTGCATGCTCTCCTTGGATCCCTGTTTTTCTGGCTCTGAGCTAGCTTGCTCCTCTGTCAGAAGAGGAGCCCTGTGGGCCTCCAAGAGTATCCTGCTTTCCTGTGGAAAACTTCGGGTCCCCAAAATTAACCGGCTTGGAACCCTGCTCCATTAATCCCATCCATGTCTACCTCTGTGCTCACTCTTCAGTCCTAAGGGCCCTTGTGGGATCTCAAGAACATTTTACTACCCTGTGGAGGCCTTAGGAGACCCCAAGAACTACAACTTGGAACATAGCCACACCAATCCCTTGCCAGTGGGGTCTGCCTGGGGCACAGCCAACAGAATCTGATACCTTGACCTCCCAATGTCTGACCCAACGCTCCCTGACTTTCCGGAGAAGTCCTGCTGCCATCAAAATCATCCAGCGAACACCAGAGAAAACAAGACGACTAACGGACAGTTTAAGAACATAATCAACAAGAACCAGGGCAATAGGGCACCGCAGGAGCCCAGCTATCCTGCTACAATAAACCAATGAAACTGAAGCACAGAAAGAGGCTCTTAAATCCAATCTTATAAAGACGATGGAGGCCTTTAAAGAGGACATGAATAAAACCCCTTAAGGAAATACAGGAAAATATATTCAAATAAGTAAAGTCATTAAAAGATGAAGCACCAGATGTCCCTCAACAGAAGAATGGATACAGAGAATGTGGTACATTTACACAGTAGAGTACTACTCAGCTATTAAAAACAATAAATTTATGAAATTTTTGGACAAATGGATGTATCTGGAGGATATCATCCTTAGTGAGGTAACCCAATCACAAAAGAAGTCACTAGAAATGCACTCACTGATAAGTGGATATTAGCCTAGAAACACAGAACACCCAAGATACAATTTTCAAAACACAAGAAAATCAAGAAGAAGGATGACCAATGGGTGGATACTTCATTCCTTCTTAGAATAGGAAACCAAAATACCCATGAAAGGAGTTACAGAGACAAAGTTTGGAGCTAAGATGAAAGGATGGACTATCCAGAGACTACCCCACCCCAGGATCCATCCCATAATCAGCCACCAAACCCAGACACTATTGCATATGCCAGAAAGATTTTGCTGAAGGGACCCTGTTAGTCTCATATGAGGCTATGCCAGTGCCTGGCAAATACAGAAGTGGATGCTCACAGTCATCTATAAGATGGAACACAGGGCCCCCAATGGAGAAACAAGAGAAAGCACCCAAGGAGTTGAAGGGGTCTGCAACCCTATAGGTGGAACAACAATATGAACTAACCAGTACCCCCAGAGCTCGTATCTCTAGCTGCATATGTAGTAGAAGATGGGCTAGTCGGCCATCACTGGGAAGAGAGGCCCCTTGGTATTGCAAACTTTATATGCCCCAGTACAGGGGAATGCCAGGGCCAAGAAGCGGGAGTGGGTGGGTAGGGGAGCAGGGTGGAGGGAGGGTACAGGGAACTTTCGGGATAACATTTGAAATGTATATAAAAATATCTAATAATAAATAAATAAATAAATAAACATAAAAAAAAGAATATAGACACCATAACAGGTTTGTTTAAAAAAATGAAGCAAATAAATATAGAGAAGTATAGGAAAATATTATTAAAAAGCTGAAGGATATGGATAAAATTGTTCAAGACTTCAGAAGAGAAATAGAAGGAATAAAGAAAATGCAAACTGAGACAACCCTGGGGTTGGAAAACATAGGCAAGAGAATAGGAACTACAAATGTAAGCATCACCAACAGAATACAGGAGATAGAAGAGAGAATCTCAGGCATAGAAGATACAATAGAGAAATCAATATTTTGGTTAAAGAAAATGCAAAATCTAGCATAAAACATCCAGGAAATTTGGGACACCATGAAAAGACCAAAGCTAAGAATAATATGAATAGAAGGAGAAGATTGCCAACTCAAAGGTCTAGAAAACATCTTCAACAAAATCATAGAGAAAATTCTCTAACCTAAGGAAAGATGCCTAT